>NC_137032.1:1447500-1887500 GCF_032717465.1 Coenobita brevimanus | reverse complement strand
GGTCTCTAAGGAAGAAGAGGTAACATGAATTCGATCTCCTGCCCTAACTCCTCGTCTGGGAAACAAGCTGATAAGAGGTAAACTTTAAGTCCAAGGATTTAGTCTACGTGTAAACCACTCCTTTATGACTGCTGGTAGGCCTATAAGATTTACCAAGGCCTAAATATCGGGTCAGGGCAATACACTAAACCCTAATCTGATCTCCTGCCCTTACTGCTTGCCTGAGAAAGTAGCTGATTCGAGGGAGCCACTACAGCCACGGCTCTTCGGGTCATCTTATGTTTTATGGGGAAAAGTCTGAAGGTTTTATGTGTGTGTGAGGCCCAAGACTGACCAGGAGGAGGGTGGTGGCGTGGTGGGGGATGGTGGTAGTGATGGTGGGGGTGTGGTGAGGGATGGTGGTAGTGATGGTGGTGGTGTGGTGGTGGATGGTGGTAGTGATGATGGGGGTGTGGTGGTGGATGGTGGTAGTGATGGTGGGGGTGTGGTGGTGGATGGTGGTAGTGATGGTGGGGGTGTGGTGGTGGATGGTGGTAGTGAGGGTGGTGGTGGATGGTGGTAGTGAGGATGGTGGTGGATGGTGGTGGTGGATGGTGGTAGTGAGGGTGGTGGTGGATGATGGTAGTGACGGTGGGGGCGTGGTGGTGTACAGTGGTGGTGTGGTGGTGGATGGTGGTAGTGATGGTGACGGTAGTGGTATTGATGGTGTTGTGCTGAGTGATGTAATTTTGGCAGACTCATCATTATCATCGTCGAAATCACCGTCACTGTCATCATTACTATCATTAAAATAAATAATTATGATGATGATGATGATGATGATTATTATTATTATTCCTCTCCTCTGTATGTTGATCAATCCTATACTTATGTGCTTGATTATTTTTGCATCCTACCCACCTCATTCGTACAAGATGGGATGATGATGATGATGATGATGATGATGAAGATGGGATGATGATGACGATGATGATGTTGAAGATGGGATGATGATGACGATGACGATGATGATGATGATGATGATGATGATGATGATGATGATGTGCCTTTTTGTGCATGAGTGCTCAAATTCTGGTTCTGCGGGATGCGGGTGTGTTCGCAAGGTCCAAGCTCCACTGTACTCCCCTCAACACCTGGAGCTTTGTGTCCGCTTAGGGCAAGGAGGCTCCCTAGCACTTCCACCTAAGCGATTTATTCTGCATGCTGTAGCTTTGTATTCTTTTCTATGCCTCTTCACCTTTATAAGTATTACCATATATTTTTTTTTATCATCAATCGACTCTAATTCCTAGCTGAGAGAGCGAGAGAGAGAGAGAGAGAGAGAGAGAGAGAGAGAGGGGGGGGAACAAGTATCAGGCAAATTTCTAATTAAAAATGTCAAAATTTTCCTCACATGACACAGGCTTTCGAAATTTTGGCTCCAGGACACAAAGAAAAAATCTATCTATCTATCTATCTAACTATCTATCTATGGTCGGATGTCTTAACCCAGTAAGGGGTGACCACAAACAAATTGCCTCCATGTCGCCCTGTCCCCTGTTATTAAGCTGCCCTTCCCCCAACACACACACACACACCTCTCTCAAAGCCTCCTATAAGCTGACGAGAAGAGAGCACGTGGGACAAAGTAAATATCCCGCTAGATCACTCGACTCAGCACTCCTTTCCCTGAGGATGACAAAGACACAGGAATCACGCCTCTTAAATTCTCAGTTCCATAAATCATAAATGAGATGGAAGCATTAAACCCAAATGTGCAAAGGTTTTATGGTGGTTAAAGCGAAACTCATACCCACACGACGAATCTGTTTTTACCGTGAAGACAATACAGTTTCCGGTGATTTTCCTCAAGGGGTATTTTTCCGTGTCAAGAGGCTCTGCAATCCCTCTCCCTCGCCAGTCTTGTTCTGATTTAAGCTGATATTCTTTTGTAGGTTATATATAGTGTAAATGTAATCCAGGTAATTTTTGTAATGTGTGTCGATATTAATCTATCTTTCTGTCTGTCGGTGTTTCTGTCTGTCTGTCTTTCCGTCCGTCCGTGTTTATCTGTCTGTCTATCTGTCTGTCTATCTATCTATCTATCTATTTATCTGTCTCTCCGTATGCCTGTCTATCTAAGTCTATCTATCTATCTTTCTGTCTGCCTATCTGTCTGTTTGTGTGTCTATCTATCCATCTACTCGTATCTATCAAAGACACAAACAGCACACTGCAGCATATAATGGTATAATAAGCAAAACAAATCGCTTAGGCAGAGGTGTTAAGATGCCTCCTACTTCCACGAAAACACGATCCACAAAAAGGCAGAACAGATTGAATAAAGGAGGAGTGGGCAGAGACGAAGCAGAGGAGGATAGGAAGGATACGCAGACAAAGACGTGGTGAGGGTGAGAGGAATGCTTGGCAGGACGAGCAGACAGAAGAGACAAAACAGGTGAGGACTGGAAAGGTACGCAGAGACAGAGCAGAGGGAGATGGGAAAGAGGCTACGCAGACGGTGAGGCAGAGTGTAAACAGAGCAGAGGTGGAGGGAGGGATAAGCAGACAGGGTGTACACAAGAACAGGAGGAGGGGGAAAAATACACAGAGAGGGTCAAGCAAACAGGATTTAAAGAGAGCAGAGGGGGATGAGAAGAGCAGCGGGGGGAACTGAGGAAAATGGAACGATTATGTAGAGATGGACATGGAGACAGGATACAGAAAGAGTAAACGAGAATGAGAGGAGTATGCAAGCGGAAGAGAGGAGAATGGGAGGAATATACATGAACGAAAAAGCAGACAGGATGTAGGCAGAGCAGAGGAGCATGGAAGGAGTACGCAGCGAGGAGGATGGGAGGGGTACGCGGACGGACGGACGGACGGGCAGACGGGGAGCAAAACTAGTGTAAAACCAGTCTGGCCGCTTGCACCTGCCCTACCCTGCCTCTTACACCCACCCCACCCCATCCTGTTGCTGCCTCTGCCTCCACACCTGCCCTACCCTGCCTCTCACACCCACCCCACCCCATCCTGTTGCTGCCTCTGCCTCCACACCTGCCTTACCCTGCCTCTCACACCGACCCCACCCCATCCTGTTGCTGCCTCTGCCTCCACACCTGCCCTGCCCTGCCTCTCACACCCACCCCACCCCATCCTGTTGCTGCCTCTGCCTCCACACCTGCCCTGCCCTACCTCCACACCTGTCCTACCCTGCCTCTCACACCCACCCAACCCCATCCTGTTGCTGCATCTGCCTCCACACCTGCCCTGCCCTACCTCCACACCTATCCTACCCTGCCTCTCACACCCACCCCACCCCATCCTGTTGCTGCCTCTGCCTCCACACCTGCCCTGACCTGCCTCCACACCTGTCCTACCCTGTCTACACACCTGCCTTGTCTCCACACCTGCCCTACCTGCCTTCACACCTGCTCTACCATGTCTACACACCTGCCTTGTCTCCACACCTGCCCTACCTCCCTTCACACCTGCTCTACCATGTCTACACACCTGCCTTGTCTCCACACCTGCCCTGTCTGCCTCCACACCTGCCATACATTCACACCTGCCCTACCCTGCTTCCACACCTGCCCAGCCTGGCGTCCACACTTGTCTTGTCTTGCCTCCACACCTGCCCTGCCATGCCTCCAAACCTGCCCTGCCTGCCTCCACACCTGCCCCTCCACACCTGAATCTCTATACCTGACGCTACTGCCTCTTCTATTACTGCCACCATTTCCACCACTGCCACCGCCACCGACACTAACACCATTACCACTTCCCCTACCACTACCACCATCATTACCATCACCATACCTACTACCTCCTCTTCCATCACTAATACAGTTGCCACCACTACCACCATCACTACCATCACCACTACTACTAGCTCCTCTTCCAACACTACTACTGTTGCCATCATTACCACCACCACTAATTTTTACTCTCTCTCTCTCTCTCATCGTCTATCACAAACCCCTCTCTTATATCCACATCAGAGTCTTTATTCTTCCCTTTACTATTTCAATAATATAAGCTCTGTATTTAATTTACTCCTTTACCCCAGACTATTTTATTTAACATGGAACAGATCCATTGTATTTCCACTAACATCAGTGATCTATTTATTTACTTATTTACTATTTACTTCAGCTAACCCCGTATCACTTCATTCATCTTGTTGTCAGAGAGATGGTGTCAGCAATGGTAGTAACACTCTTCTTACCAAACAAGGGGCAAAAAGTTCTCTTAAAATTCCATCTCTCTCCCCCTTTCCTCCGGTGGCTAATATTTCTAAGCTGAGATATTTGGTGTGTCTCTCTTGGCTTCTTGTGCATCAGGAAAGAAAGTGGGGGACATGCCCCTAGTGTGAAGAAGACGTGGTGAAAAACTGGGCCAATTTTTTTTTTTTGTGTTTTTTTTTGTGCATAAAAGCCTGTCAGAAGCAAATGTGCCTATGATGATGATGATGATGATGATGATGATGATGACGATGATGATGATGAGGACTATAAATACATGAGAATAACAACACCTTAACCATGAAGTTTAGCCATATCGCAGTGGAATAATAATAATAATAATAATAACAATAATAATAATGGAAATACACGATCATAATAACACCTTAACCACAAAACTCAGCAAGGTGACAGTGGAATTATGTAAGCAATAAAGACAAGAAAGATAATAATACAATGACGACCTTTGCAGAGAATGTACAATCGGAAACAATAATGCAACCCCCCCCCCCACGCCCACCAACTGGTATAAAGGCCGAACAACTGACCTTACCCTGTGACCTTGACCTTCTCCTGATTGCTCTCACATTGGCGCTACTGCATTCTTGCCTCATCCTTAACCGTTCCACTAAGTTTGGTCTAAATTGGGTAAATGGTGTTCATGTCAACCCTGGCTAACCCTCAACCTTCCACATCGTTTGGTCAAAATCGGATAAGAACTGTTCGAGTTATTTTGTTCACACACACACACACACACACACACACACACACACACACACACACACACACACACACGTATACCACCCTCTCTCGATTTGCACATAGGACATCCTGCACCACTTCAGTAATTTAAAACTCCCACTGTCACGCCCACAGCAGCAGACTGAGCCACCGCTGCAACACATATAATACCCCGCATCATTATTCACTTCTATCTCCTACTGTCACGCCCACAGCAGCAGACTGAGCCACCGCCGCAGCACCTACGATACTTCAAGGTGCGTCCTGAGAGATAATGCCAGCCCCGGGGAGAGTCCAAGAGTCAGGTAGGAGCGGAAATACCAAGGTAATGCCATGGCCGGACTGGACTGGACTGGACTAGAGACATCACAGGTAAAAAAGTAAAGTTCACTTGCTGAGGATCCACTCTGGCTCTCCGGCACACACACATGCACGCACACACGCACCAACACTTGAACACACACACACACACACACACACACACACACACACACACACACACACACACACAAAGTAAATAGTTGAACATATACAAAGTCACATAAATTCACATACATACATACACTCTCTCTCTCTCTCTCTCACACACACACTCACAAACTCACACCCACACATTCACCTAGTACTCATTCATACTTACCTCTCTCTCTCTCTCTCTCTCTCTCTCTCTCACACACACACACACACACACACACACACACACGGGTAGCTGGCCCAGGAGGGGGAGAGGGCGCCCGAGAAATGTCACCAGCACCATCACGGTAATTTGGAATCCTCTCAACAAATTGGCTGGAATTCTTGCTTCTTTGTCTCTGTCTGTCTGTATGTCGTTCACCGCAGGGCAAAACCTCCTTGAAACCGGACCAAGAGCCAGAATTAACCCTTTCCCTAAGATATCTCCCCTTTCCTTCCTGCTGCCTTCAGACGATTTCCCTAAGCTTTCATGTTATATTTGTGCCACCACGTGAAGGCCTCTCTCTCTCTCTCTCTCTCTCTCTCGTGTGTGTGTGTGTGTGTGTGTGTGTTATTTTTATGCAGGAAGGAAGAAGGAACCAAAGGCCAGAAGTCCTCAAGAGTGCTCCCCCCAAGAAAAAGCAAAAACAAGATAACAGGGAGCCAAATTCAAGATCCGTTCACTGACTGCACATGTAAAGAGGGAGACACAAGTATCCTCCCGAAGCCTGACGAACAGATAGCGGAAAAATCGACCCATCTGAAATACGCACTAAAAGAGATCAGGTTTTTCACTGTATTTCGCCACTGGTCAATTTTTTTTCAGACGGAACTGGGAAGATTGCTGTTTCTCTGACTGTACACATCCGGATTCAAGAGTCCTGTCGCCATCTCCATTTTTCGTCTCTGAATTTCGAAAAAAATGTGGGTAATGAGAAGCAGACGTCAATGATAATTTTCTTTCTTCCTTCTTCTTTTATCGTTTATCTTTTTTTTGTCAGTGTCGTTTGCTGTGGACTCACCAAATTCTGAATGAGCAATGTGACAAGGTAGCGCGAGGGTCCTACCTGGCTGAACTTATTAATCAGCAAGATAATCACACTTGTCTCACCTTCTCACCAGGGACCCCTTTTGCACCGTGTAATTCGAGATGTCAGCCAGTCTCCAGATAACAGTAATAAAAAAAAAACTTGTACTGAACTCGATAAAACCCCCTGCTAAATGACCTTTTCTTGTAGTATAGTATCGTTATTATCAGACCAATCCACTGTAAAATAGGACAGACCCCCCTGATAAGGAAGGAGTTAAGGAGGTAAACATACAAACTTTCTTCATCGAGTCTAACGTAAACTGAGTCAATTACCCAGCCACCAGTGACAATAAAATGTCATCGTACTGAAGAGGGGCTTCTCAGTCTAAGAAAAATGGAGAGAGAGAGAGAGGGAACCATAGGCGTCTCACTTTCCATCAAGATCATGTTTGTTGCAGGAAAGTAAAATTGCCAGACAGTAGCTGTGATAAAGTACAAAAACGACGTCATCCCAGGTGAGCTCATTAATCAGAGAGATAATTACAGGTGTCCGACTCCCTCAGCACGATCTCGTTTGCACTGGGAAAATAATCACAAGTGTCCGCTTTTCCCATCACGACCCAGTGTGTCCTGTGAAGAAATATCTTGGTTTCTCACCGCTCAAAGTTCGAGGATCCCAAAGTATCGAAATAATATAAGTCAAGCTGTGTATATGTGTCTGTCTGTGCCTTTGTTCTTTCTTTCATAAGAACGGTAATGGATATCGACCCAGTTCTTTTTGTATTAGACAGAGTTAAGCCCAGGGAGTGGCAGAAAAAAAATGGGAGTAGCGTGTGACAGAACGGAGCGAAATTTCGGGTTTCGCGACATGCGAAAATAATTTTTTCGACTTTTTGGTCAATACTGATCACTGTGGGCTCCACAGCTGAACCAAGGATGCCTATCTATCCATCTATCTACATCATAAATGTTCACAGAAGAAAGTTCAACGATACCATAACCTATGGCTTTTTTTGTTGCCGTTATCATTATTTTTTTTCCTTTTAATGAAGGAATCAATATTATCTTCACACAAAAATTCTATATATAATCAAAAGCGGCTTAATCCAAAACCAGCTCTTGAAACCTCTAGTACAAGTGGCTTACTTTCTTTTTCATTTTTGCAGAAGATGAACAGAGGAAGTTAAAATAAATAAAAATCCATACTTTACAGGTGCCATCCATTCATAAAAAAATCTGTAACAGTTGGGGCGGTATCCTAGTACAGTTACGAAGCTTATTAACACCTCCTCCTTACCGATTTACTTCTGATTCTGCTCCATGAATATATTCTTGTGTGTTATTCATGCAATCTATGTCGATACTGAAAAGACATGAGAAGCAAACCAGGGGATATTAATGAGTAGTTTGGAAAATAAATCGTTGAGGAAGGAGTGTTAGGGCCTTAGACTTGTGCTGAATTAAGGAAGTGAAGGGGAGGTATGCTGTCTAGGAGTTAAAGAGAGAAAGCGAAGACCCATTGTAATATACAGAGAAGAGGTTGGTATACTTCGCTCACTTTACCTTGGCCTAAAATTGCCATCCCTCCATCTTGAGCCTAGAAGATAATTATATTTGATGCCTAGAGAAGATAATTATATTTGATGCCTAGAGGAGATAATTATATTTGATGCCTAGAGAAGATAATTATATTTGATGCCAGGAGAAGATAATTATATTTTATGCCTAGAGGAGATAATTATATTTTATGCCTGGAGAAGATATTATATTTAATGCCGTTTGTCGTCTTCCATTCCCATCCCTTGAAGGTGAAATTCCGATATGGAGAACTACATTACATTCTCCAAAATTTCAAAATAACCACTTCAGTACGAGAAGCCATTTTTAAGCTGAATAAAATCGCTTGGGAGATGCCATAAAGAAAAAATAGAAACCTTTTCATTTCGATTTTATTTATTCTTGCTCCCGTAAGACGATTTTCTGAGGCTTAAGATTGACATGTAGAGGAAAAAAGTTAATGAAGGCTTTGACCCACCTTCTCTCCGTTAAGGAAGCTCCCTAACATCTCTTGCTTAGCGATTTATTTTTTGATATGGCTGGTTAATATACACTCTGTCGGTTATGGAGACTCACTAACACCTCTTCCTTTGCGAATTATTTTTGGATGTGGCTGGTTAATATATGTATGCAGAGAATGGCGATATTTGGAGTATGTATATAACACAATAGGTCAGCAAGGTGTAATAAGCAAAATAAACCAACTGGGAAAAGGTGTTAGGGAGCTTCCTTACCTCACCAGAATACGGAGTTTTATCAGCATCCTCAAGCATGCACAGACACCCACAAACCCAATAAATAAATAAAAAAATAAATAAAAATAATGGCAGTGGAAACATGCATACGCGTCCCCCATGGCGATAACCTCACTTGGAAACGGACCCCGGAATTATCGTGTTATCAGCGGCTACGGAAGGCCTCAATAACGATAAGGCAAGGGGTAGTTAGCCGTAAAGAAGAAGAGGCACCTGCGTTATCAGTACATCTCCATCGTTATCAGGTGCAATAATCAAGGAGAATATTAAGGCCTTGAATAATTTAAGAGGTGTGAAATGCAGCTGGGGAAGTTTTTTGGTGTCCATGGCTGGGTTTACACACACACACACACACACACACACACACACACACACACACACACACACACACACACACACACACACACACACATTTCCGAAGATTCATAAAATATGAAAATCGCTAAAAACAAATGTATAATGAAGAAAGAAAAATTCGCCAAAACAATACGTAAAAATTGGAAGAAAGAAAAAAACTGACCACATTATATGACAAAAATTAAGGTATGGAGAGAGAGAGAGAGAGAGAGAGAGAGAGAGAGAGAGGCCATCGTGCAAATTTTTATACACATAAATAAGAAAAAGACCATATTTCTCACTTTTAAGAGAGAGAGAGAGAGAGAGAGAGAGAGAGAAGCAGCCGAAAAAAGCCAAACATCAGAAGACAAATTGGCCAAAAATAACTGAACGAAAAAGAAGTGGATTAGGGGCCTAAAAAACGAAAGAAAAAAAGAAAACAATGAAAAAAAAGAGAAAAAAAGTGAGAGAAAAAGAAAACGAGCATAAAGCGGTCAGCTCCTGGGGGGACTAAAAAGAACCACAACGGGAGCGGAAACACAAGACAAATCCACCGTAACTAATCTTCCCAGCCGCAACCCTGCTCTTCCTCCTTCTCCTCCTCCTTCTTCTCCTCGTCCTCCTCTTCCTTCTTTTCTACTTCTTCTTCTTTGTCTTCTTCCTCCTCCTCCTCTTTCTGTTCTTCTTTTCTCTTCAACTACTTCCTTCTTCTTCTTCCTCTTTCTCCTCCTCTTCTTCCATCCCCTTCTCTTTCCTTTTCTTCTTTTACTCCTCCTCCTACTCCTCCCGTTTCTCTCCAAGTCGCCCCTGTTACTCTACTGTTTTTTCTCCACATTCTTTCAACCTCTCTGTCTGCTCTGATCTGTGTGTGTGTGTGTGTGTGTGTGTGTGTGTGTGTGTGTGTGTGTGTGTGTGTGTGTGTGTGTGTGTGTGTGTGTGTGTGTGTGTGTTGTGCCATTTCATTTTTAGCCCACAGGAGGACTTAAGCATTTCATTCAGTTTAACATAAGACAATTTTGTTCTTCTGAGACATTTTTTTGAAACCCCTTGCAACACTTGGAGTGATGGGTGGATGGGAGAAGACTTACTGCTTTCTTATCCATAGCTTAAGACTCCAAATAGATAGCGTCAAGATAGCCTAACCTAGTGTATAAATAACAGCCGAAAAATAATGCATAGCTGTCTCTTGGTTCCTTTCATTTGCACTCCTTTCTAAGCTTAATTTATCTCCCTATTGCAACTTCCACTCCTCCTGTTTCTCCTTCCCTTCTTCCCTCTCGTCCACTTCACTTCCCTCAACCCTCTTCCTCTTCTTCCCTCCCCTCTTCCCTCTTCTTCTCACATCTCCTCCTCCGCTTCTTCACTTCCCTCTTCCCTATCTCTCTCACTTTTCCTCATCCTCTTTTTCCCTTCTCTCCTCCCTCTCATTTCCTCCTCCTCTTCTTCCCTTCACTCTTCCCTATCCCTCTCCCTTATATCCCCTTCTTCCCTTCCTTCCTCCCTATCCCCTCCCCCCTCTTCTGCACTTTTCATCCCTTCTCCCTCTCCCTCTCTCTCTCTTCCTTTCCCCCTCTTCTTCCTTTCCCTTATCCCTACTCCTCTTCCTTTTCCTCCCTTCCCCCTCCTTCCGTTTTCTCCTTCAGGATATTACCTTTATCCGGTGTCAGCTTCAATTAAGATATTATTATAGAGGGGATACTTGCCTCGCTTGGATTATTGGGGTTTACCTACCTCTCTCTCTCTCTCTCTCTCTCTCTCTCTCACACACACACACACACACACCGCTCGCTGGTGCAGTGGTAACGTTCTCGTTTGCCATCTGGTAGACGGGAGTTCGCGCCTCGCTCAGGTTGCGAAAAGTTTCACTGACGAAGTGGGTGGTTACTGTCCCCCTCGAGCAAGGGGACGGGTGTGTGCGTGTGTGAAGGTCACAGCCTTGCCCTTAGATCGGACTATATGAGCTCTCAGCTCCCTTCCGGGAGGGTAAAAGCTGACGATCACGACCATCAAGTGATCCTGACCGACCCGGTGAATTAAACACACACACACACACACACACACACACACACTTGGCTTACTAAGGTTTATGTTAGTCCTCCACTCTTCTTCACTCCTATTCTCTCTCTCTCTCTCTCTCTCTCTCTCTCACCAATCATCACCTGGCCAAATCTTCCTTATAATCATTTGCTAATCTTCGGCTTTTTCTTTCTACATTAAAATAACATAACATTCATTGCCCTCTCTTCCCTCTCATACCGATTTTTTTTTTCCTTAACACCTTTGGCACTATGACACCTGTAATTCTTCTTTCTCTACCTGCCGTTACTCCACCTCCAATTAACTTACCTTCACCAACTCCTTTCTCCATGTGTGTGTATTGAATTGGTCGGCTTGCAAACGCCTGATGTGGGTGTGCAGGTCTGGCATACGGATTTACTCCATACATCTCAAACCCTAAAGGTCAAGGAACAATACTTTCTCAGACGCACAGTGACCTGCAACCAATCCTTCCTCCCCACCCTTTTCTTCCTCCTTTTCTTCTTTACATTCTTCTCTCCCCCCTTTCTCCCTTCCCTTCCTCTCCCTCTTTCTCCCTTCCCTTCCTCTCTTTCAGCTTACTTCCTTTTCCTTCCTCTCTCTCCCCTTTCCCTTCCTCTCTTTTCCTTTCTCCCTTCCTCCCCCCCTTTCTCCCTTCCCTTCCTCTCTCCCCCCTTCTCCCTTCCCTTCCTCTCTTCCCCCTTTCTCCCTTCCTTTCTTCTCCCCTTTCCCTTCCTCTCTTCCCCCTTTCTCCCTTCCTTTCCCTTCCTCTCTTCCCCCTTTCTCCCTTCCTTTCCCTTCCTCTTCCTTCTTCCTCCCTTTCTTTTCGTTCCTCTTCCCTCTTCCTCCCTTCCCTCCCTCTCTTCCCCCTTTCTCCCTTCCCTCCCTCTCTTCCCCCTTTGTCCCTTCTCTTCCTCTCTTCCCCCTTTGTCCCTTCTCTTCCTCTCTTCCTCCTTTCTCCCTTCGTTTCCTTTCTCCCTTCGTTTCCTTCCTCCTCCCTTCAATTTCCGAGGTATATACGAGTTCGACACTTTCTTTATCCAGGATGATTGAAAAGAGTAGTCACGATCATTCTAGGAAGAGAAAAATAAAGTCGTATCCTAGAATCTTAACATCACGAAGAAAAAGGGAAGAAAAGGGGAAGAAAAAGGGAAGAAAAGAGGAAGAAATGGAAGAAACTGGAAGACAAGGGGAAGAAAAGGAAGAAATTGGAAGAAAAAGGGAAGAAAATGGAAGGAAAGGGAAGAAAGGGGGAAACTGGAAGAAAAAGGGAAGAAAATGGACGGAAAGGGAAGAAAAAGGAAGAACGGGGGAAGAAAAAGGGAAGCCAATGGAAGGAAAGGGAAGAAAAAGGAAGAAAGGGGGAAGAAAAAGGGGAAGACAATGGAAGAAAATGGGAGGAATGGAAGGATATGGAAGAAAAAAGGAAGAAAGAGGGAAAAATGGAAGAAAAGGGGAAGAAACTGGAAGCAAAGGGAAGAAAAAGGAGGAACTGGGGAAGAAAAAGGAAGAAAAAGGGACAAAGAGGGAAGATAAAGGGGAAGAAATGGAAAGAAAAGGGAAGAAAATGGAAGAAAACGGGAAAAAAGAGAAGACAAGGGAAGAAATTTGGAAGAAAAAGGGAGGAATAAGAGAAGAAAATGGAAGAAAAGTGAAGAGAATGGAAGAAAAAGGGAGGAAAATGGGAAGCAAAAGGGAAGAAAATGGAAGAAATGGAAGAAAAAGGGAGGGAAATGAGAAGAAAAAAGGAAGATCTTAATTTCTGACGTATATTTATGGAGCATCTATGGTTTTGAGTTCCTTAGCCTGCATCCCACATCTCAGAGTGCGGTTAGCCATGAGAAGGAGGCCAAAGACGTTCCATAGCCATCTCCGTCGCAGTCTGCAGTCCGATGCCTTAATCCCGGATGGGCTGGCCACATATAAATCACTTCTACGTCACCCTGTTCTCCGTGATCAAGCTGCCATTTCTCCAACTCATCCTCTCTCCCATCTCCACCCCGTCCCACCATCTCATCCTCGGTCTTCTCTTCTCCTTCGTCTTTAAGCACTCCCACCCGAGGACGTCAGGATATTAACAGATAATTTTATGTATTTTAAGTTAGAGATGTTAATAGGAAGAGGTTTAGGAAGCTTACATCTGGTCAACTGGAAAAGTCTCTCTCTCGCACACACACACACACACACACACACACACACACTCACTCACTTCGCACTCGTTCATATTTATCACACATTCTCTCTCTCTCTCTCTCTCTCTCTCTCTCTCTCACACACACACACACACACACACACACACACACACACACACACACACACTTTCTCACTCACCTCGCACTCGTTCATACTTATCAGATATTCTCCCTCCCTCTCTCTCTCTCTCTCTCTCTCAAATCGCCTGGCGGCAGCAAAAGATAAAGAAAAATGCGCCACAGAAGTAAGGATGTAAAGTTTCACAAAAATAAGCTTGAAAGAAAAAAAAAAATCTTGCTCTTTGGAAAACTCTCTTTCTATCATCCATCTTCCCCTTATCAACGCTCACAATTCCTCTTCTCTATACTCTCTTTCTCTCTACTCTCTACTCTTACCACTCTTCTTTTAGTACTTTCCTTCTTAGTACTCTTCTCACTCCTGCTCTTTTCCTCTCAGTTCCTTTCTCCTCACTACTCTTTCCAAAGCTCTTCTCACTACTCTCCTTCGCACTACCACTCCCTCTCATCAATCTCCCTCTCACTACTCTTTTTCTCACCACACTTCTCACTGCTCTTCTTCTTCTTCTTACTACTCTTCTCACCCCTCTTCATCTCACTACTCTTTTTCTCTATGCTCTCCTCACTCCTCTTCATATCATTACTCTTCTCACTCTTCTTCTCACTCCTCTTCTCACTCCTCTCCTTCTCACTACTCATCATCCCACAGCCGTTCTCATTCCTCTTCTTCTCATTACTCTTCTCACTCTTCTTCTCACCACTTTTCTCACTCCTCTTTTTCTAACTGCTCCTCCTCTCACTACTCCTCCCTCTCACCACTCATCTCCATCGTCAGTCTTCTTCCTCACACCTTGTTTACCTTTGCTATTTACCTCTTCTTCTCTTCCACAGCCCTAGTTTGCTCTTCTCCTCTTTTCACACTCTCATTTCTCGTCCTTGAGTAAGGTTCAGGCATTCTCTCTCTCTCTCTCTCTCTCCGTCGCTTGATGTGTCTCTCGCATCTGTATCTTTCGTGTGTGTGTGTGTGTGTGTGTGTGTGTGTGTGTGTGTGTGTGTGTGTGTGAGAGAGAGAGAGAGAGAGAGAGAGAGAGAACACTGGGGAAAAGGGGCGTGAAAGGAAAGAGATAGAAGAATTATAAGGTTGCACGGAGGAAGAAGAGAAGGAAAGAGGAAAGGGAGGAGGAGGAGGAGGAGGAGGAGGAGGAGGAGGCGGCGGCGGCTTGGGAAGAGAGAAGAGTATTGAATTATATGGAGACCGATCAGACGGACGTTGACAAAGAGACAGAAAGAGAAATGGAGGGAAGGAGAGGAGGAGGGAAGGAAAGGAGGAGGCAGGAGGGGGGGAAAGGAGAGGAGGAGGGAAGGAGAGGAGGAGGGAGGGGGGGGGAAAGGAGAGGAGGAAGGAAGGAGAGGAGGAAGGAAAGAAAGGTGGAGGAAACCAGAGATAGAGTGAATAAGGAAAAGGATGGAAAGGAGAGTAGGAAAGAGGGTAGGAAGGAGGGAGAAGGGAGGTAAGAAAAGAATGAAGATAGAAGGGAGAGGAGGCACAGAGAGAAGCAGACAGGGAGAGAGGAAGGAAGAAAGAGGAGAGGAGGGAACAGATGCAAAAGGAGAATAAAGGAGGGATGAAGAGGACTAGAGAGAAAAAGAGTAAAGATTATGAAGCTGAAAGAGGCGAGGAAGAGGAAGAGAGAGAAGAAAAACAGGGGAGCAAAGAGGGAGGAAGGGAGAGGAAGGGGGAAAGGAGGGAGAAAGACAAGACATGGAGAGAGGGAGAAACAGTAGGGTGGAGAGAAGAAGAAGCGATGTTAACAGACGATGAAGAAGGGAGTGAGAGAGAGAAGAAATTAGGGAAATAAAGAGAGGAAGTGAGAAAGGCGGGAGGAGGGGAAGGCATGGAGAGAGGGAGGAAGGAAATGAGAGAAACCAGACGATGAAGTAGGGAGGAAGTGAGAAGGAACTGAGAAAAAGAATATGGGAGAATAAGTAAGATGGAAGGAGGGAGGGAGTAAGCGAGGAATGAGGGAGAGTAGGTAGGATGGAAGGAGGGAGAAAAGAGAGGGTGGGGTGGGGTGGGGGAGCATGCCGTGACGTCACCAGGGTCGGGGCGGGGTGGGGCGGGGCGGGGCGGGGTGGGTGTGAATGCAAGGAATGTCTGTGTCCTATTTTTTGCGGCCACACTGGAGGACGCTGACGGCAGGAGCTTCCCAGGGGCGGGTGGCTCCTGATGTGGCTCCACCGTGGCCTTAGGGAGTGTGTGGGGGGATGGGGGAGGGTGGGGAGGGGTTATGTGAGGGATGAAGTGGATGGGGAGAGGTTGTGTGGAGGGATGAGGAGGATGCGGAAAGGTAGGGTGCGGGATGGGTAGGGTGAGGGATGAGGAGGCTGTGGACGGGTAGGGTGAGGGTTGAGGTGGATGTGCAGGGGTAGAGTGAGGGATGAGGTGGATGTGGAAGGGTAGGGTGAGGGATGGGAGAGAATGAGGAGAGGTTAGGTGGGGGATGAAGTGGGGTTGTGTGAGAGGATGAGGTAAATGACGAGATGTGTGAGGCCAAAGATGGGGTGGAACGGGGAAGGCTGTTTGAAGGATGAAGTGGGTGGGGGACAATTTGTGAGGGAAGCGGTGGATAGGGAGAGGATTTGTGAGGGATAGGATGGATGGAGAGAGGATTTGCGAGGGAAGCGGTGGATAGGGAGAGGATTTGTGAGGGATGGGGTGAATGGGGAGAGGAATTGTGAGGGATGGGATGGATGAGGAGAGGATTTGTGAAGAATGGGGTGGATGGGGAGTGGCTATTAAGAGACCACTATGTTATTTTATTAGTATTATTTTTTATAACGTCTGTTTGTTTTTTCTTTTACTCGTGTTACCAGAATACGAATTTTACACAACATGGGTGACGTCTTCTAGTAAGAGATTAAAAATATCTCCATTAATCCTTCTTTGGGGTGAATGGGTTGGGGAGAAGTTGTGGGGGTTGAAGAGGGGTTGTGCGGATGGGGAGATTAGCAATGGTGGGGTGGAGTGGCTGTGTGTGTGTGTGTGTGTGTGTGTGTGTGTGTGTGTGTGTGTGTGTGCACCTGGGTACGTCTAGTGATAGCATAATAAGAGCATAGCAGTGAAAGTGGTTTGTCTGTGTTGTGACTGATTCTGTGTCAGGTTTTACTTCTCCTTCCAATCATACGTCCTTCCACAAATTCTCCATCCATCCTTTCAATCCTACCTTCCTTCATTTAGCTCTCCACCCTTCCTTCTGTCCACCCATTCATTCATCCTTCCACCCATCCTACCGTCCTCGTTTTCTTCCTTCTTTCCTTCAGTCAGTCTAGATTCCACTCTTCCTTCCAACCATCCACCCATCTATCCATCGTTCTTCAGTCCTCTCTCTTTTGCAATCATCTTTCCTCTCTCCATCCCTTCCTTCCTTTCTTCCATCCTTCCGTTCATTTCTTACTTCAGCCATTCTTCCTTCCTTTCCTCCACTCTTCCATCCATCATCACTTCACCCTTTCTTCCTTCCCTTTTGCCACCCTTCCATCCATCATTCACTTCACCCTTCCTTCCATCCTTAGGTTAAATTACACTGTTTGGGTAACGTTGTGTAATTAAGTTAGGTTGGATCAGCTTAGGTTACGTTAAGACCAAAGTTATCGTGATCATCCCGCTGTAACGTAGCGTCTTTTGCTAAGGTACCCAGCGCTTGAGATATATTCCCTCCAGTATCATCAGGCGAGGTCGGGACGTGCATCAGAGGATCGAGAGTAAACAAAAGGGCGCCAGTGACTCCCCGTGACGCTGCACCTTGCCTCACAAAGCCTCTAACCACAAAAATTCCCTTAATAATCCGCGAAGTGAAAATAAAAAAATGAAAGTGACCATCAACAGTATGGAGACAGTTTTTTCTTTTACCCTTTTCTACGATGACTCCTCTCTCTCTCTCTCTCTCTCTCTCTCCGTCATTTGATATCTCGTTTCTGTCTCACTTATCTGTCTCTCGTATTTGTACTTCCATATATACTATCACGCATGTCAGGCAGGCTCCCTACTCTCCTGACATGGCTCTTAACTCTCCAGACATGACTCTTAACTCTCCTGACATGGCTCTTAACTCTCCTGACATGACTCTTAATTCTCCTGACATTTAACTCTCCTGACATGGCTCTTAACTCTCCTGACATGACTCTTAATTCTCCTGACATTTAACTCTTCTGACATGGCTCTTAACTCTCCTGACATGACTCTTGACTCTCCTGACATGACTCTTAATTCCCCTGACACTTAACTCTCCTGACACGGCTCTTAACTCTCCAGACATGACTCTTAACTCTCCTAACATGACCCTTAGCTCTCCTAACATGACTCCCTACGAATTTTCTCTATTTCCTATACTGAAGATGCCGCTGAAGGATTAATTATTTGCGGACACTTGAGATAAAGACCAATGAGACAAAGATCTTTCTGGCGATCAAAAAGAAAAAAAAAAGACTGCAAAACATTTCGAGCAATGGAAGAAGGACTGTGCTGTGTTGAGTCCTAAGAGGCATACTTTGAAGGGAAGTAAAATCTGAACTCAGTAAACTTATTAGTATTTTTTTCACCTGCTACAGGTCGGATGCTTTTCGATCAGACCTTGTATACCTATATTTATATCTATCTATCTATGTATCTATCTGTCTAACTATAATAAACTGCATCTATTTCAAAACTATCTAATCTATATGTAATGCCTCCCGTTTGAAAAGGCTTTGACAACACGAAAAACACCGTCTGAAGAAGAGCAAGAATCTCTCTCTCTCTCTCTCTCTCTCTCTCTCTCTCTCTCTCACACACACACACACACACACACACACACACCCTACAAACTACACAGCCTCTCCAAAGGGAATAAAATAATGTGTCGGTAGCAATAATAAAAATAAAGCATAAAACAAGAGCCATCCCGGTGGTCAAAATAACAGGGCAGTGACGCGGCCGTGGCTGACTGGCTACGCACTGGCACGTAAACACAGTGGAATTATTGGTGAGTCTCCCTAATGCCATCCCAATACATCAAAGCGGCGGTGTTTAGCGATATTATGATAAATAACTATATTCCGATGGCAGGCCGACCGTAAAATGGCGTTCATGGCGCATTTAGCTTAATTAACTCCATTTCGGAAATTGAAAATGAATGTTCAGTCACTCCACAAAATTCAACAGAACGTAACCCATGTTTGGGGGATTAGTTCTTCAGGGGATTAATACGCATGCATAAAATATAGTAATGGCTGTGTTGGGAACTGACTCTCTCTCTCTCTCTCTCTCTCTCTCTCTGGTGGTTCAACACTGTTTATTGCATACCAAATGAAAAAAGACAATTGATTAAGGGATAATTTTTTTTTAATGATTTTTTACATGTGTGTGTGTGTGTGTGTGTGTGTGTGTGTGTGTGTGTGTGTGTGTGTGTGTGTGTGTGTGTGTGTGTGTGTGTGTGTGTGTGTGCTGATGGAAGATGGTGTGGATGGAGTGACAGAACAGTGAATTATACACAAACATTACATTCAGTTACAGTAGCTTTTTTTTTTTCCCCTGTGTGTGTGTGTGTGTGTGTGTGTGTGTGTGTGTGTGTGTGTGTGTGTGTGTGTGTGTGTGTGTGTGTGTGTGTGTGTGTCTGTCTGTCTGTCTCTCTCTCTCTCTCTCTCTCTCTCTCTCTCTCCATATTGCAACTAAAATTAATTTGGAGGGAAGATAAGAAAAGCTAAAATGACTGGACAACAGGTCTTACAATTAACACCATATGGTTACTAATATTCATTTTTTGCGTGAAAGAAAAGGTACGTAGATGATAAGGGATACTAAGACCCAGACAAGCTTACGATCAATTCTCCATCGTAACTAAGATATTGATGGGAGGACATGAATGACGTGATAAAACGACAAATAAAAACTAACTTATGATCCCTCCTAAAATATTACCAACTAAAGTGATAGAATGATGAAACAAACTTACGATGATTTTCCTGTTGTAAGTATGAGATGTTTTTGTAGTGAGGTTAAATACTGTTGAACTGATGGAACCATAAATACACGTAAGATAAATTCCAGTCGTCCCTAAGATATGTCGGGAGAGACTGAGGAAGGGAAGCTGGTTTATAACGCAAGGTCTAGTCTCCATCGTTAAAAGAGAGAGAGAGAGAGAGAGAGAGAGAGAGAGAGAGAGAGAGAGAGAGAGAGAAAGAAAGAAAGAAAGAAAGAAAGAGAGAGAGAGAGAGAGAAAGAAAGAAAGAAAGAAAGAGAGAGAGAGAGAGAGAGAGAGAGAGAGAGAGATACGAAAGAGCTGAACGACAGAACACTGAAATACAAAAACAGCTGCGATAAATACCCTGTCTCAAGATTTCTTTTTCCAGGAGAGATACGGAAAACTGAAGTGAAAGGACGTTGGCTTAAAGAAGCTTATAATCTGAGGGAGGAAAGGAAGGCTGAAATAAAAGGACGCTGATTATAGAGCTGACTTACAGTAAAATTTCTGTCGCAACTATGGTGAACATAATGATTTCTTAACCCTTTCAATCCAGGTACATCAATTTTTGCCACACTCACAAGGGTGGCCAAATTCAGTGTCTGCCCTCAAATGTGTCACTTAATCATTATCGTACGTAGTTTTGAAGGACGAAATCTCGCATGTTACATCCGCAGAATTATATAAGCATCACACTTATGGCGGCTGTGTTGGAGAGTACTGATGGTGTGCGTTTGCGGTATGTCTGGAAAATGTCTGTGGTGTGTGTGGTGTGCATCTGGGGTGTGTCTGAGGGGTGTGTCGAAAGACAAAGGACACCTTTTCGTATGTTATGCTGGTGTGGTGGATACGGATGGGATGTGTGCAGCTATCAAAGGTGTCATTATCTTGTTATACTGACACTCTACCCAGACGATTTTATTCAGTATAGGAGATACTTTTCGAACTGGGGGAGTTAATGAATGCCTCCGATAATTCCTTCATTGTGAGCGGGCTTTCCAGACCTAAGAAAAGTCGTGTGAAAGCAAAAAAGTTAACACGACAAAGGACACCTTTGATAACTGCACCTACTCCTGCAGTATTCTGAGAGAGAGAGAGAGAGAGAGAGAGAGAGAGAGAGAGAGAGAAACTATTTCACGGGAGGGGGATGGGCCTTGAGGGTACATCCCTAGCTAAAACCTGGTACGGGTGAAGGTCTAACCCTGTGCAAAAATTCGTTTTCGTAAGCACGTAACTAACAATGGCCGTGCATACTGGCATTTTACACCTCGCCAGGGGGTAGGGGACCATCTTTCAAAGTGGTACAGTTATTCACTGAGTTACACAGATAGGGAACAGGGACAAAGCCTGCATTTGGCCGTCACTGTGGGTGCTGCAAAAAGTCAGTCGATTAAAGCTCAGTACCACTATATACATTTCATAATGGCCATAAAAGTTTAGCTCCAAACAAGCTTGTATATCTCCACCAGGGGTCGCAAATGAAGCTATCCTAGGCTTGAGTTGTGAGCTAGACTGTTTTCCTATACGGTTTTTCTTACTCATACAGTCACCGAACACTTCACAGTCAAATTGGAATGAATATAAATGTGACAAAATCCGAAAAAATACAATTACCTGTCACACACCTAGCTTTTATGGAAACTAGTTTTATTTTTTTCTGTGAACTGGATAAAAATACGTAATATAAACACAATTCCAGATGCACAAAGTTGGCATCCCGGGTACCCAGATTCCAAACAATCCTAATCACATGCCAAGTAATCCTGGGCAGCCGCTAACCCGCCTCAAACAGACCCCGTGGTTGTTCAATGGAAAGCCACCAGTAGGTATATTGTGGTCCTGCCTAAAGTAACATGGCATTGGATAGCCTTCACATTTCCTTGCTTACTTTTGTAGCCTCTTCACTACAATGGCGTTATTTTCATTTACTCCATAACACCTTTTCATAAGCGATTTATTTTGCTTATTACATCTTTCTGTCTTCTCTGTCACATAAATCCTTCTAATATCGCCAAACTCTGCACAGATAACGTACAAGATGATATTAACCAGCCATAAAAAATAAATCGCTAAGGCAGAGGTGCTAGGAAGCCTCCTTACCTATGAGAATACGAGCCCAGGTGGCCATTTTTAATTCGGAGGGCCCTCTACTACAGTCCACTCACTTTAACTTGGCCCATATTTTCATCCTTTTGCTGCTATTTCACGGAGCTCAGGGGCAGAAAAAAGACAATACTGTGGCTCTATATACCATCTGTAGCACTTCTTCGTGACTGGCACCATATTCTAATGTTAATCTCCTATTACAGTTCAGCATTCAAGATGGAGGGATGAGAATTTTAGGCTAAGGTAACGTGAACAGAGTGTAGGGTTACTGAAGGCTATAGCAACCCCCATTAGTTTGAAAAGACTCCCCTGAGCTGAATAAAATCTCTGGGAGTAAAAAGAATAGCAAATTATACCCCAAAGTCATCGATTTGAAGGGGTATAGTCAGAACCATTTTTTGTCATGAGAGGCTACAGATACAGACCAAAAATTAAATAAATCCCAGAATATTCTCACTACATCATCCTTAGAGAAATTTTTAAAGGTACATGGTTCTACGGGCAATGAGATCAAGGTGAGGGGGCAATTAGTGTAAATTGTTTATGGGATGTAAGTACGAGTCACATTTAAAGGACGGAATGAAAGTTACAAGTGGAGTGCCTCAAGGTTCTGTTTTGAGGCCTGTTCTACCTATTTACCTACCTGCCTACCTACCAGCTTGCCTATTTACCAGCCTGTCTATCTACCTATCTACCTGCCTGCCTGCCTATTTACCTACCTTCCAATCTATCTATCTACCTCGGAGTGCAGTATCTACATCCACCACTTGGTCTAAAAGCCAAACCTTTGACTCAGCCCTCTGACCTAGACCCTCGATCGACTGTTCTCAAAATCGATTTATTGCACCCTTGCCTGTCTGTTAATTTGTGAATGTCATCTATACTGTGTTTACTCTCATCACGAGGTCACGGTGGCCCAGTGTTGAGTGTCTTCCAATACCCATGTGCAGTGATTATGGGACTCAAAACTCGAATAGTGGCGACCATGTAAAGTGGATGCTGGTAGTATGTCCTCTCATATGGCGGCGTATGCTCACACCCTCTCAGCTTATATATACCATACTCACTAGACAGGCCGAAGCTCTCAAACACAGTCATTACATTTTTTTCTTCGTTACAGCCATTCCTTACAATTTCGTACATCGCCAGCATTGGACGAATTAATTCCAGCCATAACTCGAACGTCGAACAGAAAATATCGGTTCTCTCTGGGACGTCATGTGGACTGATACAAATACAAAATATCGACGTACGTTGTAATAATAATAATAATAAGAAGAAGAAGAATACGAATAAGAATAATAATAACAATAATAATAATAACTGTAATAGTAATAATAATAATAATAATAATAATAATAATAATAATAATAAAAATAAATCACTGAGCCCCTTTTTCATTCATTCAGGACAGACTTTCCAACTGGAGCTGTTAAATTCAACATTTATAATTATATTCATCTACAGTGATATGAGTGGTTTTCCTAAGATGAATACTATCGCTAGTAGCAGCAAAAACCAGATAAATAAAAATCAAACTCAAATGGTAGTAGTAGTAGTAGTAGTAGTAGTAGTAGCAATAATAGTAGTGATAGTAGTAGTAGTAGTAGTAGTAGTGGTAGGAGGAGGAGGAGGAGTTGCAACATGCTGAGGTTACTCTCCTCCTGCGGTCACCATCCTCCTTTCGGGGGATACGGAGGGAGCTGAGGGACGTTTTTATAACCGGGGAGCAGAGCCACGCCGTTACATCAGTGCCACCGCGAGAAGGCGTCCCCATCCAGCAAAGACTTAACGAACGAGTCAAGTACAGAAAAAAGATGGTAAGAGGGAGATTGAGTCTCTTGGGCGGCACGAGAACACAGCTATACCAGGCCCTTTCTCTTAGGGTCCGGAAGCTCTCTTGTAGCCTACTTCTCCTTTACACCTTTATTTGTTACGCCATCAGTATAAATAAATAAAAAAATGTACTGAAGACTAGTATAATATATCGCTAAAGGTGTGAGAGAGAGAGAGAGAGAGAGAGAGAGAGAGAGAGAGAGAGAGAGAGAGAGCAGGGTCCAGAAATAAACACTAGGAAGGCGAGAGTATTATAGTTATCAACACAGTACCCATCACTACGTTTCTTATCCAGCATCATTATCATCATCTTTATCATTATCATCATCATCATTTTATTCTCACTATTACTTGGGGTGGGTACGTTCAGAAATAAATTGCAAGAAAACGTAATCATCAACAGAACGACTATATGCTCAGTGCTGGGTATCTAAAAAAAAAAAGAAAAAAAAAAATCAAGTCTTAACTGAGTGTAATCAAAACTGAAGCCTAAGAATGCTAATATTGTGGAAAATCAGAGCAAAGTAAAGATAATGGGAAGAAGGAAGAAGTTTCGCAACGAGGGAAAAAAAAAAAAAAATGGGAGGATGTGTCAGAACAGGTCTGGATGACTTCTCTCTCTCTTGCATGCGTGTCTACTGGATGAACACAAGATTTCCACCATCATCGATCACAACAAACGATAACAACGTAGACAGTTCCCACATTACCTTTATCTCCAGGGTTGATCTACATACCTACGCCTTCCCGTACACCCCACACAACCTCCTACCTGCTCACTCAACCGCGAGTATCATTAAACCCGGCCTGAACGCACGATTAACTATAATACTTAAGTTTTGACACTAATGAAGATTGCAGAAATTGTCCTGCACGTCTGGAGAAGAGTTGCCAGATACTTCAAACCATTTTTTTCTAGCGTGTCCCCCTACATGAGCTTGTTCAGAATATATATAAGCTAACAATGATAGATTTGGTTTTACGCGTCACCGTAATTACACTTCCAGACATTTCAATAACAAGAGGAATGCAATAATTAGTTTTTGTCATGTTTATATAATCATTAATGGAACTAACCGTGTATAATCCTGCAGTTAGTGTTCGACGCAAGGTTTTGTTGATTCAGCCAACTGTTTTAAAATGTTGTTGATATGCTAATACTTAATAAGTTAAACAGAGGTTAAAAAATCCCAAAACTTCCGGGAAACATTGATTGTTATAAAAGAACAAACGTAACAACTCGACTCCGACCCTCCCTTCACTGACGCGAGCCAATCTGAGGCAGAGGATGTAAACGTGGGAGGAGCTACAAGGAAGGGGCGGAGCGAGTGGGAGTGGGCCGGGCTTAGGTGGGAGGAGCTAGGCATCGGTCAGGCTGGTGAGTATAGTTGAGATGGTAGGGGAATGAATGTGTAGCGACCTCTCTCTCTCTCTCTCTCTCTCTCTCTCGAATATATTTGATTTTCGGAGTCTGAACGCGCGCTCTCTCTCTCTTTCTCTCTCTGGGCCTCGCAGTCATATGAGCGAATCAAGCAAAACTGACAAGTGATGGAAGAATTTGTAATCTTCGACTCCTCTAAATCAGTAGTTAACACACGAGGGGTTATTGCACTTTCTCTTCAAAACATTGTCCAAAGTATTGCCAATAATTATATATATATATATTTTTGTTACGGTTCTCAGTAAGCAACCTCGAAATGTGAAAAAAAGACCACAAAAATATCCAGTACATCGCCCGTCGACTCATTACCACAAGAACCCCACAAATTGGTAGGCTGTTGGCTGATTTACGCTTCTGACTTCTCGGTCATGTGATGCTACTTTCACGTCAGCATCACATACCTGTGATAATGAATCCCCGAAGTATACTGGCTGAGTCAGTGCTGAGGGAAGCCTTACGTGCTGAAGGTTAAGTCCAATTCATGCTGACTAGAGGCTTAACAGCATTTCCTCAATAATGACGTTTTTTTGAGTATTACCCCTTGATATTTTCTTATATGCAGTTTATATCTTTCTAGTATCACGCAATATAGTTTGCAATAGTAACACAGAAGAATCTTATACAACATATATACTTCTCTCTCTCTCTCTCTCTCTCTCTCTCTCTCTCTCTCTCTCTCTCAGGATGGAGGGTAATGACAGGGGTAGGGCAGGGTAGGGTAGGGTGGGGTAGCAGTGCCTCGGGTGAGCGACCACAGCCTCGCGTGCAGGATGGAACAGTAGCCCGTCGGAGCGTGTCAGCCCCGCCCGTGTTGGTCGTGACTGGGAGGGAGCCGGAGAGAGACGGAGGCAGGGAGATGAAGGGATGGGGGAGGGGGAGATAGTTATAGTGGGAAAGATGAAGGGAGAGAGATAGAGAGGGGGAGGGAGGAACACAGGGAAGGACTGAGGGAGAGATGGAGGGATGAGGGAGGAGATAGATATAATGGGAGGGAAGGAGGGTGAGACATGGAGAAGGGGTGGGGGAGATAAAGTAGGAAGGACGGAGGGAGGGAAGGAAAGAAGGAAAGATGGCTGAGATGGAGGCAGAGAAAGACAGACAACGAGGAAGGAGAGAGATAGAGGAAAATAAGGAGGAAAAAGATTTAGGATGACTGTCAATCTCCTTCAGAGGAACCATGAGGCAGGTGATCAATTTTTCTAAGTTACAATTTTCCCCTAGAATACGGCACAGAGCTATCGGGTTTCCATCCAGGTCCCCACTGTTGCTCTGGGTGAATAGGGACAACGGAAGCAAATTTTGTCCATCAGTCTGACCGGCCCGAGAATCAGAGGTAAGGTCTCCCAGTTGCGAGTTGGATATTACAGCACCACCATGTTCTACCCCCTCTCCCTCACCCCACACCCGAAGACAAGGATGGAGTTAGAATTGGATGGAGAGATAGATAGAAGGAAGAAGGGAGAGAAGGGAAGGGGCAAGGTGTATGTGGCTAGAGGAGACAGAGGAGAAAGGCTTATAGAGGGGTTAGAGAGAGAAGTCTACTAAGAGAGGGAATGATGGTTGAGAGGGAGGGAGGGAGTCTGGTCAATAAGCTTACAGAAAGAGAGATTTTCACAGGACAGGGAAGGATGGTACGATGGAGGTACAAAATGAGGGAGGGAGGGAGGGAGGGAGTTAGAGAAAGAAGGCGGGAAGGAGGGAGGGAGAGAATGAGGGGTAGGGAGAAGACATGCAGGCTTACTAGAGGAGTGGTTCTTCTCTGACGGTTGGGGGAAATTGAAGAGACTGTAATAATAATAATAATACGATGATGGCAGCAGAGTGACGGTGGGGGAAGATGTTGTAGGTTGTGAGGCAGTGGATTTGGAGAGTTCTCAAATTGTGAGATAATGAATCGCATTTTGATGAAGCATGGAAGGCCTAGTATGTATTCAATATGTACGGTGCGTATTTGCGACCAAGTGGTGGCAAGTGAAGGTGCATGGCAATGGAGGACTGGCGGGCTTCAGGACACTAACTGTCAAGGTGGTACTCACAATGACATATTAAAACGAAAACTGGTGATGAGTGTTGTGGTGAGGGAGGTGGTGAGTTTCTTGCTGCCGAGTTGTGAGGTGCCATGATCATGAGAAACAGAGTATTGTAACGTGGACTTTGCACTGGGATGAAGTGGATTGGAATGATGTGGTGTTGAGATGAGGGTGATGGTGAGTTGCAATGTACTGGGTTATGAGAGCTGTGATATTATTAAAGGAAGTTGTGATGTAGTATGTAGTAGTTTTTATTAGGGATGATGAGGGATGTGGATACTAGAGTTTATGAACTGCGAATGATGTGTTGTGCTGAGAAGGGATGGTGTGTGTGTGAGGCTGTGATGTGCTGGACTGAGAGAGAGAGAGAGAGAGAGAGAGAGAGAGAGAGAGGGGGGGGGCACCAAGCTGTTACTACACACACACACACACACACACACACACACACACACACACACACACACACAGCACTGAGGCATGGACCCCAGACATGACGACCCTGCTAAAATGACTGCGACAAGCCCCCGGGGTCCTCAGCTCGGTGATAATTGCCCCCCTTATACTGCTAACACCTCCTGCCAACACCACCACCACGACACTACACACTACACAGGCTTCTAACACTTCCACCATCACCATCATCGCCACACTACACACACTTTTATCACCGGCCAACGACACCACAACACCACACACACTACTAACACCTCAAACCAACACTAACACCAAGCACCAACGCCATCACCACAACACACACACACACACACACACACACACACACTACTAACACCTCAAAACCACCACCACCATCACCACTGCCATCGTCGTAACACTCCGCACTCCCAGCCTCCCCAACAAGCTTCCTAACGTGCCTAACGTCGAGATCGATAATTCCTCTGCACCCACGAGGAATGGTATCAGAACCTAACAGGATATACGTGAAACCACAAAATACAACGATAGCCATAGATGTCTTCAATAAAAAAAAAAACTAAATAAATAAATGCCACGTAGATTTCTGCCCCACAGTTCTTTTGCAGAATTTGGGAGTCGTGTCATTAACTAATAAGCCAAAATTTGAAACCGTGACGAAACTCAATGAAACAGTCTCGAAACTCTCGAAGCATCCTGAGAAGTTCTTATTCTTCATAGCAACTACAGTTCTGATCAATAATTCGTTTACACTTTCGTAGTCGCGTCTAAAATGTATAAATCGTGCTAATCAATAATCATTAGTTTCAGCAATTCGCAACGCCTCAAAAACTTAATCTTCACACCATGTACTGTTGCGTTCAATAGTTTTCTAACAGTCTCGAAGCAGTGTCAAAGCTTACGTAGAAAAAGCGTCAGTACCTAATGAGCAAATCTCGCAACATCGTTAAAAACTAATAAGATCGTCTCGCAACTGTCAAGTGTGTGTGTGTGTGTGTGTGTGTGTGTGTGTGTGTGTGTGTGTGTGTGTGTGTGTGTGTGTGTGTGTGTGTGTGTGTGCGCTACATTGGAGGCAGCAACATTCCCTCACATAAGGTGTTGTTGCCGAGGCTGGAGGTTGCAGACTTGTTGCTAGTGCTGGAGGTGGGATGCCTCCTGTGCTTGCATGCAAGTAATGAATATGCTGATGCCCGCCTCCCCCCCCCCCCGCCTCACCTCATTTCACTTCACCTCTCCTCAGTCCGCCCCTCCTACAGCCAGCCCTGCTCCGCCATGCAACCCGTATTTATAGTGTGCCCAAGGGTTGCCCTCAAGCTAGTGGCTTTGTTTACATACATGCATGAGAGAGTTGTAAGTTGTAGAGAACGTATATTTCTCTTTTACTTCGTTGTGGATCGATGCTTAGTGTTTATTTCCTGTGCTAACGGGGAATCTACTTAGTATACGGCTTTCACCAGGGCAATATATATATTTAACGAATAGGAAAGCCAGTTAACAATACACATGCCACCTGCAACATTATATTTATGTCGCCACATAAACGGGTACATACATATCTGTCTATCTGCCTATCTATCTATCTATCTATCGACCTATCTATCTATCTGAATAAAAGTCAACATTACACATAACACTTTCAATATTATCTTTTTATCAACACCATCTTGACTTTGTTACCACGAAGGAAAAAAAAAAAAACATCAAATTACTGTTTTAACAAAAATCGTAAATATGCTTCATTATCATCAAGCCCATGATACTGACTGCATAATACGCACGATGTTTGCGTTGGCTGGCGTGGGATATGCAATTTTAGCAATGTCTGCAGCGCACATAATGCACCGGAATAAAGGCATCAACAGCAATTTGCAACGTTGGCTATTACGAAGGGACGAATGCTTCAGATATCTTTCCAGGACGAGGGGCCATTCCTGTTCCGACTAAAATCGTCTGATTGTAAGATCTTAACAGACTGAAGAACCGCTCCCATGCTGAATAAAATCGTCCGTGGGTTGCTGGAAATAACGAAAATCAATATTGTTATAAGCGACAGGATGAGGCGTCACTCTTTAGGAAAATTCAACCGTCTTTGGGTACCCAGAATAGAGAAACTAATCTTTAAATCGTTTGATAAGGATTAGTGACGAAGGAATTACACTTTTACGAGATAAGAAGCCTAACTGAATATAATCGTATGTGGTTAAAGAGAAGAAAGTGACGAAAATTTGCACAGTTACGAAAGGTCCCAGAGGACCGTCTCAAGGTACCGGATGACTGTAAAGGTAGCCTACCAGAAGACTGTCTCAAGCTATACGAAGACTGTCTCAAGGTACCGGAAGACTGTCGCAAGGTACATGACTGTAAAGATACAAGAAGACTGTAAAGGTACCGGAAGACTGTCTCAAGGTACCAAAAGACTGTCTCAAGGTACCAGAAGACTGTCTCAAGGTACCAGAAGACTGTCTCAAGGGGTACCAGAAGACTGTCTCAAGGTACCAGAAGACTGTCTCAAGGTACCGGAAGACTGTTTTTTACGGCTGTATGTTTAAACCTGATATCGAGAAGTGGGATACAGACCCGAAAATTTCTGACAATGATTTTTAAAGTACCTGACAATGATGGAACGTATCTGGCCTTCCTGTATGACTGCTGACTGCGTTCTGTAATACGGGATGCAGGCTAACCATACGCAACAACCACTGGCGTTCCGTAAATGATCGTCAATAGTAGGGGTTTGCATTTCACTTTTCGATTTACGATTTAATTATTCGACTTTAACTCCAAGATGATGATAGGCAACTTCTAAGATCAATAAAAATCGTTTGTTTGTACCTTGAAAGAAACAAGAAATTATTATTGTTTTAAAAGGGTTTGCGAAGACTGTTTTAACTTCGGGCGGATGAAAAGCCACCTCGAAAATGAGTAAATCCTTTCGCCTGTATCTATATTAAAACAGTTAATAATAAAATGAAATTGTTTATAAAAAAAATACACGGCTATAGGAAAACAAGCTCAATTCCCCTCTCCATTTTTTTTCCTATTTTCCCCAGCCTGGTTGGATTATGAAACGGACTAAATAAATCCACAAACACTCGAAAAAAACAGAGGAAACAATATGTGGCATTATTTTTTTGTGGAATAATATTTACCATTTGTAATAAAAAGTTAATCGTGTTTTCCATTTGGGTCAGCAATCAACTGGAGTGTGTGTGTGTGTGTGTGTGTGTGTGTGTGTGTGTGTGTGTGTGTGTGTGTGTGTGTGTTTTGGCATCCCGTTCACATGTGCTTTTCTCTCTATGTACGTTAGGGGTATGCTTTATTAATTTTCGTGTGTGTGTGTGTGTGTTGTGGCCCTGTGTACGTCAATGCTGTGGTTCTATGTGCGTAGCTCAGTTCCGCCTGCGTCTCTCTCTCTCTCTCTCTCTCTCTCTCTCTCTCTCTCTCTCTCTCTCTCTCTCTGTCTCTCTCTCAAGACAGCTGCGACCACATATAAAGCCTGATCTCAATGCTGTGTTTACATTCCCCTCTCACACACAAAGAGAAGGTACCCCAATTGAGAGGGGAAGGGCGAACGGGGAAATGAGGGAGGGGAGAAGGGAGAGAGAGGGGAGAGGGAGGGGAAAGAGGAGAGAGAAGAGAGGGGAGGGTAAGAGGGGGCCGGTGAAAAGAGGGGAAAAAGAGAAGGTACTCCAATTGGCAGAAGGGAAGGGAAGAAAATCGGAATGAGGGGAGTGTCAGAGGGGAAATTTTGGGAAAAGGGGAGGGGGACGTGAGAGGGGAGGAATGGAGACAAGGGGAGGAAGAGAGGGGTTACGGGGATATGGAGAGATAAAAAGGAGGGGGAGAGAAGGTGATGCAACTGGTAGAGAGAGAGAGAGAGAGAGAGAGAGAGAGAGAGAATGTGAAAGAAGGAGAGAGATGAGAGAGAGAGAGAGAAAGAGGGATAGGGAGGGGGGGGAGGATAAGAGGATGGAGAAGAGGAAATTTAAAAGAGAGAGGGAAAGGAGAAGAGGAAAAGAGGAAATGAAAATAAAGATGGAGTAACAGTTGGTGGGAGAGTGACAGGGAGAGGAGAGAGAAAGTAGAGAGGAAGGAGGGGGAAGACAGAAGAAGGAAGAAATAAAGGGAGAAAACAAATGAGGAAAGACTTAGAGAATAAGAAAGCAAGTAGCAGAGAGAGAGAGAGAGAGAGAGAGAGAGAGAGAGAGAGAGAGAGAGAGACCTTCTCGCTCTTCCGTTTCTGTTTTCCGCTTTATTAGGGGGGGCCGTGAGGGGGCGGAGGGGGGTAGGGGAGGGGAAATGGGAGAGAGAGAGAGAGAGAGAGAGAGAGAGAGAAGAGGGGAGGGGAGGAAAAGAGGACAAGAGAGGACTGAAGGAGGAAGAAGTTAGCCCAAAGAAGGGAAGGGAGGAAGAGGGGAAGAAGGAAGGGGAGATGAGAGGGGAGGTGGAAGAGGGGGAAGAGGGATGGGGAAAGGGATGGAGGGAGGGGTGAGGGAGAGGGGGCAGCGAGGGCAAAGGGGAGGGTAAAGGAGGGGCAGATGGGAGGGGGAGAGAGGAGGGAGATGGGAGAGGTAATGAGCTGAGGGGAGGGAGGGAATGAGGGGAGGGGGAGGGAGGCATAAGGGGGGTGAGGGGACAGGGGAGAAAAATGAGGAGAGAGGGGAGGAAGAAAGAGAGGGAGAGGAGGGATGGGGGAAGGCAGTGAGGGGAAAGGATGATGGAGGGGAAGAGGAACAGCCCGAGGGAAGAGCGAGAGAAAGAGAGGAGGGGAGAGGAGGAGGAGAAGGGGGGAGAAGGGATGTGGGGGAGAGAGGGGAGAGGGAGGGGAGCTCAGAGAGGGGAGGAAATTATCAGCCGGAATGAATTAAGGGAAGAGTTGAGAATAAAAATGGGAGACGAGAAAATTGAAATAATGAACAAGAAAGAAGATGAAAGAGACGGTGATGATTAGGGAAAGATGAAAAGCTAATGAAGGAGATGAAAAAAATAATAATGAAGGAAGAAGGACGATGTAGAAGCAAAAGCTGATGATACAAAGAAAAGGAAGTTGGAAGAAAAGGAGGAAGGAAGGAGGAAAATATTACGAAGAGGGGAAAACAGGAAATAGTCGATGATGATGAGAGAAATTATAAAGCATAAATAGTACAAGGATATAATAAAGCTAATGAAAGGAAAAAGGGAGATAGTGAAAAAAGAAAGAAAGGAAGGAAAAAGACAACACTCCTCTCCAATATAACCACACCTTTTTAATTTTCTCTCTTGCTATCACCTGACGAATTTGCTCAGGTTAATTAGGAAGGACTACGACAGGTAAAGGTGTTATAATAATGCTATATATTCCATTTCGAAGTCCCTCAGATGAATAAAATCGTGCGAAAAGAGGAAAGGTCGAGAATGAGATGGAGGAATGGAGTAATGTATATGAGAGAGGGAGGTGTGAGTTGGGGGGAGGACAGCGTTATGGCAGGGAATAGGACGACATGGAGGGATTTGTTTGTGGACACCCCTTACGGGATTAAGGCGTCTGGCTATAGATAGATAGATAGACAGATAGACGGATAGATAGAAAGATTAATTGTAAAGATGACATCGAGTTGAAGGATTTAAGTGTCTATATTAAAAAAAAAAAAAAGCTAATCATCTGGCACCAAGGGGAATATAAAAAAAAGTGTTGTTTTGACTACGAAGGGGAAAATGTAAGAAAATATATAAGCAAAAATAAACGAGAAAAGTGACCTCGTGGAGCATGTGCCAAGAAAATAAAAAAGAAAGAAAAAGAGAGAAGCTGAGGTAGGAAATATTGCAGAAAGAAACTGTCAAAAATAATGATAAATTAACAAGATGAAGAAGAAATGTATAACAGAAAAATAAACGTGGAAGATGCAAAGCCTGATAGAAGTAATGTCAGTAAATATTAACTGAAATAAAGATGAGGGATAAAGAATATTTCGAAACCAAGAAAATGAGAGAAATGAAGAACGAGGATGAGAAAAATAAAGAAGAAAAATGAGAATGAGAAAAATGAGGATAATAAATGAGAATGAGAAAAATGAAGACTGGAAATGAGGAAAATGAAGAATGAAAATAAGAAAAACGAAGAAAGAATGTGAAAAATAACGACAGTGAGTGAGAATGAGGAAAATGAAAAATGAGGATAAGGAAAATGAAGAATAAGATTGTAAAAATTAATAATGAAAATAAGAAAAATAAAGAAACTGAAAAAAAAGACTAAGGCTGAAACAGAATGAAAGGGGAATGGAAAATGCAATATGTAACGAAAGCGGAAAGGAAACTGTAAAGATGTAAAGTGGACAAATGAGAGGACAGAGAAGAAAGAAATCTGATAACACTGCGTACTTAAAACAATAAAATACCAGGCGATTTTAACCAACCGAGAAATATTATCATCATTTTAATCCGTCTGTCTGTCTGTTTATCTGTGACTATGTCTGTCTGTCTGCCTATCTGTTTATGTGTGTGTCCGTCTGTCTGCCTAGCTGCTTATGTCCGTTTGTCTGTCTGTCTGCCTATCTGTTTATGTGTCTGTCCGTCTGTCTGTGTGTCAATCTGTCCGTCTGTCTATCTGTTTAAGGTCATTACATCCAAAGCAAAACTAATTCAATGAACATCCTCATAGGGAAGGGATTTAGTATACTCTCTCTCTCTCTCTCTCTCTCTCTCTCTCTCTCTCTCTCTCTCTCACTTCAGAGGATGGCGGGGAGACCATTTAATTTGCGATGTGGGGGAAAATACCCTCAATTGTTTAACTTGGGGGAAAGGGCGATCGAATGAGAGAGAGAGAGAGAGAGAGAGAGAGAGATTTAAAGACTTGCACTGTCAATATTCATGTCACTTTCACTACTAGACCCCTCTGGCTGGCTGAAAGAAATCTAATGACCAAGAAATTATGGGAAAAAAAAAAAAAAAAATGGTGACGAAAAATATGAGCTTTAATTTTCTGTTAATGGGAAAAAAACAATAAGAAAAATTTAATGTAAGAAATCTATACGTAGCTTCGGAAATCGGTTATATAGAATCATGTCACCTGGGTCGAATTTTTTTTTTTTTAATTTTCTGTATAATTAAATTTTTCCCTTATAAAGTGTGTCTGATTTATTTTTATTTATTTATTTATTTATTTATTGGTGGATCTCTTTCAAGCAGCATTAAATTAACTGGTGAAAGAAGGAATGTATTTTATGGTGTTCATTGTGTACTTATTTATGTGGGTAAGTTGGTATTTACACATACACACACACACACACATCGTTCTGTTTCTCACCCTCGTCCTCCTCCTCCTCCTCCTCCTTCTCTCTCTCTCTCTCTCTCTCTCCACAGCAACAAAAGCACCCAATAACAAACTCCACGATATCTTTCAAAGAAGACCAAACAAAAGCACATACTCCACCAACGACCCTTATATCAGGAGTGGTTAGGGGTCATTTTTGCAGTGTTCCCTCCTTGGTTATACTCCACCAATGACCCTTACGTCGAGAGAGGTTAGGGGTCATTTTTGCAGTGTTTCCTCCGTGGTTATACTTCACCCATGACCCTTATGTCGAGAGAGGTTAGAGGTCATTTTCGCGGTGTTCCCTTCGTGGTCTCCTGCGCAAACACTCATGCCACAAGGTCTGCAAACATCTGGCTGCGGCCCACTGAACACCGCTTTTATTAATCGAGTATATATATGTTTATGATTGAGTCAGCTGTGAGGGAGGGAGGGGGCGTGTGGGGAAGGGGTGAGGATTTTGTGAATTGAGTAAACATGATTGGCAGTGAAATTGTAAAGGGATGCACCGTCAATGTTCACGTCACTTTCACTGCTATAACGCGCGCGCGCATACACACACACACACACACACACACACACACACACACACACATAATATATTCGTCGTTCTGACCCTCGTCCACCCCCATCTCTCTCTCTCTCTCTCTCTTTCTAGGCCTTTCACCATAACCTGGCCCAGATTTTCTATTTTACCTTATTTGACATAGCTCAATGGCAGAATATGTTTAGGCTAGGACTCTGCACCATTTCCACAGCACTTCTTCATGACTAGCATAATATTCCTTTGTCAATCCCTACTTCAACTCGGTACTCAAGATGGGGGGATGGTTATTTTAGGCCAAGTTAGAGGAAACAGGGAATAGACAGTCCGTTCCCTGAGGTTTACGTATCCGATATGCCACAAACCTTCACATGTTCCGTTCCTTGGCACCAAGAAAGTTTTAATGAGGCATCTTGGGTAATTATCACGATGGACATGTTTCACACAAATAAATCGCTGCCAGACACAGATTATTTTGTTTATTTTATTTAGTGCTTAGTGGCTGTCTGAGTGAAGATAAAATAATCAAGATAAATAAACAGGCATTCTCATCTACACACAAAGATGCAGTTTCCTATACATTCTAAGCTTAGGAAAGTTGGCTATAAGATGCTTGTTAGATACAGGAGTGAGTTAAAGTATTGCGATATTGCTGAGGCTCTAGCAATATTCAAGCAATATCCTGGAGGGTAAAAAACTGATGATAATATTTCCCTGTTAATTTGTGGAGTTTTGTGTAGTCAGCGATATTAAGACATCTGTTTATTTATGTATTTATTTATTTATTTAATTATTGTAGCGGTTGGTTCCTTCGATTTACAAACCTCTGTATTCCGAATGCACTCAGACATACTACTACTGACCCAAAGCCGAGCGATAGGAAACGAGACAGTGAGCGATAATTTTAGACATCCAGTATTGCAATCACCAGAACCCAACACACTTCTCAGAACAATGCCTAAGAGTTTCATATTGTTCAGCCCAAACGTGGATCGATATTATTGTTCCGCTATGGTAAAAAAAAATAATCTTTAATTCCTTCGCGCTCACGCCATTTTATTAAACCCATTCAGAAAGAGGACGTCTCATTCTTTTAATTTTTGTTGCTCTCTGGTGATTTTATTTAGGAGAGAAGATCGCAAGGCTGAATGGTTAAATTATGCTGTTCTTGATTTAGGTGAGGTGAGGTGAGATGAGGTACGGTGAGTTGAGGTGAGGTGAGGTGAAGTTAGGTGAGGTGAGGTGAGGTGAGGTGAGGTGAGATGAGGTGAGGTAAAGTGCGGTGAGGCGAGGTGAGGTGAGGTGAGGTGAGGTGAGGTGAGATGAGATGAAGTTAGGTGAGGTGAGGTGAGGTGAGATGAAGTTAGGTGAGGTGAGGTGAGGTGAGATGAGGTACGGTGAGTTGAGGTGAGGTGAGGTGAGATGAGATGAAGTTAGGTGAGGTGAGGTGAGGTGAGATGAAGTTAGGTGAGGTGAGGTGAGGTGAGATGAGGTACGGTGAGTTGAGGTGAGGTGAGATGAAGTTAGGTGAGGTGAGGTGAGGTGAGTTGAGGTGAGGTGAGGTGAGGTGAGATGAGGTACGGTGAGTTGAGGTGAGGTGAGATGAAGTTAGGTGAGGTGAGGTGAGGTGAGGTGAGGTGAGGTGAGGTAAGGTGCGGTGAGGCGAGGTGAAGTGAGGTGAGATGAGGAGGGGGGAAAGAAGAGTGAGGTGGGATGAGGAAGGGAAAGAGTGAAATGAAGTAGAGAGGAGAGAATGGAGTGAAGTAAGCCATGGAAAGACGAAATGTCAAGATGAGAGCTACAGTAAAGGTCGGGAAGAAAGAAGAAGAGAGACGGGAATGGAAGGGAAGGGAAGGGAAGGGAAGGGAAGGGAAGGGAAGGGAAGGAAAGGAGAGAGGAGAGGAGAGGAGAGGAGAGAAGAGGATGAGAGCTACAGTATAGGTAGAGAGGCAAGAGAACCAACTAGAGAGAGAGAGAGAGAGAGAGAGAGAGAGAGAGAGAGAGAGAGAGAGAGAGGAGAGGAGAGGAGAGGAGAAAGCAGGACAGGGGTAGAGGAAGTCAGCAAGATCAGGGGAGTCAGAGCGAGCCAGCAGCGTACAAAAACAATCCTGGATATTACCTCCACGTTGGCCACTAATTACGTTACGTGCGAAAAACAGGTGTAATCGCCGTAATCGCCTCCCTCACACGGCCACGCTCCTAATAACGCTCTCAGGTACGCTTCATATAGCATTAATTACATGCTGACGGGAATTAGTATGAAGGGAATTAGTACGGAGGGAATCTGTGTGGCGGAAATTTGTTTAGTGGGAATTTATAGAGCGAGAATTAATGTAGCGGGAATTAGTGTAGTGGAAATTAGTATAGAGGGATATGTTTAGCGGGAATTTCTGTAGTGGGAATTAGTGTAGCGGAAATTTACATAGCGGAATCAGTGTAGCGGGAATCAGTGTACCTGGAATTTGTACAGTGGGAATTTCTTTAGCGGGAATGAGTGTAGCGGGAATTTCTTTAGCGGGAATGAGTGTAGCGGGAATTTCTTTAGCGGGAATTAGTATAGCGGGAATTCGTGTAACAGGAATTAATGTAGCTCAGTGGCAGAGAAAAAGATAAAACTATTGCTCTATGTCCTTTCCACTGCACTTCTTCCTGACTAGCATCATAGTGTAAATCTATTGCTACAACGCAGCATTCAAGGAGAGATGGCAATTTTAGGCCAAGTTAGAGTGAAAGGGGTTTAGGTCTCAGCATTTATCACCAGGCTGCTTTACGTCTACCTTACGAATATCTTACCTACGTTACGCATTTGTCGTAAGATGGGATTGTAAACATGGCTGAATCTTTATTACGAACCGACACAAATTCTTGAAAAAAAAAAAAAAAAAAAAAATAGTGCCTTACTGAACACATGAAGACTTGTCAATTTTGTTTTTTTTTTTTAATAATTACAGTGATCTTTAACGTGTCTGCGAATTTTCAGTTTATATATACAATGATGATTAGATTTGAAACATGTCAGGAAGTGGGTTGGTGGAGGGTTGGTGCCCCTCCCCGGAAAACCACTAACTCAGAGACAAACGGCCACCCCTTACTGGATTATGGCGTCTGGCTATAAACAGATAAATAGACTGATTGATTGATTGACAGACAGACAGACAGACAATAGACAGATACAGATAGACAGATAGATGGATAGATAGATTGATTGATAGTTGGGTAGACTGATAGATAGATAGACACAATTTCCGACGTCACTAGCGACTGTGATTATCAAAAATGCAAGATAGAGTACAATATATCATGCACATGTCATTGTAATACTGATTAATGCTTGAATATGAAGCTAGTCACGAAGAAGTGCTATGGGAAGAGGGTAGAGCCAAAGACCGCACTTAGTAATTATAAACACACTGAAATTAACATCCACTATACTCCTTTTACCCTAACTTGACCTAAAATTGCCATCTTTCCATCTTCATATCTAAGTCGCAATACTAGATTAACACTTGAATATGAGGCTAGTCACGAAGAAGTGCTATGGAAAGAAGCTAGAGCCATACCACTGTCTTTTTCTGTCAACAAGGTAGGTGAAATAAGCTACAAAAGAATGAAAATCTAGGCCAAGTTAATGTGAAAGACCTAGAGCCAAGAAATATTATACAATGAATAGGAAGTATATTTACCTTAATCCTTACTCTTTTGCGATTTATTTTATTTTTTTCTACTGTCAGATGATTTTATTCCGTTTTTGTGGAACTTTTTTACCTTAATCCCTTCTCTTCAGGGATTTACTTTTTTTTATTTTATTTTATTTTTTTTGCTACTGTCACATGATTTTATTCTGTTTTTATAAGACTTTTTTCTGCAATATGGGATAATTTTTCTTTCCCCTTCCTAATTCCTTCAGTATATACTATTTGTCTCACCGAAGCTAATAAATGAATACATGAATCGTCTGTATGTTCCGAGGATGAAATATAAAATACGTATTCAGGCATGGTATAGAGAAAAATAATAATAATAATAATAATAATAATAATAAAATGATACTACTACTACTACTACTACTACTGCTACTACTATACGTATAAAATACGTATTCAGGCATGGTATAAAGAAAAATAGTGATAATAATAATAATAATAATAATAATAATAATAATAATAATAATAATAATCAAATGATACTACTACTACTACAGTACTACTACCGCTACTACTAGTACTACTAATACTACTACTACTCCCACCACCACCACCATCACTGATAATAATGATAATTATAATAATAATAATAATAATAATAATAATAATAAAATCCCCGTTCATAACTTCACTAAAATGGCGTCTCCGATATTTTTCTTTATTACGCCAGGCAATTACATTCAGCTTAGAAAAACCGTCTTTAATTAGGGATATAATTACCTTCATTAACCCTTCCACAATGATCACTATTTTTCTTCTCCATCGTAATTAAGATCAGGCGATTTTCATTAAGTTTCGGAGGAGGCATTAGGACTCTAGGACACACATAGCTCCCTAGCACCTTTTCCTAGGCGATTTATTTTGCTTATTACACCTTACTATCCTATTCAGTGACATGTAAAACTCTTCTAACATCTGCGCATTAATAACACACACAAAGGATATTATGCAGCCGTACCTAAAAATAAATCGCCAAGGAAGAGGTGCTAGGGAATCTCCTTACCTGACGACAATATGGACCTATAGGACTCAGGGACACGTATCCTCGCTGGGTAAGGAGGCTCCCTAACACCTCTTCCATAGCGATTTATTTTTGGATATGACTGGTTACTATCCTTTTATGAGCTATTTATGAAGACTATGGCAATACTGGAAGGATTTATATAACACAGAACAGAACAATAAGGCGTAAGAAGCAAAATAAATCGCTTAGGAAAAGGTGTACGTTATTTATGCAAAGTAAAACGATATTAGATGGATTTATGTCACACAGAACAGGAGAGCAAGATGTAAGAAGCAAAATAAATCGCTTAGGAGAAGGAATCAGGGAGCTTCCTTAACCGACGAGAATTCAGGCGTAGAAAATGGGAAAAATCCAGAAATTTATACAAAATTTTGAGTAATTTTAAGTACTTTCATATCGAAAAAATTTCTCATGGATGTACTCTCTGCTTAGTATGTCCTATTACAAGAGTACTAATGTAATTATGAAATCTGTACTAATGTAATTATGAAATCTGTACTAATGTAATTTTGAAGTCTGCGTAATATGGTTGTGCTTAAAAAAATGTTAGATGTGTGTTTACTGCTTCGTATATATGTGTAATTTATTCTAAATACTCTTACATATGCCATTATATTATTATTATTATTATTATTATTATTATTATTACTACTACTACTATTATCAATATCATCATCATCGTTATTATTATTATTATTATTATTATTATATGACTCTGGACGGGAGGGAAAGGAGGTCCATATGATGATGATGATGATGATCATGATAATGATGATGATAACCGACCATTTATATTACTACCATAACACTGTATATAATTAGCTACCATCCCCCCACACATGGTAATCAATCGCCCTAATCTCCCACCATAATGACGTTCAACACCACCTCTTCCGAATCGATTATTTTGGTGTACGGCATCTATGTGTACTTTTGTCTGTTATGTAAGTGAACTATGTCGATATGAGAAAAATGAAAATCTCTCTCTCTCTCTCTCTCTCTCTCTCTCACACACACACACACACACACACACACACACACACACAAAACCTTCCTAGAGTCATACACACAGGTCAGAGTTCCAAATCCCATAAACAAACACGCAAGAGCCAAATCTTCCGACACACACACACACACACACACACACACACACACACACACACACACACACACAACCTCTCTCTCATGATTAAAGCTGAGATGCACAGGAAAACTCGCTCTTGCTGCTGTTTTGCTGCCACTTTTTAGAAAGACGCATTAATCCCGCATGCAGCTTAAGGGTGAAGGTGTGAGGGGCCGGGAGGGCTCTCTCGGCAAGAGGTTCAGTTGGGGGGGGTTCAATTTGGGGGGTTCATTTGTGGGGTTCAATTTGGGGGGGGGGGGGATTTAATTTTATGGGGCTCAATCAAGGGGGTTCAATTTGGGGGGTTCAATTTTGTGGGGTTCAATTTTCTGGGGTTCATTTTGTGGGGTTCTACAATCGGACTGGGAGCAGAAGGAATGTTGCGATATTACTACAATATTTGGTGGCAACGCCGACTATGCGATGAATATTGTTTTGATGCTGCGCGGGTAGACAGAATATTAGACTGAATATGAGATGAATATTAAAGTGTGGCTGTGCTAGGGGTAAGGAATGTGGTGATGCTGGAGAGGCTGGCTGCGAGATTAATTTAGTTTTGAACCCCGTCGAACCCACTGGAGGCAGAAGAGAGACGGTGTGAATGGAGGGAAAGGCTCTCTTGGTTAGGGCTTCATTTTGTGGGGTTCTATGATCAAGTTTGAAGGTGTACAGGATGCCACAATTTAACAGGGATATTGGGTGCGCTTTAACCCCTCGAAATACACTGTTGGTATAGGGAAATTCGTGGTGTTTTACAAGCATATTTACTTAACAGGTTGGATATTGTTTTGAAGTACAATCGGGCGGGAGGTTAAAAAAAAAAAAGTAATGCGCGACGAAACACGAAAAAATACTACATAGCCTGAGCACGATATTTAACTCTGAACCCTTTAGACTGCACTGCCCCGTAGGTAAAGGGAAAGTTGTGAGGCAGGAAATAAGGGAAAAAGGAAAAAGCTTCATGTTTACAGGACTCCACGTTCGGATTGGAAGCAGAAATACTGTTGCGATAATACCAGAAAATTTGCCGGAAATGGTGGGTATGAGGCGGCTGTTAACTGGAAGTCGTGTGATCAGACTAAGGTAGATGATATGCTACGAGATATGTGATAGATATGCTCTGATGCCGTATAAGAGGAGTGGAGATGGAGGGAACGCTGTGATATATCTATACCACTTTCACTCTAACTTGGCCTAAAATCGCCATCCCTCTATCTTCAGTGCCGAGGTGTGAGAATACTTTAACGCTAGATGACGATGCTGGTCACGAAGGAGTGCTATGGTAAGGATGTACAGCCGCAGTATTGCCCTTTTCTGCCACTAAGCTATGTGAAATAAGCTTGGAAAACGAAAGAAATCTGGGCCAGGATAGGGTAAAAACAGTATAGCACATTTGGTGGAGGCGGTGGATACGAGATGGCTATTGTCTTTATGTCTTGTGATTAGGGGTCTCGTCTGGAATATTGGACAGACTGGATGTATGATGAATATTATTTTAAAGACCAAAATTCGCGCTTGGTGTGTGAGGAATATCGCAAAATTAAAAGGAATATTTACTGAATACCCTGGACATGAGGTGACTACTGTAATGAAGTTGTATAATTGTGGGGTTTGTATTGTAGGTGTCGCAATAAGTCAGACATAATTTTCAGAAGCACTGGATACAAGATGGATTTTTTTTAACACTATAAGGCGCAGGTGTGAGGAATATGCAATACAACTGGGACACATACGCTACTGGACAGACTGTATACGGTTGGAAATTTGCTTTGGACATCTGATTTGCCCTGTACAAAAATAAGAGTTGTCGCCCTAAATCTATCCATCTCTAGAACCAGACGCCTTAATCCCGTAAGGGGTGGCCAGAAACAAATCGCCTCCGTGTCGCCCTGTCCCCTGCCATTACACAGGACTGCATTTACCAGATAGGCCAAATGTGCGATGGATTTAAGCTCTGAGCCTCTACGATGCGCTGTAGGTATAGTGCATGTCGCGACGAAACATGAATATTTGATGGAAAAACTAGGCATGATGGGAAGTTTTGATTATTTTTCTTACCCATACGAATGCACTAGGAATACAGAAAAGATTGAAAAGGCAGAATATGATATAAATTCAGCGCTGAAGCATCATAATTCCGCTGCAGGCACGGGGAATGGCACGATATATCAAGCATATCTGTGGGAAAGACCGAGTATGACGTGGTATTGTCTTGAAGTGGAATGGCCGACTTGGTGGCATGGAATGTAACAGTAAGACAAGCCGATCTATTGTTTATATGAGATAGATTTTGTTTTGAAGTTGCCTGATCGGGTTTTAGGTAAAGAAAATGTAGTGATATAATTAATTTATTTATTTATTTTTTGAGAGAGAGGCTAGGTAAGAGATAGATGTGGTTTAAAGTCAGAGTTTTTTGAGATAATGGCAAAAAAAATTCATTAAATAAGAGGCCTGTACTTTTCATTTATTATTTTATTTCATCATCATTATCATTACTAGTATTACTATCATTATCCTTATTATTATTATTATTATTATTATTATTATTATTACTAACTTTCTGAGAAGGTGGGTATAAGAAAACTAAATATGAGGCAGTAAGATCACACTCCTTGCGTTTAGCATGTCATTATAACAAACATAATTGGCGGACGCGTTTAGTATGAGACAGACATATAGGCCTACTTCTGAAACACTACCTACAGTTTTTATCCCACTCACCTTTACCGTAACATTAACAAATAAACGCAGGTAAATGTAAGGTACCAAAAGATGTATAGTGTGCTGACGGCAGGGACATTTTTCTTTCCCTTTCCTGTTTTTGTTTTTTTTCTATATGAAGCATGTTTGTTAGACAGATGCCAGATAAATTTCCCTAAGCGATTTATTTTGCTTATCACACCTGACTGTTCTCCTCTGTGTTCCCGAAGCGATTTATTTTGCTTGCTACACCTTACTGCTCTCTTCTGTGTTCCCTAAGGGACTTATTTTGCTTATTACACCTGACTGCCTTCTTCTGTGCTACATCAGTCCTTCCAATATCGCCATACTGTGCACAAATAACGTACCAGATAACATTAACCACCCATAGCCAAAAATAAATCGCTAAGGAAAAGGTGGTAGGGAGCTCCACAGACGAGACCACGGACTATAAAAGTTTCACAGCACAATTTCGTGCATTAAGTTTCGTGAGAGAAGATTTGCTAACACGACCGAATGTGGGATGGATATGAGTGCATGTCTGATCTTCTCCGGCTGAGGTATTCGTATTAGAAGAGCTGGGAGATGAATATTAGCTTTGAAACTTAGCTGAGCAAAATGGATATGGAATTATTATAGCTTTTGACTCCTACCACTTCCTGGCCACTTTAGATGAGATGAGTTTACAGTACCTCTGAGGAGCGCCGTGAGATGAATATTAGCTTTGAGATTTAGCTGTGCAAGATGGATTTGAAATTAGTATAGCTTTTCACTCCTACGATTTCCTGACCACTGTGGATGAGATGATTTTAGCTGAGGACCCCATCGCTCCCGTCGGTATAAGTGATGGAGATGATAAATAAGAAATGTGTCTATATTTTTAATGTCTGTGATTTACTGAATGGGTTGGATGAAAGGTGGACTGCAAATGCTGGGTGGGAGAGAGACACGGGTGAGAGTTTGTGTTATTTTCTCTGGCTCTAATCTGTGTCTCTCTCTTTTCTCTAGCCCCGTGTCTCTCTCCTCTCTCTAGCTCTGTGTCTGTCTCCTTTCTCTAGCTCTGTCTCCTGTCTCTAGCTCTAATCTGTCTCTCTCTCTCTCTCCTTTCTCTAATTCTGATCTGTGTCTCTCCGCTTTCTCTAACTCTGTGTCTCCCTCCTTTCTCTAGTTCTAATCAGTGCCTCTCTCCTTTCTCTAATTCTAATCTGTCTCTCACTTTCCTTTCTCTAGCTCTGATCAGTCTCTCCCTCCCTCTCACTTCCACCTGTCGCAATGGACTATTAAAAGACGTTTTATATTTTACTTTCTGAACCCTTTTAATTTCGCGGACGGCAGGAAGTTTCGTGAAATAAAAAGCACAGTTAAAATATGAGGTGAATTTCAGTTTTAAGCCCCTGTGATTGCCTGAAGTGCCTAGTGGTTGGTTTTAGTGTTATTAGTCACGAAGTTGGTTTTCCTTTTGAGCCGGGGTTCGAGTCCTGATCCGGGCAGCTGGTGTTACTCAAGTCAGGTGTTCATCCAAGCTTTGTGGGTTTGTATATGTAGAACGAGTAACTGGGAGTAACTGTGGTAACCTGGATGATGAAGTTACCCGGTATGCGAGGACAGTGAGTGGGTACAACGGCCACACGCTCAAAGGCCCAATTTATAGATCTGAGCACCGCGGTTTAGCACCTTATGGGGTCGATTACAACCTTCACCTCTTATTTACCTCAGAAACCCAACGATTATAATATTGATAGAGTAAGTGTCGCCATGAAACAGGCGTAGTTATTGGAGATATTAACTAAATATGAAATTAATTAAGGTACGAACACCTGCGACTTCCCTCTTGGTATAATAAGTATAGAGACAAAAGAGACATATTTCCCAGACATCTGTATTAATTCTGAGATGGGTCTATGAAATTTTTAGGCTCCCACGATACACTGAAAATAAAGGACATGGAATAAATCTTAATGCTGCACCTCTACCATTGTACTGTTGGTAAAAAGGAGTGTCGTGATAACAGAAATATATTTAATGGGGAAATAAAATATAAGACGCAGTTAGTCTTGCACCCTATCGATTGCTGATATTGATCGTGTCGTGATATCGCAAGGAAATTAGTTACTTTTTTTAAATCAAGGAAGAAGGAACCAAAGGCCAAATGACTGCAAGATTGTTCTAGGAAAAAAATATGAAGGACTGTGAGGAAACGATGTCTTGCATGAGAGAGTTGGAACGAAAAGGGATGAGAGTTTGCTGCTAGACGGGTGTTACGCTGGTTGGGAGATGTATAATTTCTAAAGCCCTATAATTTGCTAGCAAGAATAAATATAAAGATTATGTTTTGAACCCTTATGATTGAACATAAAAAAGGAACTCATGAAAAAAGATGCATTTTTCTTTTCAGAGATGTTAAAAAAAAAAAGCTAAATATGGGATGAATTTAGTGTTGAACCCCCACTATTTCCAGAATGTAGTGTTTAACCCCTACCATTTCCCAGCCACTCAGGATATAGGATGAATTAATGTCTGAACCCTACTATTTTCAGGCTATTATGATATATGGGATGAATTTATTGCGAAGAATTTATTTTTGAACCCCTATCAGGCTACTATGTGGGATGAATTTATTTTTGAACCCCAATTTCCTAGATACTCTGGATATGGAATGAATTAATTGGGCTCAATTTATTTTTGAACCCCTACCAGGCTACTATGATTTGTGGGATGAATTTATTTTTGAACCCTAACCATCTCAGGCTACTATGAAAGATGGGGTTCAATTTATTTTTGAATCCCTATGATTGCATTGTAGTAAAATTGTGATAAAAGAGGTAAATTTGCTATGGAGGCTAAATATGGGGTTAATCTTAGCGTTGAATCCCATGACGTTAATCTTAGCGTTGCACCCCATGAGGTTAATATTAGCGTTGAACCCCATGAGGTTAATCTTAGCGTTGAACCCCACTGAGATGAATTTTAATCTCAAAAACCTTATGACTACGCTGGTGGTAAGGAGTGTTATAATATATATATTTTTTTTATTTAGACACGCTGGGTTTAATATGAATTTTATTTCTGAGAATTCACAGCAAAAATAAAATATACCGATACGTCATGATTTTATACGCTCCTCCTACTGATGAGAATGATTACGATATAAGAAGCATATTTCTCAGACATATTTGACAGGGCGTGGAAAATATATACATGCATACTCTCTAAACCACAGCATATACTGGCGAGAAATGAATCTCACGGTGGATATATAAGCATAATAACTTGCAATGAACAATAAAAAAAAATAATGAACGATATAACATGCATTCCGTAAGTCAGACACGCTTGACAGGACGTAAAAATTATATATGTAATCTACACTAAAAACTACAATGACGAGTAATGGAATTCACGGTGGATACTTACGGGTAATGGCTAGTAATATGTAGCATATAAATAATAAATGGTAAAGGACAATGTTTAAGTGAAGAGATAAAAATGGTGGTAAATAAGAGCGTCTAATATTAACAGATAATTAACTATGGGTAATAAAAATGTGTAAAAACATGATAGTAAAGAGTAGTAAAGAATAGATGTTTTACTTACAGGATCCAGGGGACAGATGTGGACGTAGTTATAACACTCACCTGAGGGTAGAACATCGCGTTCATCATGGTGGTGGTGGAGTTGGTAGCGGAGGTGGGCTTAATCCACTACGAAGACGGCGTGGAGGAAGGGAGGCGACGGTGGAAGAGGCTGCGACTGCCCCCCCTCACCTCACACACACTCCCTGTAGGGGGCACTGACGAAGGGACCCATCCTCCTCCTCCCGCACGATTCACTGCTTCAGGAGGGACACACACACTCCTCCTGGGGGCCACGGACTCAGTGATAGTTTTACCTCCCCAGAGATTGTTTTTAGCCCCCCAGAGATTGTTTTTATCTCCCCAGCGATTGTTTTTGTCCCCAGAGATTGTTTTTTTTTATCTCCCCAGCGATTGTTTTTAACTCCCACAGATTGCTTTACCTCCCGTGTTGGTTTTAGTTTCTCAGAAATTGTTTTACCTTCCCCGCGACTGTTTTAACTCCCCAGCGAGTGTTTTAGCTCCTCAGAGACTGTTCTACCTCCCCAGCGATTGTCTTTAGCTCCCAAGAGATTGTTTTACCTCCCCAGCGATTATTTTTAGTTCCCCAGAGACTTCCCACGCGATTTCTTTACCTCCCCTGTGACTTTTTATCTCCTAAGCGATTTTCTCCTCTCCAGCAGTTCCTTTACCTCCCCGGCGAATGTTTTTAATTTCCCCAGCGATTTTCTTTACCTCCCCAGCGCTTTATTATTTTGCTTATTTTCCTCCCTGGCGATACTTTTGCCTCCCCGTCTTTCCTCCGTGGTGGGATCGCTGTTGTTTACCGGAGCGGCGACTTTCAAACGACGGCTGCGTCAAACTGAGCCCGGTGTTCAGAGTAATCCCCGTGGTGCTCGCTCACGTGTTGGTAAAATTAAATGATGATGCTTACTACTCCCGCAAGGCTGGTGCGTGGCGTGTTTGCGTGCGTGTGCGTGCGAGTATGTGTATATGCAAGCAAGGCCCGGGGCGGCACACACACACACACACTGACACTGGCGCTAAGGGGTCGGTGTGTCCCAGAGGAGGGCGAGTGTCAAACTAGGGGAAGGCCACCCGGGGAACGCCAAAACTGCTTCTCTAAGTTTCCGGTTGTTGGGAGCCATTTTGCCCCGAGGCGGTCCCCGTGCTCATGTGCCGGGTGTGTAGCCCCGCCCACACCCACCAAGCCTCTCCCCCACCCCCAGCATCAGGCCAACGTTGCCGGCACTGTCACAACGCACTTTCTCACGCTCACCGTCCTAACACGCACCTCAATCTGGTCACGGAAGGCTTCAGAGGGAACTTCACGCTTTCTTTCCCCTCTTCTGGTACCCGAGTTAGAGGGGAAAACACCTAATTTGGAGGTATTTTCCGGTGTTTTGGTGTATAACTCGTCGTACATCGCCAGTGAGTGAGGGGAGGTGTTTGTGCGTTTCCCCTCACCCCGGCTCACTCCAGGCCGAGGCGCGGTGAGGCGGGGAGGTGTGGCTGTCTCTCTGCTTCCGAAATCCCACACAAACTTCGGATTAACCGCTTCCAATCCCATGACTTATTTTTTCGCTTCTTTGCTGCGATTTTCAGACGGTTTTTATTTAGCTCTGGATTTAGTTTTGCTGATGGAGGGGTTAGATAAAGGTTTAATTAATCCCTATATTAAATTACTGCAGTTCAATATAATCGTCCGGTGCTAACTTAAACTGGAAAAAATGCGTCACCGGGGTGAATGGATTAAAGCCCCCTCGTAACTCGGATTTATTCATTATTTATTTACTTATTCATTTATTTTTTTTTTATAGGAAGAACCAGGAGCATGGAAATATTCAGTACTTTCCTCTCTTTGACCTTCCTGTGTTAAAGAAGTTCCTGTATCTCAACCTTGAATTCACCCACCCACACACACACACACACACACACACACACACACACCGCTCGCTGGCGCAGTGGTAACGTTCTCGCTTGTCATCTGGTAGACGGGAGTTCGCGCCTCGCTCAGGTTGCGAAAAGTCTCACTGACGAAGTGGGTGGTTACTGTCCCCCTTGAGCAAGGGGACTGGTGTGTGGGTGTGTGAAGGTCACAGCCTTGCCCTTAGATCGGACTATATGAGCTCTCAGCTCCCTTCCGGGAGGGTAGAATGCTGACGATCACGACCATCAAGTGATCCTGACCGACCCGGTGAATTACACACACACACACACACACACACACGATTAACCCCCTAAATCCCATGACCTGTTTATTAATTTCCTTCTTGCTATCTCCAGACGGTTTTACTCAGGACAGACTTTTGGATTCGGTTAAGGAAGCGCCCTAACACCTTTTCCGTAGCGATTTATTTTCCATACTACGCTTTACTGATCTGTTGTATGTTTTCATCTTTTAAACACCAACATGGACGGAAGAAAATAACAAAACTGATTATTTATGAGCTGTATGCAAAAATAAACCGGTATGGAAAAGGTGTTAGGGAGCTTCCCTAACCGACCAGAATATGACCCTTAGATATAGCTTCCAATCTGGCCAAGGTCAGATTGAAGGGCTAATTTGACTAGTAACCAAGGAGACTCAAGCCTGGCCACGTGTTGTCGGACTGAGTTGATCTGACAAGTAACCAAGGAGACTCAAGCCTGGCCATGTGAAGTCAGATCGTGGGTTAATTTGACTAGTAACCAAGGAGACTCAAGCCTGGTCAAGTGTAGTCAGATTGAGGGGTTGATCTAACTAGTAACCAAGGAGACTCAAGCCTGGCCAAGTGTAGTCAGATTAAGGGGTTGATCTGACTAGTAACCAAGAAGACTCAAACCTACCTCATAACATGGCTCATTGAAACTCATGCAGCCACGACTTACAGCATTGAGGATGAGGGACTGGGACAGTTCCGTCAGGTGAAAATAACCAGACTATGGGCGATTTTATTCTGATTAGGACCCGTTTTCTCGTCGGTTGAGAATGCCCCCCAATACCTTTTCCTAAGCGATTCATTTTGGTTATTGTACTTTACTGTCCCCTTCTGTGTTACGTACGTCCTTCCAATATCGCCATACTCTGCACAAATAACGTACAAAGGGATACTAACCAGCAATACCCAAAAATAACTCGCTAAGGGAGAGGTGTTAGGGAGCTTCCTTAACCCTAGGAGAGCACTTTGGCAGAGAATGGCCCTTATTCGCGTCAATTAAGGAAGTTTCCCAACACCTTTTCCTAAGCGATTTGTTTTGCTTACTATACCTCATTGTACTCCTCTGTGATACGTAAATTCTTATAATATCGCCTCACTTTACACGCACAGCATACGAAAACGATACTAACCAGCCAAATCTAAAAAATAAATCGTTAAGGAAGATATGCTTGGGAGCTGAATAAAAACGTCTGGAGGTAGTATAAGACGTCCTCGTACTGAAATGGTTAGCGCTTTACTTTCATTAATGTCGGACGATTTAATTCAGGTGAGAGTAGCCCTAACACCCCTTCCTTAGCGATTTATTCTTGTAAACGGCTAGATAATATCGTTTTGTATTTTATTTATGCTGAGTATGGCGATAGATTTACGTACACGAACACGATTTACGTACACGAACACTGGATTTACGTACACGAACGTTGGATTTACGTACACGAACACTGGATTCAAGTACACGAACACTGGATTTCATGTAACTCTAAACAAGACAACAGTACGACCCTGCACAGTTTCCAGAGCACTTCCTCGTGACTAGCAGCATATTCTTTAGTCATAATCTCGCAGCTCAGCGTTCAAGATGGAGAGATGGCAATTTTAGAACATAGAACGGATCTTGAATTTCGCTCTCTGTTATCTTGCTTTTGTTTTTTTCTTGGACGGAACAATTTGCGGGCTCCTGGCCTTTGGTTCCTTCTTTCTTGCATAACACACACACACACACACACACACACACACACACACACACACACACACAAGGATCTTTCACTATAATTTTCCCACACTTTCCTCCCAATTTCGACTGATGATGTGAGGCTTTACCAATAATTTTGTAAAAAAAAAAAAAAAAAAAGGAAACTTTATTTTACTATTTTCAAACTCACCCTATTTTATTATTTTCAAAGTGTGAACCTATTTTATTATCTTCAAAGTCTCACCATATTTTACTATTCTGAAACTCACCATATTTTATTACTTTCAAACTTTCACCATATTTTATTATTTTCAAACTCTCACTATACTTAATTATTTTCAAACTCTCACTATACTTAATTATTTTCAAACTCTCACTATACTTTATTACTTTCAAACTTTCACCATATTTTATTATTCTCAAACTTTCAGCATATTTTATTATTTTCAAAGTCCCATCATATTTTATTACCTTCAAACTCACCATATTTTATTATTTTCAAACTCTCATCATTTAGCTACAAGAATATATGGATTTTTTTGTTTTTCGTTTATCAGAAGCCTTTCCACTAAATTTGGTAAATATATGTCATCCTCCCTTATGCTAATCTGGGGTAATATTCTCAAAAATATTTACCATCGATTCCCCGTCGTAACTTGGATTTTTTTTTTTTTTTTTTTACTAGGACGAACTAGAGAAGGGATGATTTTGCACTCCTTTCCCTGATCGTCCTGCAGAAAAATTTTACAATCCTGTCGTAACTTAGCTATTTTTTTTACAGGAAGAACTAGACAGGGGAAAATGTTGCACTCCTTTCCCTGATCGTTCTGCAGAAAAAAGCTATAATCCTGTTGTAACTTACGTATGTTTTTACAGGACGAATTAGGCAAGGGAAGATTTTGCACTCCTTTTCCCGATCGTCCTACAGAAAGCAATTATAACCTGAAGTAATATTCGTCTCGTAACTAAGATTTATAAAGTCAGAAAAGGAAGCAGGGGAAGATTCGACAGCCTCCTTGTCCTTCCTGCAATACAAAGCCTGAGTTAGGACAGGGAATTGATCGTAAAAGCGTTTGTGTATCCCGACCCAGGTTACGACATGAAATTGATCGTAAGTGCGTCTGTGTATCCCGGTCCAGGTTACGACAGGAAGCTGATCGTCAGTGCGTCTGTGTATCCCGGTCCAGGTTACGACAGGGAGCTGATCGTAAGTGCGTCTGTGTATCCCGGTCCAGGTTACGACAGGGAATTGATCGTAAGTGCGTCTGTGTATCCCGACCTAGGGTACGACAGGAAATTGATCGTAAGTGCGTCTGTGTATCCTGGTCGAGGTTACGACAGGAAACTGATCGTACGTGCATCAGGTCTCACCTAACATAAGAAAGTATGATATTAATTTAAGATCCTTAGACTCTCAGTCGAATAATGACGACTTGACTACTTAATGCCTTTTACTTCACTGGACAATATTATTATTATTATTATTATTTTTAAATTTTTCATGCTCTCCATTCAGCTAGACAAAAGTAAGGCGTTTTCAAATTTCCCACTTAATGAGAAAGTTTCGTCTCTACTACGGTTCATACACTTTCCACTTAATGACATGAGAAAACATTACCTTTATTTTGCGTTTCATACATTTTTCACTCGAATAGACGGCAGCGTAACTTTTTAAATGATTTCCAGATTCCTCTCTCGTCAAAAAGAATGTGTGATATTTTTCCTTCATGAATTTCAAACCTTTTCAAGCGACGTAGACGAAACTATGAGTTCTATTATTTTTCTTTCTAGATTTTCAGACTCTGCACTTCACCATAATTGAATGATGGTGTGTTCTTCTATGACTTTCAGATATATTCACTTATTCAAAAGGAAAAATTATGTTGTCTGTTGATTTCAGACTTTCTCCACTCGGACTTCTTCCCCCAGAGGCCCTGTTTGCAGACACCCTTGAGCAGCACTTCACCTGAGCACACTGCTATATATGTCCTCTGTAGCACTCACCTCCTCCCTACCACCCCCCTACTCTACCTTCCTAACTCCCAACCATCCCCCTTACCTATCTCCCTACCCCCCTACCTACCTACCTCCCTACCATGCCTACCGCCACCTCTCTACCCCCCAACTGTACCTTCCCACCTATCTACCACCCTACCCCCTACCTACCCACCTCCCACCTCTCCCTCGTCACCCATTCTTGCTATAAAAAAAGGAAGACCAAATCCCTGCCCTTGTGAGATGCCAATGCCTTCCAAGTCCTTTAGAAACTATAACCTCAGTAACTTCAAGACATTTTTCTGAAAACAAGACAATCACGGCATAAAAATCACGCTAAAGAGGGGCCAAAATTATAGGGATAACAAAACAGGTGGACGTTTGAGAGATATAGTTTGATATTTATAAGTTGGCAACACCACAACCACCTCGAGTTTTTGAGAGAAAGAGACAGGGAGGGAGGGAGGAAAGAAGGGAGGGAGATGGGGAGGGAGGGAGGAAAGAAGGGAGGGAGATGGGGAAGGAGAGAGCACAAGAAAAAGACAAAACTCAGCGATCCTTTTTGTAAACTGCGGGGAGAGGCTACTGAAGACTGCGAGGTGGATTAGTGTCAAGAGCGTGGAAGCCCTTGGTCAGGTTACGAGGGCTGGTTCGCTTTATACAGGAGCACCCAGGAGAGGAGCTGTTGTACTCTGTTTGTTTGGTGTGTGTGTGTGTGTGTGTGTGTGTGTGTGTGTGTGTGTGTGTGTGTGTGTGTGTGTGTGTGTGTGTGTGTTCTCGTTATTCCCCTCTCTCATAAAATACCTCTTCTGCATCTCACTTTCCTCTGTGAGCAAATATTCCTAGGCTAAGTGAGGCTTGGTATGTTTCTCTGACCATGAATAATTCTCTCTTGTAAATGTGTTCGGGGAAAGAGTGACGGAAACACTTCAAGCCCCGTACTCTCGTCGGTTAAGGAAGCTCCCCAACACCTCTTCCCTAGCGATTTATTTTTGGATATGGGTGATCAATATCCTTTTGCACGTAATTTGTGCAAAGTATGGCGACGTTGGAAGGATTTATATAACTCAGAAGCGGACAGTGAGGTGTAATAAGCAAAATAAGTCGCTGAGGAAATGGTGTTAGGACGCAGCTGAATAATACCCGAACTATTATCCCTAATTGTACCCTACCACCTTCCCTTCCTATCCCTTGCATTATTATTTGTGTGTGTGTGTGTGTGTGTGTGTGTGTGTGTGTGTGTGTGTGTGTGTGTGTGTGTGTGTGTGTGTGTGTGTGTGTGTGTGTGTGTGTGTGTGTGTGTGTGTGTGTGTGTGTGTGTCCTAATCGTCCCCTTCCCCAACTCTTCATTTTTCCTTCATGTGAAAGGCCTGAATGCCGCGCCCTTTTTCACCCCTCCCTCTCCCTCATTATCTCCCTACTTCCGTGTCCTCTCTTCTTCCTTCCTCTTCGATCCTTCTCTCCACATCCTTCACTTCCTCCTAATCACGTTCTCCTTTATGTTTGCCATTTTCTTATTCCTCACACCTCCCATTTTCTTCCTAGTTTTCCCCATTTTCTTTCTAGTGCTTGGAACATAAGACTTTTAATGGCTAACTGAAGAAGAGATGTTGGCGCATACTAGGTACCTCCTGTTTAAGGCCCACAATCACGATGGTTAAGGACGCTCCCTAACACTTCTTCTTTAGCGATTTGTTTAGTTAAGGAAGCTCTCTAACACCTCTTCCTCAGCGATTTGTTTAGTTAAGGAAGCTCTCTAACACTTCTTCCTCAGCGATTTATTTAGTTATGGAGGCTCCCTAACACCTCTTCCTTAGCATTTTATTTAGTTAAGGAAGCTCCCTAACACCTCTTCCTCAGCGATTTATTTAATTCAGGAAGCTCTCTAACACTTCTTCCTCAGCGATTTATTTAGTTATGGAGGCTCCCTAACACCTCTTCCTTAGCATTTTATTTAGGTAAGGAAGCTCCCTAACACCTCTTCCTTAGTGATTTATTTAGTTAAGGAAGCTCCCTAACACCTCTTCCTCAGCGATTTATTTAGTTAAGGAGGCTCCCTAACACCTCTTCCTTAGCAATTTATTTAGTTAAGGAAGCTCCCTAACACTTCTTCCTTAGCGATTTATTTGGTTAAGGAAGCTCCCTAACACTTTTTCCACAGCGATTTATTTAGTTAAGGAAGCTCCCTAACACCTCTTCCTTAGTGATTTATTTAGTTAAGGAGGCTCCCTAACACTTCTTCTTTAGCGATTTGTTTAGTTAAGGAAGCTCTCTAACACTTCTTCCTTAGTGATTTATTTAGTTAAGGAAGCTCCCTAACACCTATTCCTTGGCAATTTATTTAGTTAAGGAAGCTCCCTAACACCTCGTCCTTAGTGATTTATTTAGTTAAGGAGGCTCCCTAACACTTCTTCCTTAGTGATTTATTTAGTTAAGGAAGCTCCCTAACACGTCTTCCATAACGATTTATTTAGTTAAGGAAGCTCCCTAACGCCTCTTCCTAAGCGATTTATTTAGTTAAGAATGCTCCCTAACACCTCTTCCTCAGCGATTTATTCATTTTTTTTTTCAATGCTGCTAGTTAATATCAATTTGTTATTTATGCCGAGTAGGGTGGAATTTGACTAATTTCAATGACACAGATAAGGACAGAACGAGGTAATAAGCAAAATAAGTCACTTAGGAAGAGGTGTTAGGGACAAGAATACGAGGCTAACTGCGAAAATGTGACAAGAATAACAAAAAAGAAGGATCTCCCCCACCCACCAAACCCTCCGGCTGAGAATATCAGGAGAGACTCATAAGGAACGCCATGGAACTTTGACGAACTGGCATGAACATTTTATAGGAAAGGACGAAAAGAATGTATAGTACTGCATTCTGACCTGTGATTAAGAACAAAAAAATCGTAATAATTCTAGAGGAAAATTTTATAGGAAAGGACGAAAAGAAAATATAGTCCTGTATTTTGTCGTGTAATTGAGAAGAAAAAAATTCTGAGTGTTTTTGTGACTGGGTGGAGTTTTATGCTTTATCACATGCCTATATAAAAGTGCCTTGTGCATGGGTTCAGAATTCCCAGGTCATGTAATTCTTCCAGTCACTATGGACGGTCGGTATTAGTGCTGAAGTGGTGACATGGGAAGGTGACGGTGGGTATAAGTGCTGAAGTGGTGACATGGGAAGGTTACGGTGGGTACTAGTGCAAAAGTGGTGACATGGGAAGGCGACGGTGGGTATAAGTGCTGAAGTGGTGACATGGGAAGGTGACAGTGGGTATTGGTGCAGAAGTGATGACATGGGAAGGCGACGGTGGGTATTAATGCAGAAGTGGTAACATGGGAAGGTGACGGTAAGTACTGGTGCAAAATTGGTGACATGAGGTGACGGTGAGTACTGGTGCAAAAGTGGTGACATGGGAAGGTTACGGTGGGTACTGGTGCAAAAGTGGTGACATGCGAAGGTGACGGTGGGTATTGGTACTGAAGTGGTGACATGGGAAGGTGCGTGGTACGTATAAGGACTTCTGGGCCTTAGGAACGGGCTATTACGTCCATGTCCAGATTAGGACACTTTAAAAAAATATTAGCCACCAACCTTTCCATGTCCTGAACTAATTAGCCTAACCTCGGGCCCCTACACCTGGGAGGGGAGAATAACCAAAAGGGAGGAAAGGAAGGGGAGCTAGCAGGGAGGGAGAGGAGAAGGGAGAAGGAATGGAAGGAGGAAGGAACGAAAGAAGAAAGGAAGGAGATAGTGAGGGGTGGTTGAGGGATAGGGAGAGAGAAAGCAGGGAGAGTACAGTGAACACCAGGAGAAAAATGGGAGAAAGGGATGGAGGAGGGCAGGGAGAAAGGGAGGGAGAAGGCAGGGAGGGAACAGTGATCACCAGCAGAAAAAAAGGGAGAAAGGGAGGAAAAGGGGAGGGAGAAAGAGTGGGAGAAGGGGAGGAGGGGAACAGTGATCACCAGGGGGAAAAAAGGGAGGAAGGGTTGGAGAAAGGGAGGAAGGGGAGAGGAAGAGAAAGGAACCAGAGGGAAAGATGGCTTATATTAATGCCTATCAACTACACGTAGATCATTTAGGCTGGCAGTCAATACCTTCTAAGTCCAAACCTTCCTCTAGAAAACAAGTAAAAATGAGTGTTACATATAGGCTTGAAGCTGTACAACTCAGTGAACATGCCATGGAATCGAACTCGAGTCCATTCAGCTGCGAACTGGGCGTGCTAACCAATGTACCACAGGATCCCCTCCCAGAAGTGAAGCAGTGACTAGCAGTGAGGCGATGATTGGTGACTAGCAGTGACAGTGATCGGCAGAAACAATGAATGGCAGTGAAGTGACACTAAAAGGCAGACAATGACAGGCTGAGTGTGACAGGTAGACAGTGACAGGCAGACAGTGACCGGCAGTGAGGCAGGGACAGTGACCGGGTGGACTGGGAGTCAGGGAGCGTATAGTAACTAGACAGAAGTTGGGCGCCTGGGGACAGTCGGGGAGGTCACAGTCTAACATATATATATTTATCACAACTCCCTTCAAACACCAAGCCTTCACTAACTCACAAAACACAACCTCTTTACCACCAACCACACACACACAAAAATAATAATCTAAGTCCCCCTCACTATGTACCCCTCAAGAGACAAGCTGTGGACGAGAACGAAGCCAGAAAAGTAATAAATAAGATTGAGAAAATATTTGAGAAAGGAAGCGAGGAGAGGGGGAGAGAGAGGGAGAGAGAGCGCTCGCCCAAGAACTGAGAAGAAGTTGTTGGATCTTATTTGTTGAAAGTTTAAAGACTTTGAAATCGGTTTTCGATGCGGGAAGATGGCAAGAGGCCCCGGATATTTCACGAGAGAAACTAACCAAATCTGTGTGTGTGTGTGTGTGTGTGTGTGTGTGTGTGTGTGTGTGTGTGTGAGAGAGAGATAGATAGAGAGAGAGAGAGAGTGAGAGAGAGAGATTGCTTAGGACTCCTCTTGGACACCTTCTGACTTCCTCTACACGTATATTCTCCCTCATGATCAACAGAATGACGTGGTGTTGGAAGAGTGAATTAAAGAAGTGGTATCGTATAGAAAGGATTGCTGGGGATTAAATATACTCTTGCCAATACTATAAATCTTTCTCAAACTAAATAAATTCGCAGGACTGTGGCCAAGGTGAAGAAATGAATAACGATGTTAATAAAGAATGTTACGAACTTCTGCACTACGAAAGGACTATATATTATTCGTCTGATGGTAGGAAGAGTGAAATATAAAGGCGTCTTCGTAGTGAAAGATGGGATATTCAGGACATTTTCGGTCCACTTAGGTCCTCTACATCTATTCATACTCAGCCAGACCAGTTCAGACCACTTTAGAAATATTCGGTTCCCCATTGGTTCCAGGACATTTTTTGGTCTGTGAGTATTTTGGTCTTTTTATCTACTCATGCTGTCAGACCACTTCAGACCACTTCTATTCGGTTCCCCATTGGTTCGGGTAAATTCTGTTCGGGTTGTTACATTATATCCGGCGCAGGAGAGGGACGCCTTCACGTGGTGGCATAACCGGGCGGATCAACTGCCTTCTTGCACAAATATCCCGCGACTACTTCCCTATCCCCCAAAAGGAGATGGTGACCTGAGGGAGAAGGGCATCTTAAGCCTCGAGTCCTCAACATGTCAGATAAGCTTGGGGCCATCACCACCACCACCACCACCACCACAGCACCCATAACCACAACCACATCATCAACAACAACACAGCTTCCTTCTTCTCCTCTTCCTCCTCATCATCATCATATCAGGTCAACCCAGGTCCATTCAAGTCTAAGTGTTTTTACGTCACCTTTACTTCATCCAAGGTCATCCTGGCAACTTCAGGTCCATTTACACACACGCATTCAGATCAGCTGAGAGTCATTCTAATTATTCTAGCCTTTCAAGTCAAGGAAGATCGATTCGGGTAATGTTCTGAAGACTACCTATCCATCTATCTATCTATAACCAGACACCTTAATCCCGTAAGGGGTGGCCACAGAAAAATTGCCTCCATGTCGCCCTGTCCCCTAACATTACCCTGCCCTCCCCCCCAACTTAAACCCCCCTCTCTCATATACCTCTTCACTCCATCCCTCCATCTCATCCTCGGTCTCCCCCTCCCTCTCCCCCTCTCCACCTCACTCACACACGCTCTCCTCCTTAATCTCTCACTCTCCATCCTCTCCACATGGCCAAACTCCTTCAGTGTACTTCTAACACTTTGTATCTTGAAGGCATGTGTAATAAATAAATAAATAAATAAATAAAGAGACTGGTAAATTTGCTCTAGAATTTACCTGCTATTAATAGGAAGCGAATATTATTTATCGATGTGATCTAGTAACTGTATCTTGATTACTTTGGCAATATACGGTGGTTTATAAATCATTTTTTTTTTTCACCTGTCGTCTTGTCCTTTATTATCTTTTATTTTAGATGTAATTTGCATCTGATCTTCAGCTTTACTGATCGTGCAAAATAAATGTACATTAACAATTTTACATGGTGTAAATAAATCCCTTAATCACAGTATTCGGATAGTTTCAGACATTAATAATCAGACAACGAACCGGTTTTATGTATTTATCTTATTATAACTGCTCACATAGTTTTCCCATGAAGTATATCTAACACAATGCTTATAACAACACAGCGAAAGATCCTGTATACATCACGTCCATCTAACAGCTACGTTGACCTCACACTGGCTGGCTAGTGAGAGGTCAGGTAACAGTACTGAGTTTCTTACGCACTACTATTGCTCCCTCAGGTGTCGGAGACCATTACAGCGTCTCGGAAATACTCACCTTATCGATCTGGCCCGCCCTCAGATGACAAGGTTCTGGCTACGCGCAGTATGTTGTCTGGTTGGTAAGTGCTGCTCCTCCCTGCCAGTTTTTCCCTCCTGCTGGCAAAACCTGTGATGGCAGTGGCGGTGGTGGTGGCCGGGGGAAGGCACGAGTCACACTAACACGAATTACCTGCGGGAGACAAACGATTATGACGCATCCTGCTGGCTGTAGGTGATTGCTGTTGCTCTCTCATGCTCATAACTCGCATTCAGCTCCACAAACTCCTCTGATGTTAGTTGGATTCCTATAGTGAAGGCGAGTTTTCCCTTGGCCTCATATAATTTCTTTTTATGCATCCACCTCAGGGCACAATCAGAACGTTTCACCCTTGAGGCCCAGCTGTCCTCCCCCACACCTTCAATAGAACCACACACCCTCACATGTCACTGCTTGGGTGCTAATATGAAGCCGTCAAATCTGAAGCATGCTACGGCTATCTTAATTCAGGACTGATGTGACATGATGCTGGGTCTTAGGGCTGATTATTTAAGACCGATTTAGCTAACTTCATATTGTCACACCATTCCCTGCCCAAGACGTGGATTGGACTCTGGTATTAAGGTCAGCAGTCCGTTCCTTTAAGAGAGAGAGAGAGAGAGAGATCGTTGTCCAGAAGGGTTTTAGCTCTCTCACAGGACACCTTCTGGGCGGTTAAAAAAAAGCACTGCTAAAAACATCCCCCAGAGGAATAATACCACCAATAAGAGGCTGGATCCTTTGCCTGAGATGAAGGAGGTGTGGGCGTGGTGGCAGCGAGGAAGTTGGCCAAGTATTAAGACATTTCGTGCTAAACAGAATTCACGCTCTCCCCTGTCTCTCTCCAGCCTACCATTTCCACTTGTAATTATCTACTTGGTCTAGACTGTTTTGTTTAGGTTATGTTAGGAGAGGTTAGATTAGGTTAGGTTTACTTAATAATTCTCCCACTTTTGCATTTTCTTTCTAATTCGGAATACTACCTCACAACCTCTCCTAAGTAGTACTAGTAGTAGTAGTAGCAGTAGCAGTATTGGTAGTAGTAGTAGTAGTAGTAGTAGTAGTAGTAGTAGTAGTAGTAATAATAATAATAATAATAATAATAATAATATTGATACAAATGATAACAGTAATCATCACCATCATCATCATCATCATCACCACGAATAAAATCTTCAAACGGTATCAATAATACACTATAAAAACACATCACCATCCTGAAGAACCTAAATAGCATCAAGCACTAATTTAGCGGAGCCTGGAAGTTCTTATGGCACCTCAAGATTCACTTTAAAATTCCAATACACTTATCAATAAACTTATAAATACTTCCCAGCTCATAATCCTTTTCTGGCTGAGACACAGCATATCACAAGACGCTGCCACTCCCTCGGGCACCTTCTTTTCAATATCTTGCTAACTTCGGGGGTGAACTAAAAGGACGTATCGTATTAACTTCGCCTCAACTTCAACCCTCCCACGTGAAAAACAGCGAGGGATTTAGACACTACTTGTTCCATGGCGAAAGTGCATTAACTCTGCTTTATAATTTTCCTTCTGGGAGTTGATACTGTGGAGACGTAAATCACACAAAGAAGGCGACTTTCATGAGGCGCATTAAACGAAAAAGAAATTAAGTTCATACCTAAGTAAGGCTCATATCCTCACTGGTTAAGGAGGCTCCCTAGCACCCGTACCTTGGCGATTTATTGAAGCATTTTAGCTCGTTAATAATCCCGTTAATCTTATTTATGCAACCCCTGTTCGTAATAAAAGCGAAATAACATACGAGAGAATATCTGGGTATAGTTTGCAGAATAAATCGCTCAAGAAGAGGTGTTTGGAAGCCCCCTATGCCGACGAGAATACGGCCCTGGGTTGGCTGGCTTAGGCTTGTTGGTCAGTTCAACACGACGGCCAGAAAGTACCTGAGTTTCAAAATTACAGAGCAGGTGAGATTAGACACAAAGAGTAGGTTGTGTGTGTGTGTGTGTGTGTGTGTGTGTGTGTGTGTGTGTGTGTGTGTGTGTGTGTGTGTGTGTGTGTGTGTGTGTGTGTGTGTGTGTGTGTGTGTGTGTGTGTGTGTGTGTGTGTGTGCCATTCTCTTAATTTCCTGCCAGACATCATCATCCTTCTCATCATCACGATCATCATCATCATCATCATCATCAAGAGCCACTTTATCCCAGGAAGAGAGTCTTGTGGTGGGGGGTAAACTCTATCAATTCGACTTTTATTTTGTTGATAATTCCAGGCTTTCATTTACGTTACGATAGGGTTCTTATATTGAAGATACTAATGAAGACTATATATAACTCTCTCTCCCTCTCTCTCTCTCTCTCAGCTGGAAAAAACCCTCTGAAGCTAGCAAGAACTGTATAAGACGTCCTCGGAATGAAGGGGTAAATGTACGCGTCCATAACGATAAATGTGAATCACTTTGCGGTGTGGCACCCTCATTACGCCAACCCTGAGGTGAGGTGATGGCCCCGGGATGTGTAGGGGTGAAGGGTGGGGGTGAGGAGAGGTGAGGTGGGGCGTGGTGGGGTGTTGGGATGTGGTAGGTGGTGTGGTGGGGTGAGATGGTGTGAGGTGGGGTGCGGTGTAATGGTGTGTGGTGGGGTGTAGTGGGGGGATGTGGTGAATTATCAGGTGAAGAAGGGAGGTTTGGTGGGGTGAGGTGAGGTGTAAAAAGTGGGTGTAAAGAGCTGGTAGGGTGTGGTGGTGACAAGTGAATAAACATTTAGGTTGGGTGTGGTTGGGTGAGGTGGGGTTTGAGGTGGTGGGGATGTGGTGTAAGGTGGTGTGAGGTGGCGAGGTGGTGTGGGAAGGGGTGCGATGACCTGAGGTGGGGTGAGGTGTTGGGATGGGAAGCGTGGTGTTGAGTTGAGAAGTAGTGAAAGAATATGTAAGGAAGAGTTAGGACTGTGATGCAATATAATATCTAGAGCTAATTAACACACGTCTATATAAAAATGTATGAAGTTAAACGAGGAGGTGCAAGACGAGGTGCTACATTAACTTACAATAATAATGAAGAAAGAAGGAGTAGGGGGAGGAGGAGGAGGAGGAGGAGAGCAGGAGCAAGTGGAAGAAGAGGAAGTTAAGAAACAGGAGGAGGCATGAAGGAGTAAGCAGAAGAGAAAGAGAAGGAGATGGAAGAGAAAGAATATAAGAAGCAGGAGAGGGTTAGGGCGAGCCGAGGCAAACTACAAAGCCCTCCTGCTTATATCCAGGCCCCTAATTGGCCAGATAAATCAACTTAAACTGTTTGGCTGCGGGTTATGGTATCAATCTATCAAGAAATCGAATCATAGCCTCATCACGGGGGACTCTGGGGTACTAACACAAGTCATCACCGAACAATGATACCCTCAACTCACAGGCGCAGCGGGAAGTGACCCTATCTAAGGCGTCCTTTAATTGGTACAAATTCTCCTTTATGCTTCTGGATCCCACGCTGGCAGATATTTTAAGTCTTTTCACTAAGTTGATGTGTTTTATGTATTCATGTTATCGTCTGAGGATTAAACAGAATTGTCTTAGAAACCTTTTTAACTGGTGCAATGTCTCCTGTTTGTTCCTGGATTCCATTTTAAGCCCCTTCACACTTCCTCCTCCTCATCATCATCATCCTGCTTCTTGTTCTCCTTCTCCTCCTCGTTCTCCTCTTCTTCTTCATTATCTCTAACAACGAAAATGGTACTGACTGCCGCCCATAACGCACGCATCTCACTGTCTCTCCATAAATACAGGTATGTTGATGGAGTGAAGGCTTATACTGCAGTGGTACGTGTTTTAGCACAACCCCAGCCATTGTCAGCACCACATACCAATCTTTATAGCGCTCACCACAACACACTCTTACCACACACTTTTTGCCTCTTTTCTTGCTCTCCAGTCTCTCTCGCTCTCTGCCTCTCTTTTCATGCCTCTGTCTGTCTGTCTGTCTGTCTGGATGTTAGTGTGTGTGTGTGTGTGTGTGTGTGTGTGTGTGTGTGTGTGTGTGTGTGTGTGTGTGTGTCTTGGTCTCCCTCTTTCTGTGTCTCTTTCCGTTTCTCTGTTTCTGTCTTGCTGTCTGTCTGTGTCTCTCTAGCTTGTTTTGCTTTGAAAATTCATTGGTATATCCTCGATCACTTCTGTTTTTCATCATCCTCCACCTCCACCTCCTCCTCCTCCTCCTCATCATCATCATCATCATCAAATCTTTTCCAACTCTTCCTCCTACTAATTACAGTACCTTTCACGTAGCATTCTCTTACTAATACTATTGTTCATTTCTTCTTAATTTTCACTACTATTGTTTATTGTCTTTTTATTTTTGTCTCTCCTTCCTGTTTTATTTTTCTGTTCTCCATTCAACTCCTGCTTCTTGTTCTGGCTGTGGATTAATACAGCCTATTATATTTCATTATTCTTCCTTCTCCTCTTCGTATTTCCTCATATTTCTTTATTTTTTCGTTTTCTTTTCCTTCCAAGAATTATATTTCCTTCCTCCTCCTCCTCCTCTTCCTCCTCCTCCTCCTACTACTACTACTCTCCTCCTCCTCCTCCTCCTCCTCCTCTTCCTCCTCCTACTATTACTACTTCTGTTGCTACTACTACTACTCTCCTTCTCCTCTTCCTCCTGCTCCTCCTACTAATATTACATCTCCTACTAGTATTACAACTACTATTACTACTACTACTACTACTGCCACTACTACTCCTATTGTTCTCATCTTCCTTTCCTCTCTTCTTCTTCTTCGCCCTCCTCCTCTCCCGCCTCCCACCCCGCATCACCAGGACCCACTATTGCCCCGGCGGTCATTATCCCCGTCATCTCCCACTACAGTTACCCCCTTCAGCACGGACATGGCATTTTACCACATTGACCTGACACCTTTTCCTAAGCAATTTATCTTATCACACATTACTCTCTTTCTGTGTGCTGCATAAGTCCTTCCAATATCGCCACACTGCATAAATATCGCACAAAAGCACGATAACCACCCACATCCAAAAATAAATCACTAAGGAAGAGGTGCTAAGGAGGGAAGGAGAGCACGGAAGCTTCCTACATGTCTTGTTCTTCCTGGTGTTGAGAGGGACGCCTTCACGTGGTGGCACTGACAGCCAGGCGGTGGATCTGTCTGGCTATGTAAAAATCCTTAAATATCCTCCCTATTCCCCAAAAGGAGGATTGTGGACTGTGAAGGAAGGACAGTTTCAGCCTGCAGTCCACGGGGTACACGTTCAGATGAGCCTTGGGTTGAAACTACTACTGCTACTACTACTACTACTACTACTACAACTACAGCTACAGTTTCGTCTTCCTGCATATAAAAACCTGAGTCATGATAAGGAGCTCATTGTAAGATGCTTGTGGATCCGAACCAAGCGTCTAATAATTATACAATAATACTCATCCCCTCGAGCTACACTTGAGGAGGGTGAGAAGATGGAGGAGGAAATGGGTAGGGAGAGAGAACGGAGGGTAGGGGAGAGGAAGGTTGGGGAAGAGGGCAGGGATGAAGATGAAGTGGAAGGAAGGAGAGGAGGGGAAGGAAGGAGGGGAGGGGAAGGAAGGGGAAGGGGAAGGAAGAGGTAGGAGAGGGACGGGTGACGGAGGAAAAAAAGGGAGGAATGAGAGAATAGGTGTGAGAGGAAAGACGGAGGAAGCAGAGGAAGAGGAGAAGAGAGGAAGGGAGAGAGGAAGAAGGAAAGAGAGAAGAAGGAGGAAGAAAAGGGGAGGAGAAGGAAAGGAGTGAGAGGGAAGAAGGGGGAGGTGAGACAGGAGGACGTAGTAGATGTGAATGCGAGCGAGAGGGACGAAAAAAAAAATGCTGCCAAAAGTTGAGAATAAAACCGGTTGTGATATTAATGATTAAGCTAAACTGAGAATAATGATGGCGGGTGCGGAAGCTGAAGGGTTAAGATGACTACCCAGACCGTAAAAAAAAAGAAAAAAAGAAAAAGAAAAAAGAAAAAAAATGCGTGTCTCTCTGATGACTGATGGATGCAGAGGCGAGGATGAGCAACTGTGTATAACCCTTTCAGTCCGATGACCTGTTTTACTTCATTCTTGCTACTTTGAATGACTTAGAGAGAGAGAGAGAGAGAGAGAGATACGTTCCCTCATCCTTTTACTAATAACGATCCTTTCTAAGCTGAATAAAATCGTTTGGTGACAGCTAGAACAAAACAGAAAAAATAAGCCACTGCATACAATGTGTTAAGATTTCGCCCTCCGTTATCGTCATTATCCTTATCAGCCATCGTTCTCGGCACTTCCATCTGAGACATAATCTTCACACCATTGCAATACATCATCATCATCATCATCACCCTCATTATCATCATCATCATCATCATCGTCATTATCATCATCGTCATCATCATCATCATCATCATCGTCATGTTTGTAAAGCATAATCATCATCGTCACCTTCATCTACCTGTAAATCATCATCATCATCATCATCATCATTATCATCATCATCATTATCATCACCACCATCACTATCATCATCATCATCAGTTTGTAAAGCATAATCATCATCGTCACCTTCGTGCATCTGTAAATCATCATCATCATCATCATCATCACTGGAACCCCCATTACCATCACTGTTGTAATATGGGGCTTCCCTAGAGTCCATCGAAAAGATACCTAGCATCCGAAAAACTTTAAGGAGTGACTGACGGACTGGGCCCCTCCAAGGAATCCACTGTTACCGATAAAGTACTGGGAATTTACCGATACTGGCGATATCTTACGACGATGCGGACGTAAGGGGAAGCGACTAAGTGCCGGTTCGTGAGGAAGTGACGGAGAGAAGCGAGGCTGGGTATTGCGTTCGTGAGCACTTAGCAGTAATGACTGCAATTATCCGGCACGGGGGTTGTGGAAGACAGAGATCGAGCAGTGAGAGAGAGAGAGAGAGAGAGAGAGAGAGAGAGAGAGAGAGAGAGAGAGAGAGAGAATTTCAGTCCGATGACCTGTTTTACTTAATTCTTGCTACCTTTGAATGACTTGAGAGAGAGAGAGAGAGAGAGAGAGAGAGAGATAGCACCCAGGTAAAACGGAGCACTGTAGCCGAGGGAGAGGGGGAGAGAGGAAGGTGGTAGAGGGTGACTTGGACAGACCCGGAAGAGGTATTACATCTAAAAGAGAGCACAGTTAAAGAGAAAGAGAGAAAGAGATCAGTGAGGGAGACAAGCAACAAGCAAGATACCGCACGAGAGGCGAGAGAAAAGGTAAAACAGAAAGAAAGTAATATATAGCTGAGAGAGAGAGAGGTGAAGGTGGTGGCGTGTGACTTTAGTATGACCCGGGAGCACGTACGGTCGCCGCCCCTAGGAGTCACAGAGGTAACGGCGGCCGCGGCTCCCCAGGTACTGAGTGTCTAATTGTGGTCATCAGGTGGGTTCTTTACGAGGCTGGCGGCGGGTGTGCGGGAGACATTAGGCCACATTAGGTCGCCACCTTGGGCCCAAACCACCACCTAGGGGCCTGGCACACTAACTGCAAATGCTAATATTGTAATGGTACGAAGTTAGTATTTTTTCACGGCAGAGACTGGAGTACTTCGAGGACTGTCCCCGCCCGCGATCCAAGGGACAAAAAATGCAAGATTCGGCGTAGAATAAGGTATCTAAAAGAGAGAGAGAGAGAGAGAGAGAGAGAGAGAGAGAGAGAGAGAGAGAGAATCCGAGGGTGCCTGCAAAATCATGTCCAATGAAACTTGAGTAAAGAGAAATTCAAGATTAATTTATTTTAAGATGCAATGACACACTACCGTTAAAAGACAGTGAGAAAGACAGACTCTAAAAGACAGCTGCAAAGCTGCCCAGACGCTTAAATGAGAGAGAGAGAGAGAGAGAGAGAGAGAGAGAGAGAGAGAGAGAGAGAGAGAGAGAGACTAGCTAGTCCGTGCTGCAAGCTAGCCATAAAGGAATTAGAGGACAACAGACAGAGACAGAGAAAGAGACAGATGGAGAAAGATATACCTACCGAAAGACAGACACAAGGAGAGACAGACAGACTGGGAATGAGACAGACAGGAACAGACCCTTCATGGAGAGGAGAGCTGGTGGTACAAACAGGAGGAGGAGGAGGAGGAGGAAGACAAAAAAGTTACCATTATGTATTTGCTACTAATAATATTACGCAATACAAATATCACCAATCTGCGAGATGCCATTATCATGTTCTGCAGTTGTTATAAAATGCCTGGCGCTTCGATGTTTAGATCTCCTGTGTTTTTAACGGAACTGAGTCTCTTGCTGTCCAATACATACACATATCCATTTTTTTTTTTTACAGGAAATGAGCAGAGGAAGGAAAAACAAATGCATAAAAAAATAATCCAACATCAGATTACAGGTGTGCTCCATCCATAAAAAATCTGTAACAGTTGGACTGGAACAGCCGTAGGTTCAAATTTGGAGGGAAACCACTCTAGGGAAGCGAGTTCCAAAGAGATGCAGTTCGGGGAATAAAAGAATTAAGATAGGCAGAACTTCGGCAATACTGCAGTGTAACAATCCAGTCATGAGCGCTACCAGATGCCCGTGTAGCACAGGGGAAGGCATGGAGAGGTGGCACAATGGATGCAACTTCGGCTGAGCATTTGCCACAAAAGTATCTATAAAATAATGCAAGGGAGACAACATTCCTTCCTACCTGTAGGGGAGGTAGTTTATTTGTAACAGTGGGGTTATTAATAAATCTAACGTCTTTGTTCTGAATTCTGTCCAGTTGTTGTAGTGCAACCTCTCCACATCCATTCCATAAGAATGAGCAATATTCCAGCACAGAGCGCCACATGACCAGTAAATGGTAGCTAACTGCTCGTCAATCTTGAAGCTGCGGATTCTGTACAATAATCCAAGTTTCTCTGAGGAGGTTTTAGCAAGGGATCTAACTATCTACCTACCTACCTACACATAAACATATCTATATATCTATACATCTACCAACCTATCCATCTATCTATCTAACTCCCAGCCTACCTACCTAGCTGCCTATCACTCTATTCCACTGCAGGTATGTCAGAGTGGCAATGCGTGGTCTACGGTGTCGTGTGACCTCCGTGACGTAGGATATGGCACACGAGCCCTCTACCCTTCCCCAAAACACCTCCTGTTGTGTCGTCACCCACCGTTACTTGCAATACCACAATCAGGTACGCCATCGGGGCAGGTGTGGCGATAACCGGGCCATTACGAATGCGGTAAATGATCTTCGTTGTACCTGAAGAAGTGAATTGCAGTACGTTAACCTCTCACTATCAAGACGTTTCTTTTATTCTACTCTTGTCTTCAGTCAGTATATTTCATCTTAAGACATTCCCGTCGTAGTGAAGGGGCTAACCAAGACTTTTCCTCAATAGTCATGTTTTTCCTAAGCTCAATAATAAAACTCGCTAGATGTAGATATAATTAAGCATAACACGTCCTAGGGCTGATGGGGTTTAAGACTTGCAGGTCAGGCAATCAGGAGTGAGATTAAAAACAGCCCAGTAAAATACCAGGTGTAATAAAAAGATAAGCAGATTAGGGAGGAGAGGGAGGGGGAGACCAGGGATGAGATAGAGGGATGGAGTGGAGAGGTATATGTGAGAGAGGGGTGTTAGCTGGGGGGAGGGAAGCGAAATGGCGGGGTACAGGGCGAAATGAAGGCGATTAGTTTGTGGTCACCCCTTACGGGATTAAGGCGTCTGACGATAGACAGACAGATTGACAGATAGATTGGGTGGTGTTTACTGGGCTGGTTTTATCGACAATGAACCACTTTTCCGCAGCTATCTGCACTCGGCCACACTTTCTAAACTGGAGTGGAAACTGAAACTACACAGTGCAAAACTGAGAACACGGACGTAAAGAGCAGAGACAGAGGCATGACTATCTTCCCCTAGTGTGACGAAGAGATAGCGGAAAAGACGATCTATCTCGGAGGTGCATTATTAGAGATGTGCTTTTCGTTTTGTTTCGCTAGTTGTAAATTATCTTCAGACGGAACTTGGAATATTGGTTTTCTAGCTAGACTTTCCCCACTTTGGATTCGGAACTTGGATACACCTGAGATGCATGTTTTTTACCATTCTTTTTTATCCATACGCCCGATAATAGACAGCTGTAGCCAAGGGTTTTTTTATTATTATTATTATTATTATTATTATTCTATACTGAACGACATCTTCTTGCTCTTAGTTCGAAGCTTTCCTAGACTATTCTACATCCTTTTTACTCTAACTCGGCCTAGAACTGCCACCTCTACTTTGAATGCCGAGTTGTAACAGTAGATTTACACTAGAATATGATGCTAGTTATGAGGTAGTGCTATGAAAAGGATGCAGAGCCACTGTATTATATAATGCCACTGAGCTACATGAAATAAGCAGCAACAGGACAAAAATCTAGCCAAGTTAAGATAAAATGGAGTACAATAGCAGTGCCATCGCGAACTGTATCTCTTGTAGTGTCCAACAAAGCTTATCACTAAACAAGTCTTCGTCCACTGTGAACTTCTGGCTACGATTTCCCTTCACCCACGAGATGTCAACAGTGAGCAGAAACTTTAGCCCGCGACTGTACAGAGGGCCATTTGATCAGATATAAGCAAGAGGGGGTTCTGTGCTTAACCCTTCAGAGCTTAGGACTGCTGCAGGTGGGGTTACATTAGAGGGTTTGAGGGTACTTAAGATGTCGCCTTCCTACCAGCGGGTCATTGTCGGGAAACTTCACACTTTTAGGTTTCCCCAGAGGTCTTTCTTAATAAAGTCCTTTGCCGTTTGCCAGATTAAAACCAAAATGAAGCTCCCTGGCTGATGAAGTTTGCCTCTGCCACACGACAACGCCTCTGATCTTCCTCTCACTTCCTTTATGATCCTGATTGTCGATAATGGGGGACGTTTCCATGACTGCATGGTCATATCGGTGCCACCACGTGAAGGCGTCCCTCTCCACCACTAATAATACTCCTACAAGATCCAGACGATTTTACTCAGCTTCCTCGATCCCTCTCGTAGTGAAGGGGTGGATGAGAGCTGTGATAAACCCATCCTGTTTTAAAAGCCTGTCACACTGAGGAGGTTAAATTTACAATGCCTTGCCTTGCCTTAACCCCAGATTCCTACCGCCTCATCCCAGCTCTATGGGCCATATTCTCGACAAGTAAGGAAGCTCCCTAGGACCTATTCCTTAGCTACTTATTTTTGGATATGGCTGGTTAATATCCTTCAGCACGTTATCTATCCAGAGTATGGCCATAGTGGAATGATTTACCAAGCACGGAGATGGACAGTACGGTGAAACAGGCAAAATAAGTTCCATAGGAAAAGGTGTTAGGGAGCTTTCTTAACCGAGGAGAATACGGGTCTTAATGTAGCCCCAGAAAATCAAGGTACCCCCTCCTGCTTTCCCTCATCTTAATAAAATCTTAGGGAGATGGGTGATTCGCTTTTAGATAGTTGCTCCTAAATTGGTGTGCTTTACTTCTTCTATTTTCCCCGCCCCCGACCTGTTCTTGATGGAGGTAATGTGTGTGTGTGTGTGTGTGTGTGTGTGTGTGTGTGTGTGTGTGTGTGTGTGTGTGTGTGTGTGTGTGTGTGTGTGTGTGTGTGTGTGTTGTCTTCGCTGCCATCACACAAACTTTAATAATCAGCTTAAGTTAGACCTGCCATTGTGAAACTTCCCTCCTTCAGCCAAGGGACGTCAATTTTCCCTTCAATTCTTACTTTATTTTTACGATTTTATTCAACTCAGGAGAGACTCTAGTAGTAAAGGTGCTAATAAAGGCCATAACTAACCACTCCTAATAATAAAAACTCTCTCCAAGCTTTAATTAAATCGTTCGGAGGAAAAAAAAAATAAAGGGATAGTAAGAGGCAGGGCTTTACTACGGGCGAGGCTTAGGTAAAAATCTTTAAGAAAAATATTTGCGTTCCCTGGAAGACTTTGGTGTTTAGTCAAGATAAAAACAAGACAGTGATGTATGTTGGTTGGTGACCGCCTCTAAGCACACACACACACACACACACACACACACACACACACACATAAATACTTGCCCACGTACTGCACATGGCTATATATACAATCCATTCAATTCTTAATACATACACCAGCCACATACATAGTTACACACACACACACACACACACCACACAAAACTCCCCCAACTTTTTAAGGGCATTTAAAGACAAAATGAGCTCTTTTAATCGACCTGACCCCGTACAGATAGAGTTGAACTGCACTTTAATGACTTGTTCTGATATGTGATCTATACAACCCAACCTGTTCTCCATACATTAGCAGTTAACGAAGGGGGTACGGAACAGGAATTAGAAGAACAAAAAGTGAGTTCTCCAGGTAAAATTCTAAGTACCAGCTCAAGTAGAACCACGCAGAACCACATAAAACAGGTCCTTAGCGATGATTTCCATAATTACCCAGATCGGAATGTTTGCAATATAAGTGTTTCCCTCGTACCCGGTGATTATCCAGACCTAATTAGTCCCTTAATTAGCCCCTCATTTGTGTTCCTCCGGGGTTGTACTAATGGGGTCTAACTCGGTGGTCTAGTGGTTAGCATGCCCCAGGCCGAGTGACACCCTCGCTTATCAGTTTCATATCGCATTATCGGAATGCTTACTTTCTCGACTTCAATTTTTTCTGACTTGCAATAACATCCCCAACTCGTTTTATGCAGGTTATCAAGACTCGTAGCGACTTAAACCATATACACACAAACATACATACATCTACTCGTACATGCACACTTATATACACACACATATATATACAAAAATACATATATAAAAACACATACACAAACCATACACACATACATATACACATACACACAAAGACAGATACACATACACACATAGACATACATACACATACATACAGACACACAAACACATACTCGTTTTACTCTAACTTGGCCAAGATTTTCGTTTTTGGCGACTTATATCACGAGGGTCAGCGGAAGACAACGACAATGCTACCGCTCTACATCCTTTCCACAGAACTTCTTCGTGACTGGCACAATGTTTTAGTGTTAATCTCTCTTTATATAACTCAGTGTTGAAGATGGAGACTAATTTTAGGCCAGGTTAGCGTAAAAGGAGTATAGTTCGATTGCAAAGAGGTGGCTAGATAAGTTTTTGATCATGTAATAGCCTACCACCAAGGGACATAGCTGGTCATCTACCCCTAATTATACTGGGGTTTGATAGCCTAGCCCCGGGACCCTACCCTCTAAATAGGACAATAATAAAGGATCGTCTGTTAACGTCTACCCAAGCAATTCCTACAATATTTTTTTTTTTTAGATGAAGAGAAAAGAAAAAAAAAAGAAAAAATCCATAGACCAGATTACAGGTGTCCTCCATTCATAAAAATACGATTATATTTCCGTAAGAGTGAAATGTTACTATAAATCGTGTTCTTTCTCATATATTTTCTCTTAAATATTCGCTCTAATTTGACACTAAAATGTTTGATAGCCGTATGGGTGGAGAGAGAGAGAGAGAGAGAGAGTGAGAGTACGTCCTCACAGTGAAGGGGTTATGCTTCAGACAGTCTATAATCACCCTCTCTACCTGCCCACCCTGCTCCTCATTAACCACAAATATCAGGAGGGCAATTACCGTATTCCTACCTTTCCTCACCTGTCATAAATCGAGACTCCCTCACAGTTAATCTCCCACGGCGCCCAAGGATAAAAACTCACTGCTCCCGGCTCCCTCTCTGCCTGTTCTTCTCCTTATTCTCCCAAGCACTCCTTCCTTAGCGATTTATTTTTCGATACAGCTCGTTCGTATCAATTTGTATGCTATTCATGCTGAGTGTGGTGATGGTAGGTCAATGATTGAAGTGACACAGAAGAGGATAGTTCGGAAAAATAAGCAAAATAAATCCTTAGGAAGTGGTGTTAGGGAATTTCCTTAACCGACGAGAATAAACGCCTTGCCGTCCTCTCTCGAGAATTTTCCTAAGGCTCAGACACTAATCTTCAGAGAAATTAAAATAGTGATTAATGAATGGAGCGTTTGATACTGACAGCAGAGGAATTTTGAGCTTCAGGTGAGAATATTTACCTAGGTTTATGATGCCCAGGTGTTACAGATTTTTTAATTAACAGAGGCCACCTGTAGTATGGCGTATGGATTTCTTTTCTTCCACTTCATCTTCTGTTAAAAAAAGTGGACTTTTTTTATAGGAAGATTGGCACAAGGGACACGTATCCCCTTTTCGACCTTGTGTAATGTGATCTGTGTGTGTGTGTGTGTGTGTGTGTGTGTGTGTGTGTGTGTGTGTGTGTGTGTGTGTGTGTGTGTGTGTGTGTGTGTGTGTGTGTGTGTGTGTGTGTGTGTGTGTGTGTGTGTGTGTGTGAAATCATGTAAAGCTTCATTTCCTGAAGGTGATATACAGTACAGTTCGTTCGCAATATCATTTACAAGTTTTTATATATTTTCTCCAGTTCTAGTCTGATACCTGCCAGTCATTTTGCTGTCACACTTCATTGGATATTATGACATTAATTTACTCGTACCCTGGATGACCCAACTATACGTGGAAGTGAAAATGTAATACCTTATTTTAGTTCTTGTATCAATCCCATTTCAGTACAGCTCCTTAAGTACACGTATATCCCACTCTCCCTTTATCAAGATCCTGGATATGCCCCTAGGTTTATCAAGGCGACTTCCCCAAATCTTAAAGTAAGGGCTAAAACCATGGACGACTTTTTCACTACGTCTGCTTCACAAGTAAAGCATTTCCGTCACTTTCCTCCTTGACACATCATATCACAGCAAATCTTCAATGGCCTGAGAAGCATACTAAGCCTTTCTCAGCTTAGGGATATTAGCCAGCAAAGGAAATTGATTAGATGAGGTGAAATATTGCCGGACCTTTGTCTCCAGCGATATGGTACGTGACCTAACAACATCTATCATCAACAAAGCCAGGACTGATCCACACCAACACTCTTTTGGTGGAACGATCTTTCGTAAGCTTAATAAAATAATCAGGAAGTAGTAACGCACGCACGCACGCACGCACGCACACACACACACACACACACACACACACACACACACACACACACACTGAAAATGAGTAAAAATGATATGTTAGTATCGACTCGGCTACTCTTGTTGTTGTGATCCCTGGCTCATTTAAACGTGAACCCGATGGACTACACACTAAAATTCTCCTCTCCGGCAGTCCACCATCCTCCTTTTGTGGGATAGGGAGTGAATTAGGGACGTCTGTATAACCAGCCAGCGTCCGGTTATATCAGTGCTACCTCATGAAGGCTTCCCTCTCAGTGCACCTTGCTCAGAGAAACGAACACTCAAGCCAAATGTCTTCATCTTAACTTGGATGCTTATTCCTTGAAGCAGTCTCCTGTAAATCTCCTTCACCTCAGCTGTCTTCACGCCCGTTAGCTTAGCATTAACTTCTTGAGGAGTAAAACCAACTCCTCAAGCCGAATGGACACTTCCGGCGATAGTCAGAGATGAGTGGTTAGATTTCTGGTTCATCCCTGTAAGAGTGCTGGTTCTATTAAAGTTAACACGTTGTCTTCCTGGTTAGTAAAGTCAGTTCTCTCTCTCTCTCTCTCTCTCTCTCTCTCTCTCTCTCTCTCTCTCATGTATCTGGCTATGGGCATAGAGTACACGGGGGGGGGGGTTTGGGAGGTGGGGGGGGAGGTTAGGAACACTATGTACACCTAAACCCCTTCCATCCGATTAATTTTTATCCATTTCGATCGTGCTAACCAAGACGATTATATTCAACGATTTTATTAAGCTGTAGTTAGGGGATTTAGTAAGGATGAATCTAGCCCCTACATGTCGAAAAGCCTCTCCAAATCTGAAGGAAATCGTCTGGAGAGCAAAAATAGACTGCAAAACAGGTTATTGAAGAACAGGGTTGAACATTTAACACCTGTTCTGCTTATCACATTATGGTTCATATTCTCGTCGGTTAAGATTCCCTAGCACCTCTTCCTTGGCGATTTATTCTTAGCTATGGCTGGTTAATATCCTTTTATATGCAATGTATGTGACATACGGCGATATCAGAAGGATTTACGTAACACAAAGGAGAAAAGTAAGGAACAAGAAACAAATTAAATCGCTTTGGAGTTGGTGTTAGAGAGCTTCCTTCAACGTCGAGAATACAGGTCAATAAGCTTAAGATAACAAAGGGAGACTATTATTTGCCACAATGGACGGAACTGTGCTTGGAATCCTTCTTAAGATGCCCGTCAAGATTCCGTTCTACCTCTCAACATCTTCTAAGAATTATCGCCCCATCAGGAGGTGTGAACGTCCAGGTAAACACGATTTCTAGTGCACTCAGATGCCTCCAGGTCCACTTGGGAGAATTTAGATGAAGCCAGGTCCATATCCGTAAAATTAGATCAAGCCATTCACGGCCACTCAGATCCACCCCATCCACTTTAGCCCAGTCACATAAATTCCACTTCAGATTGGTCACTTATGATTCATTTAGGTACAGTTAGTTTACGCCACTCACACTTACCACTTACACCACTTACATCTCTTACACTTTTTTTGTGTTTTTTTATGTGTCCGACTCTGGGCAAAGATTTCACAGCCTGCTCCCAACGCCCATAGTCCTCCTACATACAATACACTTCAACATGTCACCACTTTGGCGCTAACACCCACCGTCCATATTGAATACATGCTAGGGCTGTCTCATACAGGATTGGTGTACTGGTATTAGCGGGGGTATTTTTACGACATGTCGGCGGGTCTTCTGGTAGATCAGTAAAGTCTGATTTTATGAAATTCAAATCCTTAAACTGTTCCCTGCCCCAGCGGGGATTTGAACCTGGGTCCGGTAGGACTGCAGGCCACCTCTCTATCGATTAGGCCACACCACTTACATCTCTTACACCACTTACACCATTCACACCACTTATACCCCTCATATCACTTACACCACTTACACTACTCTGGATTTATTTAAACCTCTGATATCCATTCCGACCCACTCAGGCTATTTCAGGTCAAATCCACGGCTATTCTCAACAGCTAAACTCATGCAGGGCCAATTAAGTCCAATGAAACGGTGAACGACGAAATTCCTGCTCCTTCAAGGCCCTTCACATCCCAGCTCAGGTGAATCCAGGTGAGTTCGTCCAGGTAAGCTTAGACTCATTAAGATACAAGTATGACTGGGATGGTAGTGGCTGGGTGGGTGGAGAGGTGGATAGACTCGGATGGTGGCTGTGTGGGTGAAGTGGATAGACTGGGATGGTGGTGGCTGGGTGGGTGGCGAGGTGGATAGAATAGGGTGGTGGTGGTGGTGGTTGGATGGAGAGGTGGATAGACTGAGGTGGTGGTTAGGTGGGTGGAGAGGTGGACAGATTGGGACAGTGGTGGTTGGGTGGGTGAAGAGGTGGACAGATTGGGGTGGTAGTGGATGGGTGGGTGGAGAGGTGGATAGATTGGGATGGTGGTGGTGGTGGAGGTGGATAGATTGGGATGGTGGTGGTGGTGGAGGTGGATAGATTGGGGTGGTAGTGGTTATACTTTTTTTACTCTAACTTGGCCTAAAATTGGCTTCTCTCCATGCTGAATGCCGGATTACAGGAACATATAAACACTTGAATATGAGGCTAGTCACGAAGATGGACTATGCAAAGAATGTAGGGCCGTAGTGGTGTGTTTTTCTGTTACTAAGTTACATCAAACAAGCTGCAAAAGGACGAAAATCTGGGCCAAGTTAAGGTGAAAGGAGTATAGTAAGGCAGAGAATGAGTAATATGGGTAGTGAAGATGAGTATTTCAGAATGGATGATATAGTTGTTCTGAAAGCTTAAATGCAAAGGTTTCTCCTATGAACAACAACAAGGGGAACAACAAGAACACGAATAGGTCAACGAACGAAAAAGTAAGCACGCGACACTCTCACATACCTAGCAATTTAAGGCGTTGCTAAAAACCCACCCTTAGTGTTAATGGAGGTCAGAGCAGCAATAAGGATCACCAATACAAAAAATTTCTCCCTCGGTGTGGATCTTTTTTATCTGGATTTTTTTTTTATCAGACACCGGTAGCTGATAAACGCCACTGGAAGATAAGAGATTAACAGGGATGCCGCTTAGTGAAATAAGGTTGTTTACGATCAATCACTGGGGGAATGAGAAGCAGCGTAATAGGAACCTGTTTGGGGCGCGGTTCTTGTCTAGATGTGGTCCTAGAAGATTGATTTAAATTGGGCTCGGGTGATAGCACTACCAAGATAACACCACGGCAAGACATGGCACCTTATTCTCGTAGCACATGGAAGCTCCCTAACACCACTTCAACAGCGGTTTATTTAGCCTGTTGCACATCAATATTCTCTTCCGTCTTTTATATATTTACATGATCGACAGACACTGAAAAAATATTACACGAGAATATTTACACCATCATAGAGAGAACATTTACTTAACATATGCAGAAACTAGCAAGGTTGTACTAGGAAAAAAAAATCCCTAGCCCACGAAATAGGGTCGATGGTCAGATTCACAAACTTACGATCAATTCCCTGTCATAACTCAATTTTTTAATCATAGGAAAGACAAGGAAGAGAGAGTTTAGATTAAGTCTCTTGTTCCTCGCGTATAAACAAAGCTTGGTTATAACAGAAAAATTATCCTAGGTTATGTTTGTTTTTGCAGGAAAGACGACATTCCTTTTGTATATAAATTCAAGGCAATATTTCAATGGTCTTTTGTGATGTATGAATGACCGAGTGGCTTATTTCACTGGACAGGCTTTCTAATAGGTATATTTCTGTGTTTTTTCTTTCTTCGTTTCTGGATTCTACGTGATCTCATGTCTTTGCTGGTGATTGATGATTATGATGATGATGATGATGATGATGATGATGATGATGTTGATGGTGATGATAGTGATGATGATGATGATGGTATATTTTCACTCAGATCACCTGGAATAAATTAACCTGCATTCTGTCTCCCTCGCCTGGCTCTTTGCGTGACAGTCCATCTATGCTCAACACACAAGGATGGACATAACACCCAATAATGTCAGTCTGAATTCCCTTTGACTACACCTCTCTCTCTCTCTCTCTCTCTCTCTCTCTCTCTCTCTCTCTCACACACACACACACACACACACACACACACACACACACACACACACACACACACAGATTCATTAACAGTACATGGCTTCTTAATTTGGCTGCGTTTCGAATTCGACTCCTCTTTCAGAATTCATTATCCATATTTGCTGCAAGGTAAATAATAGACAGGTTAAAGCAGTTATAATCGCAAATCAAGCTTTAGGCCTTTCTTCGACAGGGATATATAAACAAAGATGCTCGAAGCTAATAACTGCACTGAAAACACACACACACACACACACACACACACACACACACACACACACACACACACACACACACACAAATGCCCACCTCTGCTACAAATTTGGGAAGCAATTTTGAAAGGCGGGATAAATCTACCTTGAAGACTAAAACAATAGCATGGGGGCTCCTCAACTGGTCTTTCAAAAAAAAAAATGAAATTATAATATGTACTGCCCTCGAGACAAGACGCCTGGACAACACGCAACTCCTTAATTTGAGAACCTGAGGAGATGAAGACGAGAAGAAACTGTGAAGAAGAAGAAACTGTCCTGCGGTGTGTGTGTGTGTGTGTGTGTGTGTGTGTGTGTGTGTGTGTGTGTGTGTGTGTGTGTGTGTTAACAGGATACTCTATCAAACCCCACCATCTTTGTGTGTGTAATTCACCGGGTCGGTCAGGATCACTTGATGGTCGTGATCGTTAGCTTTTACCCTCCCAGAAGGGAGCTGAGAGCTCATATAGTCCGATCTAAGGGCAAGGCTGTGACCTTCACACACGCACACACCCGTCCCCTTGCTCGAGGGGGACAGTAACCACCCACTTCGTCAATGAAACTTTTCGCAACCTGAGCGAGGCGCGAACTCCCGTCTACCAGATGGCAAGCGAGAACGTTACCACTGATCCAGCGAGCGGTGTGTGTGTGTGTGTGTGTGTGTGTGTGTAAGTTAATGATGTGCTCTATTAAACCCAACCATCTTTTCTTGTCTAACGGTGCTGTGGCGTGGGGCAAAGAGGCCGATCTCTCGAGGATAAAAGGAAGGTTATAAGAAAATAATAAGATGCATAAATCAATCAGTGGTGGATATTAAGATGAAGGTTTTACTTGCACACATACTCTGGGGTTGATGACCTTATGTGCTATGTGGCTGGGGAGTTAATTGATTTTTTTAGCTTTTTAAATACAGTTGAAATTTGAAAGATCTGACTCACCTGGTCAATCATAACAAGCAGGTGAAAATCTACCTACGAGTTAGTCTTGAATTTTCTTAGTTTTTTGTTTGATATTGTCTGGAAACTACAGAAGGCTGGCTAAAACTAGGCTAATCATTTGTAACAAGCAGGACTAAATCTAACTTCTCTTCTATGTTCTTCATAATGTGTCAAAAGCTAAGGAGATGTTGTTAATGTAGTCTGTGATTGTAATAAATGAGGCTGGAATTTCACAGCTAAACCCTCAGTAAGGCGTCTGGCTTAATATAAAAAAAAAAAGGTGAATTTCGCTTTTTTTCTTGTCTCCAGTGCACCAATATCTAAAGGAATATGGGTATTTTTTAATAATAGTAATAATAATAAAAATAATAAAAACAACAACGATGGTGATATGATAATAATAATAATAATAATAACAATAATAATAATAATAATAATAATAATAATAATAATAATAATAACTAATAATGTAACAGTACAAAATTTCCCTTAATTTATTTTGTACTTAAATATAAACACAGTCTTGAAAGCATGTCAAAACTTAATGAAATCACTAATTCATAATAATCAAAGAAGCTTATAATCTACCATCGTTTTTTTACAGCCTCGAAGCCGCATCAAAACCCATACGGATCAGGCTAAGCTAATCTATAATAAGCACGGGAATCTCGTACCTCGCTCACTCATTTCCAAATTCCTGGTGTATGTGGTAGCTATTGATGGAGGATGTGCGTATAATGAGGAACCCGGCAAGGACGCCAAAAAAGGAGTACCTAATATCCATGCAATTATTGTGCTAAAGTATAATGGTGCGTGTGTGTGTGTGTGTGTGTGTGTGTGTGTGTGTGTGTGTGTGTGTGTGTGTGTGTGTGTGTGTGTGTGTGTGTGTGTGTGTGTGTGTGTGTGTGTGTGTGTGTGTGTGTGTGTGTGTGTGTGTCTATCATCGGAACAGAATCTCTAAACCGGTAGTAATTAAAAGGATCCTGTAAGAGATTATTTCATTTCAACATGCATGGCTAACCTACTCCCTTACCCACACCCACACCAGCAGACTGAGCCGTTCCCACAACACACAAGAATGGGCAAAGGGGTGCAAGATATGGACCATCCTGTATATTGCCAGTGAAGGCTTAGTAAGTGATGTGATAGAGGAGGCCCACCTATATGCCTCCGCGAAACAGGTGGGTCCTTTAATTGATCACCTGTAGCAGCCACCGATTTCATCAACACTCATTCCACCTACTGCATCCTCACCCCCCTCATCCCCCACCTCCCTCATCCCCACCTCCCTCACCCAACCAACCACACCCCCCTCCCTCACCCAACCACGCTCACCCCCCTTCCTCACCCTACCTCCTTTACCCGACCTCCTTCTCCCCTATCTCCCTTACCTCACCCCCACCTCCCTCACCCTCTCTCTTACCCTACCTTCTCCACACCCCCACCTCCCTAACCCCACCTCCCACACCCCAAACCCCTTACCCCCACCTCCCCCACTCGCACCTTCCACACCCCCACCAGGAAGGCACAGTTACGCCCATACAGTACATATCAATTCACTTCGTTACGATAAATACTGAATGAGTGAGCGATGACTTTCGAACCTCAGTCACGGGATCTTTGGCGCCCAACAAACTTTTCAGAATATATTGTAAGAACGTCACAATTGTTCGTCTAAGAAGAGCATAAAAAGAGAGGAAAGGAAGGAATATACCGGTACATTTTTTTTTTTTTTTCCGGAAATTCTTCAGTAGAGGTCAAGAGGTCAAATTGCGTTATTCTTAAAACTTACATCTTGAAGGGAAAGGCAAGACCCCCAAAATTGATGATAAATTCTGAAGCACATAAAAAAAAAAAAAAAAGAATAGAGTGTCTGCCCCCTGTGTCCTATTGCTAACTGCACTCTGTGGTGTGGGATGCAGGCTAACCAATGCTAATAAGGCCATTATTCTCGTCGGTTAAGGAAGCTCCCTAACACCTCTCTCTAAGCGATTTATTTTGCTTATTACTCCTAGCCATCCTCTTCAGTGTCGCGTAAATCATTCAAATATCACCACACTCATCCTAAATAACATACAAATATTTACTAACCAGCCGTATCCAAAATAAATCGCTATGGAGGAGGTGCTAGGGAGCTTCTTTAATTGACGAATACACAGGTCAAAAAGCCACATTAATTCCCGTTAAATACTGAAGACTTTTCCTCCCTTTCACGATTTTAAATTCAAACACAAGAGCGATAAAGACAGAGATGCGTTTTCTTGGCCAAATCGTTCATCGCGATAGATTTTAATATTTTTGGCAGCCTAGGTTTCTTGCGTAAATTAAAATTGCCTAAAATACCTACTCTGCATATGATAAAAAGTAGGTAATTCGGAGGCAAAGGATTAAAGGGAAAGGAGAAATAACACTATTACTTATGATTTAGAAATGTTAATAAAAGAACGATGCCTGTGTGGTAGAGAGAGAGAGAGAGAGAGAGAGAATTACTGATTTGCAATAGTAAATAAAAAGAAAACCCCTTGTGGCAAAAAAATAAAAAAAGATACAAATAATAAACAATGAAGACCAATAAAAACTGTGACCCTTGTGTGTTTTAAGTAGCGACCCGACGTAGCAAATTTTACACATTAGCATAACAGCAAACTTACTGCCACTGAGAACCACTTCAAGAGTACACATTAGCCCCTGAAATGAAGTCCGTAGCCCTCCATCTGCAGTGCTTTTTGCCGCTATAAATGGCTGTAAACATCTAGTAACGATCGGTAATACGCTGGTCAGTGGCGGGGTTGGATTCGCTACGCTTCCTGCACATGAGGCGTGGTGGGGCGCGTATTCTACCAGCTGTTCACGATCTCTAGCGTCAAATGTTCTAGTCTCTTCGTCTTTCCCTGCATCTTTCTCACTCGTCGTCTCTCCCTGCATCTTTCTCACTCTTCGTCTCTCCCTGCATCTCTCCCACTGCTGGATTCATGGACGCTTGCAGGAGACATAGTGGATAAAACTGGGAAAAAAAAAAATCACCCACAAACGAGAGACAATATGCATCTCAGTCCTCTTCATAAAGTCACGGGTCTATAAATTCAACGATAAAACAGAAGCAAAAGAGACGAATGGGCTTTAGAATTTGATTGTACCTTAATTCACAAACTTGCCATCAATTCGCTGCTGTAACTGGATTCTTTTCTCCCCAGGAAGGACATATCAGAAGGAGGGCACAGAATCGTCCCATATCTCTTAGTTTTGCAGGAAAGCCAATGAAGAAAAAGGGTGAAGAATTTGCCAATGTCTCATAACTGTTTCTGTATGAAGGACAATGAATGAATAAATAAATGATGGAAGGAAGGAAGGATGGAAGGAAGAAAGAAAGGAAGGACGGAAGGAAGGAGAGAACAGAATATATCCATAGTCCTTGCTTTTTGAAATACAGTATAAGATGGAAGGAAAAGTGAGTGCAGCATTTTCCTCTTTCTTAATTATTTCTTCAAGCAGGTCAAGGAAAGAGTGGGGGAGTACAAGATCTTGCCATGTCTTATTTCTGGAAGTATAAGAAGGAAGGAAATGAGAAAGCAGAATTTTCCTCTTTCTCAATTGTTTCTTCAAGTAAGTCAAGGAAGGAATGAAGGAATGAAGGAAGGAAGGAAGAAGGAAGGAAGGAAGGAAGGAAGGAAGGAAGGAAGGATGGATGGATGGATGGATGGAAGGAAGGAAGGAAGGAAGGCTGGAAGGAAGGAAAGAGAGAACAGAATCTTTCCATATTCCTTGTTTTTAGAAGCCTAAGAAGGAAGGAAAAGAGTGTAGAATTTTGCTCTTTCTTAATTATTTCCTCAAGTATGTCAAGGAATTTCAAGGAGAGAGGAGGCGAGGTAGGCCAAGGTGAAGGTGGAGAGATATGGTGGTTGAGTGTGTGAAGAAGAGAGGTTTGGAAGTCGGTGGGGCTAGGGAAGTGACTAGAGATCGAGCTGGCTGGATGAATGTTGTAAGAAGTGCATGATCTGTGATTTGGCACCCATTTTTACCTTGGCAGCGTCCGAACTGACTCCATCGGATAAGTTTATGTGAAGCTACACAACGTGGTGAATGTTTTTGGCGTATCCAACAGAGCCAAGATTCCAGGAGCTTGAGTGATGAGTGAATGGATGCGTGGCCCACTGGATTGGGCAAACTTAGGCTGTCTGGACACTGATACTCCTCACCCTGCCCTAGGGTGGGAAAGGAGGTCCGGATGATGATGATGATGATGATGCTGTCAAGGAAGGAAGAATGGTGAGATGGAAGGGGGGATGGACGGAAGAAAGGAGAAATGGAAGGGATGAAGGAAGGAAGGAAGGAAGGAGAGGGCAGAATCTTTCCATGTTTCTTGTTTTTGGAAGTATAAGAAGGAAGGAAAGGAGACAGCAGCATCTTCTGATGTCTCTTGTTTTATGGGCAGGACAAGGCAAGACAAGACAGCAGAATTTTCCTGATACGAGGGGAAATGGATCGTAAGTGTGTTTGTGAATACCACCTAAGGGCCTGTATTCATAAATTTTCTTGAACCTATGTTAAGATCGTCTGTGTCTATTAATGGTTTAATTTGCAAAGTTATCCAAAAATTCACAAAAAACTGAAGTCAACAATAATGGTAAAAAATAAATATACAGCGTTATTTCCGAGAAGTTACACTGCTATGGAAACTATACTGTTTTTACTTTAACTTGGCCTAAAACTGCGAGCTCTTCACCCTGAATTCTGAGTTGTAACAATAGATTAACATTCGAATATGATACTTGTCAAGAGGAAGTGCTATGGAAAAGATGCAAAGCCGTAGTACTGTCTATATTTGCCACTGAGCTACGTGAAATATGTGACTAAAGGACGAAAATCTGGGCCAAGTTAGAGTTAAAAAAAAAAAAGGCATATTTACCGCATAAGACTTGGCTAAGATCATTTGTGAATATGACTCGTGTGTTAATATGGGGTATGAGACGGAAGGGGGGGGGGGAGGCGGCAGCGACGGTCGATGATACTGTTTACCTACATTATAATTTCTTCCCCTTAGACCTAATGTCTGTAATTCTTTCCTTGGACTTAATAAGGTGTGTATAATTCTCAAGACGCTATGACCCTCGCTGAGACCGTGATGGCTGACACGCTGTAACTACCTGACCTTCTTATTGCCTCCGAATTAGATAAAGTAGCAATCACGCCACCTAAATACACTGCCTCACCGATTTAATGTTGGAAATTGGGGGCCGCGACTGTGCACCGAGTAGAAGTACAGTGTAGTAAGTAAACCAGCATCCACAGTACGGTGCTAGGGGGTATTCTTAGTGGGTATGTCGTGGCTAGCTTCTTCAATACGTTGATCTGATTCTGTAGCTCATCGTCGTTTCCTCCTTAAGATCATATTGAACTTTGGAAGGAACTCAAGTAGTGAAGGAGTTTGTGATCTTGCTTTCCATCTAACTCTAAAAACACAGCACCCTGCACACCACCATCACCGCCTTTCACAGCGATCTTCCTCCCCATCTACCTCTAAAACCACAGCATCTCCACTGTATTTCACCATGATCTTCCTTCCCATCGAACTCTAAAAACTACACAGCACCACCCATACCATCACCACCGCATCACAGTGATCTTCCTCTCTATCTAACTCTGCCAACACAGCGTCTCACACACCACCACCGCATTCACCGCCGTCTTCCTCCCCAGGCTTCATGAATCACTTGTCGCCCGGTTCGCCCATCGCTCTCTCCAGGGCCATTGCGTTTTCCCACCGGCCGTCCATCTCTATCCTCCGGTAATTACGAGGATTAATGGCCACAGGAGGGGAAGGTTTATTGCAGGTGCTAATGCGGTTCGGGGCGGCACGGTGTCTCGGAGCCTCGGGGGCCAATGAAGCAGTTCCATTCGAGCACTTTCATCCCAGCATTTTTCATCCCAGCAATTTTATCCCAGCACTTTTCACCTCAGCAATTTTATCTTAGCACTTCTGACTCTCGAGGAACTTCATCCATCTAGCACTTTAATCTGTCCAGGAATTCCATCACAGCACTTTCATCCATCCAGCAATTTCCTCTGGGCAATTTCCATCAAGCAAGTTTACCGAGCAGTTTCATGTGAGCGCTAAGCATCCCAGCAAATTTATCCTAGCACTTTTCATCTAAGCAATATCAGACAAGCAATTTCTTCCGCTAAGCAATTATCATATTATACACTTTCATCCGTCGGGCACTTTCTACACTTTTGTCTTAGCACTTTTTATCTTGTCACTTATTTCAAGCACTTTCAACCAGGAATTTTTCATCCTCTCTCTCTCTCTCTCTCTCTCTCTCTCTCTCTCTCTCTCTCTCACACACACACACACACACACACACACACACACACACACATCGTTACCGGACTCCTACACAAACCGCCCTCTGGCATGCAACACACAACAGAGGCCGTCACACATGCCACCACTTGGACACTAATTCTGCACCGTCCACAATAAATCCGTACTAAGGCTATCTCAATCAGGGAGGCTTTTACGACATGGCGGTGGGTCCTGTGAAAGATCAGTTAAGATTGTTTTAAAGAAATCTAAATTCCCAAACTATTTCCTGCTCCATCCTTTGACAGATCTCGCGTCCTTTCTTCCATTACTCTGAGGCTCTAACCACTTGACAACAATCGAGAGAGAGTAGTAATTCTGGCCTATGTAGGATTATTTAACCCGTTCACTACGATTTTTTTTAGATTAATAATACACCTGAAGGAGAGTGTATGTGAGTGAAGTGCACGGGAGGAGAGGGAAGGGCAGACCCATGATAAGATGGAGGGATGGCGTGGAGAGGTATATGAGAGAAAGGGGTGTGTGAGCCAGGGGAAGGGAACGAGATGGCAGGGGAAAGGGTGACATGGAGGCGATTTGTTCGTGGCCACCCCTTACGGAATTAAGGCGTCTGGCTATAGATAGATAGATATGTGGATAGAATAATACAGTTCGTAGCTAGTATGGCAAAAACAAGAGACGATTATATTCATCTATAAGTGTATTACTGAAATCCTTGACCCCCTCATGCTTACGACAACTCTGGTATTCTCTTTCAGGTGAGGGAAGACGAGTTTATTCTGCTGAGTTAGTCTTGGAAGCCTGAGTGTGTTAATTTGTCGTGTTTCACATCCCACTAAGTATTCATTTAAAAAGATTACATGTCTCTGTCTGTGTTAGTCTGTCTATATATCCTTCTGTCTGTCTGTGTCTGTCTGTGCACCCACGCACCCACCTACCTACCTATCTATCGTCAAACGCTTAAATCCCGTATAGGATGGCCACAAACAAATCGCCTCTATGTCATCCTGTCCTCTGTCATCCAGCTGCCCTCTCTCAAACTCACACACTCCTCCCTCATATATCTTTCCACCCTATCCCTCCATCTCATCCTCGGTCTTCCCTTCCCCTCTCACGCTCCACCTCACTCACATACACTCTTTTATACCAAAAACTCATAATCATCTCCGGTTCATAATTATATTCTGAAAACTGAAGCCTTGAAGTTCCAATCAAAACACCGGTTATATCAAGCTGACAGGAAGTGATGTGAAGCTGAAACGAAATCCTGAAACTAATGAACTCCAGGTAAATTAAGACACAGGTAGAAATGTCTAAGGAGGTGCAGCAACCATGAAGGGAATAGATTTTGTTAGGACTTATATCTCAGGCTTCTAGACAAGAGGTTCCTCAAGATTTATATACCTCGCTCTTGCATATCCAAAATCCTTTCACTTTAGAACAATACGACGTCTAGTTAACAATGAGGCTGGACGTTTGAGAGGTGCTCTACTTTTTCCCAATCATCGTAAAGAAACAAAGGGTACCCAGCCAACCGCGGTCAGAAGCCAGCCAGCCCTTCTTCATTCCCAAATTCCTAGTTCGTTCACCTTAACTTGGCTGAGATTTTCGTCCTTTTCCTAGCTATATCTCGCAGCTCAGAGGCAGGTGTAACAATATAACGACCTTACAAATTTCCACAACACTTTATTATAATTATTTTTTCAGCATCAGATTCTCGTAATATCTTGTAGCAGTTTATTATTTAGGTTAGACGCGGTAATTTTTGGCCAAGTTAAAATGGACAGAGTGTGCTTCCTCTCTGCCCAGCCACCAAGGTCAACAGCAGAACACGTCTCTGTTAATTCAGTCAGAATGTAAACTTCAGAAATATTGGTTTGTCTGCCAATCCGCATCATCATCATTTTTTCTTCTTCTTCTTCTCCTCCTCCTCCTCCTCATCATCATCATCATCATCATCATCATCATCATCATCATCATCATCATCATCGTCATCGTCCTCCTCCTCTTGCTCCTCCTCCACATCATCACCATCATCATCATTAGTTATACCTTAGTCATTACAACCGGGGCATTGTTATAACTTCTGCCAAGCTTCAAATAAGTCGGTAGTAACAAAATGAGTTAAGAGGCGACTGTGATTTTAGATGAGAAAATAAGGACTGACAGTACATGAGAGAGAATGGGTGTAAGAAAGGGGAAGGGGAATGAATCGCCTGAATAAGAATGGAGATCAGATGAATAAGGTGTGTGTGTGTGTGTGTGTGTGTGTGTGTGTGTGTGTGTGTGTGTGTGTGTGTGTGTGTGTGAGAGAGAGAGAGAGAGAGAGAGAGAGAGAGAGAGAGAGAGAGAGAGAGAGAGAGAGAGAGAGAGAGAGGTGGAGGGAGTGTCTAGGCCCTACATAAATCATCCTTCTGGGACAGCCACTTTTTCCCCCGTCTACATAAATTTGAAGGGCTGGCCATCTTCCTTCATGGGCAATTTTTTTTTCCTTTTTCCCTCCTCTCTCTCTCTCTCTCTCTCTCCCACACACACACACACACACACACACACACACACACAAAATCATTATCATCTTAGTTATCTGATTTGCGTACCTATTCCGGTGGTTCTCTCTCTGTCTGTCTCTGTCTGTCTGTCTGTCTGTCTCTCTCTCTCTTTCTCTCTCCCTCTCTCTCTCTCTCTCTCTCCCTCCTAGTACAAACTTAATAAAATACCATCGGTAAGCAGCAAGGTCGTATAACTGCGACAATAACTAAGATTCTCAGTTGTGGTGGTAGTAGTAATAGTAGTAGTAGTAGTAATAGTAGTAGTAGTAGTAATAGCGACGACCATTATCCTTCCACGGGACAGAACTGTATCACCATTCCATTAACCAGCAAAGCAATTTATTTTATCCAGTGCCCTTGTAGATGTCACCAATGTTTTTACTCTCCCAGAAAACTCATCTCTATTTTTAAGTTCCCTGGAAGTAACCTTTGGCAATAAAAGCTTTGTTTTGCTGCCCTGGATGGATTGAGCAGAGAGACAGAAAAATACGCCGGAAAAACACAACGAAAGAGACAAAGGAAAGGAAAGAAAGGTAAAAATATGCCACAAAAGGGCAAGGGAAAATGGGGGAGGAAAAAATACAAGGAAAAAGGCTGAATTAAATGCATGAGGATCGACAGGAAAAAATATGTTAAATTACACTAGTTTAGGCGAGTATGTTCAACAGGGACTGATGGGACCCAGGAGGAAATTGACAGCCACATCAGAGACCATGAAAGACCACGAAAGACCACATCAGAGACCATGAAAGACCACGAGAGACCACATCAGAGACCACGAAAGACCACATCAGAGACCATGAAAGACCACATCAGAGACCACGAAAGACCAAGAGAGACCACATCAGAGACTACAAAAGACCTCATCAGAGACCACGAAAGACCACATCAGAGACCACGAAAGACCACACCAAAGACCACGACAGCCCACGGAAGACCACATCAGAGACCAGGAATGACCACATCAGACACCACGAAAGAGCACACGTTAGAAGCGCTGAGAATGTGTTGTTGCTGATAAATTAATTCTTATGTTTCTTGCATTCTGCTGGGACAGAATCATGTCACTCTGCTCCCCTGTAATAATGGCCAGGTGTGTAAGCCAGGTATATATAAGGTGGTCCATATATAACGCTCCTCTTCCACTCCCCTAGTCTATTTCTTGTTAGTTCTGGATACTGCAAAGTCAGTGTTATCAACTTCTACCCCACATCATTTATTAATTTCTTACTCTCAGTCACACCCACACCAGGCGACTGAGCCATCCCAGGACCACATAAAATACCCCCAGGTGAGTTTCTAGAGCAGCGCTATATACGGACTACCCTGTGCTCTCGTAAAACTGTAACCCCTCGGTGTATGAAGGGATATTAAAGAATTACTGGTATATACTGGATGTGTTGGATCCGTCGCCACACACCACAGACAGACGCCGAAGTTCATTAACCAGTCCATTTTTGCGTGTAAAATTATGCACAAGAAGCAGTACTATGATAAACACAAACCCGATCGATTATCAATGTTTTGGTCCCCCCTTCCCGTTCCCTCATCTCCCAGGCATGCATTACAGCTTGTGAATCCTTTATCTCACTACTCTGGCGACCTCTGACTTGCAACTTCCCACACGTACTAGATTTATGAAGATGAAGCGTATTGATGTTCAAGGTTGCAAGGTAATTTCCACGACACTGAACTTGCAATGATATGAACGACCAGAACCTGTGGGATATTATCGTCAATTGCCAAGTTAAAGGCAAAGTGTGTTATATGTGTCTCGTGCTAAGTCATACATACCCCGTCCACCCATTTCTGTTCTTCGTCCGTCCTCTTGCTTCCAGGTCTTCCATACCTCGCTTATTCACACACTGACTTACATTACCCACCCAATTCCCTCTTGGTCATCCACATCTCTTCCTGTCCCAAAATTTATTCATATCTATCTATCTATCAATCTATCCGTGTGTGTGTGTGTGTGTGTGTGTGTAATACCCTAATTATATCCATTCTCTGTGTGTCATATAAGCAAAACAACTTTCTTTCCTTTAATCAACAGACTTCCTAACTCTACTTACAAAGGTCTACATTTTTAATCCTGTCCAACGCATGCAACTCACAAACATTCCTTATCTGATGTATTTCCACTCCTCTCATTCTTCTCCCTTATATTTCCACTGCTCTCATTCGTCTCCCTTATATTTCATGCTTACACCACTCCAAAGTCTCAAACTCATATGTTAACGTGGGAACTAATACACCTTAATCCATTCCTCTTGCAGCCCAGGTACCTTTGCTCCTCTTTAAAGACTTCACTACACCTTGCCTCCGTTAAGTCAGTCTACTCCACATTTCTTCCACACATTTATCTTTATTGTTATATCTAGGTACTTTACTCATCCACCACCCTATGGATCTCTCTCTCCATCAACACAACACACCGCAAGTCATCTTCTCACTCAACAAGCATCACTATACTCTCATCTATTTTTATCTACATCTGCTTTCAGACTTCACTGCCCACAGACATTTACAAATCTCTGAACCACCCCGCAAAGATTTCTATCACTATTACAAGGCAGCGCATCATCATCTGCATACACAAGATTCGAAAATAAGAGATATTATTGTACGAGAGCCACGGAAAAAAGAGACAGCATAATTTTGCCACATCTCTTTTTCTTCCTTCTCCCTGCCATTCCCCGCCCAGTTAGCGTAGCAATAATTTCGTCCTCTGCATTCAACAGCTCATTAAATGCTCTCTCCATCTGCCCACCTTCTCTCTTCTCTACTGGGATTCTGCAAGGATATCTTAGTCCAGAGTCATACAGCATGAGGATGACAGGGAAGGGCAGGGCAGGAAAAGACAGGGTCAGGCAGTGCAAGGCAGGACAGGTCACGGCAGGGCAGGGCAGGAGACAACATAGGACGCAACAGGATTGGATATGGCAAAAGGTAGGGCAGGGCAGGACAAGACAGAGGGCAGAGAAAGGCAAAACATGGCATGGCAGTGTAGGACAGTACAGAACAAGACAGGATAAGACTGAGCAGGGCAGGGAAGGGCAGAAAAAGGGGCCTGGTAGGGTAGGGCTGGAGAGAGGGGAAGGGCAAGGCGCGGTCTGTGATGCTCGGAGTCTGTGAGGGATGGAGGGGGAGGGGGACGAGTATCGCTTGATCAAGACGTTCCGGGGATGTCTGGCCGCCTGTTTTATTACTCTAATATCCCGCGTTTACAGGGAACCAGTTCACTTTAAACCGGTGGGGAATGTTATCTGGTGTGGTCTGTGAGTTGCATTATTCATGGCCTCCTCGTACGTGGCTATAAAATAAATGATGTACAATCAGCCAAACAAGCATCCTTACTCTTACTTGGCTTTACATTCTGAAGCAAAGGACCATAGCTCGTGTTCTCGTCGTTTGAGGAAGCTCCCTAACACCTTTTCCCTAGAGATTTATTTTATTAGCTTGTATTCGCGTCGGTTGAGGAGCTACCAAACACCTTCTCCTGAATGACTGATTTTGTATATTACACCATACAGTCCACGCCTGTGTTATACAAATCCTTCCAATATCGCCATACTCTGCATAAATAACGTGCCAAAAGATAATAACCACCCACATCAAAAAATAAATCGCTAGGGAAGAGGCGTTAGGAAGCTTCCCTACCCGACGAAAATACGAACCCATGAGCTCTAAAAATGATCTGCTCTAAGCTCAATTTTGACCTATTTCAAGAACCGTATCGTGTGTCCTGATTTTCCGACGAAGTGACTTGCCAAAATGGAATAATTATGCCGACGTGAAAAATTGTGTTTGCTGTGAGAAGACGATGGTTTAGGCCCGACCTGGTGTGTGTGTGTGTGTGTGTGTGTGTGTGTGTGTGTGTGTGTGTGTGTGTGTGTGTGTGTGTGTGTGTGTGTGTGTGTGATTAAAGGGGAGGATACTGTTATATCCTTGAACACACACACACACACACACACACACACACACACACACACACACACACACACACATTACTAGTATTTTTTAAGTCCCAGTACTCGCACTCTGCGTTGCATTTAGAGACACAAGACGAAGAGATTTAACAGTCTGAACTAGGCAACTCATTCTGACAACATTATCTTATTTCACATCACCTCACTCATCAAAATAAAACAACATGGCATCAACCTCACATTCTTACTCCTCAAAATTATTGTATTACTACACAAAATTACTAGACACACTAAAACATATGAGAAAAATCACCAATCCGACCCAGAATTTACGTTCTCACCTCTCCCACTCCACCATCACCTACACGTGACTTTAAGAGACAATATATCAGAGAGCTGCTGTCCAAAATCATCCAGGTTCGATCCCCCAATCATATCAGGGATTCATATGATATCGCCACTCCTTGAACTTTGACCTTGATTCACGTTTTTTTTTATCCCTATTCAATTTCCATCACAACTGAACCACTTCTTAAAAGGAAATGAGGGAGGGAGTAAGAAAGGAAAGGAGGAAGGAATGATGGGAGGTAAAAAGGAAGGAAAGAGGGGAAAACAAAGGAAGGAAAGAGGAAGCAAGAAAGGAATGAATGACGGAAGGAAAGAAGGAAGGAGGGAAAGGGGGAGAGAGAGAGAGAGAGAGAGAGAGAGAGAGAGAGAGAGAGAGAGAGAGATGGGATAAAAAAAAAAAACTTTTCCCCAAAGTTAAAGAAAGACAGTTGAAGACAGACAGACAGACAGAGACAGAAAATAAAGAAAGCGTAAAGAAAATAAAAGAAAATATAGGACAGGAACACGGAAGGATAAAAACCAACCATTTATCTTCAAAGCCAATTTAACCTCAACGGAACGACCCTGTTACTGTTTGCTCAAGATGGGGTAGTTAGGGCCACGGCGAGGGATTGTTCCTTTGGCCAAACAATAACTTGGTCCAGGGTAAAGTTATGGACCGGTTCGGGGTTAGGGAAAGGGTAATCTTCTTCCTCCTCCTCCTCTTCTCTCGGCGGTCCGGGTAAAGTCCTCCATTACCGGTACTGCTCTGTGTGTGTGTGTGTGTGTGTGTGTGTGTGTGTGTGTGTGTGTGTGTGTGTGTGTGCCAGACATCTTTCCTAGCACTTCAATCAGCTGAGAGTGAGTCATAGGAAGCTGAGAGTATTAAAATTCTACCTGCAGTATACGTAAAGCAAATGTGTGGAATTATCAGGGCTGCGAAATTTACCTGCCATCTCTATTACACTCCTTTCACGAGGCAGATAAAATGGACAGGCGTTGGTTGAATTAATATACTAGAGTTCTTCCTACCATGAGAGAGTTATCCTACCATCACCAATACACGTCTCTCTTTAGGCAAATCAACTCGTCTGTCGTTAGCATGAATAACGAGGAATAAAGAGGAACACTAAGACATAAAAAGAAAGTTATCCCCCACACACACACCTGGTAATGGAATTGAGTTCCAGTGCAGATAACTATACTCTGATCATTTGTAATTGTCTTAGGGATGGCGTTGGGGGGCACTGATCCTTTTAGCGTTCTTGTCGTAAGCGTGACCTCGGTGGACTGCAGGCTGAAGTTGCCCTCCTCCTACAGCCAACCATCCTCCTTACATGCGGTAGGGAAGTAGCTGAGGGACGTTTGTATAACCAGGGAGTGAAGCCGCCTGGTTATATCGGTGCCACCACATGAAGGCGTCCCTCTCCAGCACCGATCCCTTCAGTGTGATGACGTATAAATAATTCTGTCCTCCATGTCCCTTGCAGAGTTTGGTTCGAATAAGGGAAAGCTCTGGTGGTGTCAGAATTCCAAACTTTCTTCATTAATAGTGTCACAATTCCAAACCTTCTTCATTTATAGTGCCACAAATCCAAACCTTCCTCATTTATAGTGTCAGAACTCCAAACCTTCTTCATCTACCCTTTTACCTACCACGACCTCGTTCTTTACCCCATTCCGGTTGCTGCCAGCCCGTGTTATCTTCCTACCTATGGACGAGGTTACTTATGTTCAGAGGGACGTTTGGTGGTGATGGGGCTAAATTCTCCGGCTAGATAATCGTACTTTGGCCCCCCCTTCAGAGCTGTCCTGGCGGGTTTTAGTGGTACTTAGGCTAGCATTAGAGGACGTTAAGATACAGGGAGAGATAGCACGGAAGTACCACACTGACAGAAATGCACTGCTCCAACAGCTATAGAAGAAAGGAGGAATGTGGTCGATTAGGAAACGAGAGAGAGAGAGAGAGTTGAATACGGTCCTACGACGGTACAGTTCACGACAAAAGTTCTTTAACCCTGTGCCGGAAGTGTCAAAACATTATGGGAACTTGCTGAACTATTTGGTTCTATTAAACGGGACGCCTTCACGTGGTGGCACCGATATAACTTCTTGGCTCTGCTGTCCAGTTACACAAACGTAACCTAATTCCCTCCCAGTTGCACCCGAAAGAAGAATGGTTGGTTGCAGGAGAAACAGGTCACCAGGTTCACGTTCAGATGAGCCTGGGACAACAACAACAACAACATCATCATCAACATCAACAACAAGGTCATCATCATCATCATCATCATCATCATCACTATCATGGTAAACTATCCGGCAGTATTCAAGCCAGCTGGATAGGTAATAATGTCGCTTCGTTAGTTCGCTACCTCGGATGTGTAAAGGGACTATTGACCGCAAATGTACAAGGCTTGGTATAGCGGATGTGCAGTTAGACAAGAAATACTGAGACTCTTATTTTTGATGTAGCAATCTTGTTCCCCCCTCCTTGTGTGTGTGTGTGTGTGTGTGTGTGTGTGTGTGTGTGTGTGTGTGTGTGTGTGTGTAACAATATCGCTATGAGAGTGGATGGGGTGGTCTGTATGTGTCCCTCTCTCTCTCTCTCTCTCTCTCTCTCTCTGGTGGGTGAATGACACTACCCACACACAACCAGCCACCACCAGGCCACACATTTTTTACTGATTCTCCTGCATACCTTCTGGCTGACACTGGTGGATCTCAGGCCATGATAAACAGAGCAGGTAGGAAATCAGTCAGGAAAAAAAAAAAAGAAGAATTAAACCAGAAATATAAAGGTGAATATTAATCTGTAGGAAAATAATAATAATAATAATAATAATAATAATAAAAATAATAATGATAATAATAATAATAATAATAATAATAATGATAATAATAACAACAATAATAATAATGATGATGATAATAATAATAATAATAATAATAATAATAATAATAATAACAGACGAAGAATGAATGCACTATATAAAAAAATGTTAACTTTCTTTAAACGTGATGATTTTTTCTCTCTATTTAAGAATGTAATAAATGAAAGCAAATTCAAAACAAATATTTACCCCATCTCTATTATTATTTTTTTTAGTCTATTAAAGAATAAAACACAAAATAAAGTTCTCTTCGACGACTCTGACTCTCTCTCTCTCTCTCTCTCTCTCTCTCTCCTTTTGGATCCTAATTCCTCACTGAAACACATGGAAATTGGGTCTTGGTTTCAATGATAGTGTTAAGTGATTTTAAACACATTACTAAACGGCTTCAAGTTTCATCAATCACTCAGCTGAATAAAATCGTCTAGCGATGGCTGGAAAATAAAGCTAGAATTCCACCACGTGAGGGTTACTGGAGGAGGGATTAACACACTCAGGCTCCCATGACTCAGATGAATAAAATCGTCTGGGTTGATTTTAATACGACACTGGGGAAAATGCAACCACTGAGGACGGTAATGTGGTACTAAATTCTTCAAAATCATCCCACCAGTTTTAGTACCAGGAAATATTCTTAGTTATTCTTAGTCTTATTTTTAAAACTGAGTGTGTGAAAGTGTAGGCAAGACAATTTTAAAACTCTTTTGATGACAGAGAACAAAAAGAATTTATTAGACTTTACTTAACAAAATCAGCAACGACGCAGAAAGGTCAGACTTCTTTCTTTTCCACTACGTGTTTTATTTATGATATCAGAAACGGGGGTCTGCCTTGCCCCGCGTAATCAGGCTTAACAACACAATAATACCGCCATTAATGTATCAGGTTGTATTCTCGTTAATTTAAGAAGCTAACTGGCACAGTAATATCCTCTTTGGCTATATTTCCTCAAAAACTGTCTTTAAAAAATAAACAAAACTGCACGCAAAATTTATCGTTCTGGAAGAGTGTCAGTATGCATCGTAACGCAGCAAAAATAAAGTTCTTAACAGTGCCACCCACTTCATTTAACTTTGGGAAAGAGGACAATGATGGTACTGACGATGCTGATGACGATGCCGATCCCAATGACGACGATGATAACGATGGCGAAGACGTTGCTGATGCCGATTACGATTACCTTTTACAAACGATCCACAAATGCGACCCAGAGTTTAAAATGAATGCTGTGTCCTTGTCAGTGAATGAACGACACGGACGGAGAAAAATTAAATGCTTGGGCAGATGAAAAAATGAATGATGGGAGGAAGTTTTTGGCAGTGGAGGTAGTGGATGATGGCGAAGTGTGGCTGAGTGGTAATAACAGTGGTCTGGCAATCCTGATATCGTTGGTTCGATTCTGGTGCATAAAGGGACGGCTATCCATCTGTTTATCTATGCCCAGACGCCTTTATCCCGGACGGGGTGGCCACAGATGAATCGCCTCCACGTCACCCTGACCTTCGCCATCAGACTGTCCTTTCTCCGACTCACCCCCCCTTCTCTCATTCACCTCACCATCTCATCCTCTGGCCTCCCCTCCTCATGCTCTCCTAAATCTCACTCACATACGCTCTCCAAGTCAGTCTCTCATTCTCCACCCTCTACATAATTAATCCCTAAAATTCGGTCACGTATTGTTCACTGTAATATTTTGATCTCCAGACGATTTTATTCAGCTTGGGAGAGACTACTTAAAGGAAAGGATTGGATATTGCCTTCATTAACCCCTTCATGACCAAAGGAATTTCTTGAACTAAATATCTTCGTCTGGAGATGGCTATATAAAACTAATGTATATACAACTCTATGTAGTGAAGAAATTACCCATGTCTTGGTTGCGTCTTCAAGTGTTTTAATCGTGTTTGTACCATTCGACTTTTAGCTGGGTGAATCATAGGAGCCTGAGTGTTAATATTTACCTAAGGAGTGACCATTCATTATACAACAGTAGAGAGAAGTGGTAGGACAAGCAGTACCTATGTGGAAGGCATGATCTGGGCACACCAACTCCATCAGGTGAGGTTCAGTAAGCTTTCAAGGAGGCAAGATCAAAATTGAAAAAAAAAAAAAAAAAAATGCCCATTGACTCTTGTATCCTCTATTCCCGATCATCGTCCTTGACTAAAACACTGATTACACACACACACACACACACACACACAGACGAAAAGTGTCCAGTGTTTCTCGTCTTCTCTTTTCCCGATCACTGACCTTTCTTAAAACGCTTCATTGAATTCCCGAGGTAAAAAAAAAAAAAAAAAAAAAGGTGTCTGACGTCTCCCTTATTCTTTCCTCCCGATCACTGCCCCTCTCTAAAACATTCCAATCGGCGCCCCTAGTTCAAGTGGTCCCTGTCTATCCAGCCGGTCCATATCAGCGGAGTTACGGGGTTGTTTGTATCGCGAAGGGACGGACGGGCAGTAAGGTGGGTGAGTGATGGAGGTGTGTTGAGTGTCCTGGACGGGGATATGGCTCTCTCTCAGGGATAATCCAGTCACACGTCGACACTGGGCTCGATTCACAGTTCGTTTGTACAGCTGTGGTCTATGGTTTCTTAACACAGTCCCTGGGATGGTTTAGGTGGGGCTGGTAACCCCTGGGAAGAGACGTACGTTAGAGCTTGACTTCTTTATTTTTTCTGACGTTGTGTGTAGCCCGAAACATCAGAGAATATAAAAAAAAAAGCGAGCTCTAACCTGTGTCTCTCTCCCACATAAAGTATCCAAGCTCTACCTTGTGTCTCTCTCCCACATACAGAATTCAAGCTCTACCTTGTGTCTCTCCCCCACATAAAGAATCTAAGCTCCAACCTGCGTCTCTCTCCCACATAAAGAGCTGAAGCTCTAACCTGTATCTTTCTCCCACATAAGAATTCAAGCTCCAACCTGTCTCTCTCCCACATAAAGAATTCAAACTCTAACCTGTGTTTCCCTCTCACCCAACCTTTCCATTTGTCGCAATGAATCCTCTACATCCTTCAACATGGTGGACACATAAGCTGACCAAAACCATCATTTTCCCAATCGCCATTTTCACTGGTTTGCGAACTCCCCAAACAAAATTTTATGATAACACTTCCCAGCTACGGGCGGGAAGAAGGCAATGAAAACCTAATTTCGTAGGGAGGCTGATTTTTGCCGAGATCGGAGCAGAGTCGTAGCTGTGAAACCCAACTTATTCTCTGACTCCTCTCCTGCTACACACCAAAACAACCTTAGCAATCACAGGGCTTGAATTCACCAGCAACGTGGCTTCCTTGAATGTACCGCGCATCTTAATATTGGCGCAGAAACTTCCCTTAATGAAGGCAATGAAATATTTTGAGCTGAAGGATCATTAAAGTTCCGTGATGCTGGTTTTGGGTCTATGTTCTCGTGGACCATGGGTGCTCTCTTTCATCTTACCCGTTTCTTTCTGCAACTGGCCTATGCATATCCTTTTGTATGTTATTTATGCATATTATACTGATTCTAAAAGGATTATAATAAGATACGGGAGAATATGAATTCGTTATTAGGCAAGATTGAAATGAACGGATCTTGAACTTGGCTCTTTATTGTTTTTTTTGTTTTTGTTTTTTTTTTCTTGGCAGGAACAATCTTGCGGGCTTCTGGCCTTTGGTTCCTTCTTCCTTGCATTAAAAAAAAAAATGGATCACTGTGGAATAGGTGCTTTCTGAAAAAAATTAATAAAACTTAAACCACACAGAGGAGGATCCATGAATTGAAAGTTGAAAATAAAAACCGTGACGCGTTGGGTGCCTTGTGTGCCAAACCGTCCAGGAAAATGAAAGAAATTTGGCTCGAGGAAGGGAGGTGAAGGAAGATGAAGGAAGAAGGCGTTGGTGTGATATCGCCATTAAAAAAGAAAGAAGTCATCGTATTGAACAGGTTTAAGAGTTTTTAATGAACACGCGGACAAGGGGATGCTGCAGGTCAACCCAGAGAGGCGACGGCGAAGTGTGTGTTTGATATCTGAAATTGTTTATGATATCTTTTAACAGGCCACGGTACTCGATAGCAGGCTGAGTTATGACTTGCTAGGAGCCGGGCTAATGAACGGGGGGACATTTTATAATAGTCGTAGCTGTAAAAAACGAAAAACGAAAAAGAAACAAAAAGAAAGATCCGAAAAAAAAGGACAAAAAGGAAGATTCCGTTTCTCTGTATTTTTTTTATTTTAGTTATTTACTTTTTAGAGGGTCAGCTTTTCGTACCCAAATTCGGCCACTCACCCCGACTCAGGGAAGCGGATCTGGGCGTCTCGTGTTCAATTAAGATGATAGCAATTTAGTTCATTCACACCAGGGCGAGATCACCTGTCCCCGAGCTGCGTCAAGGCCCTAAAACTACTCTGGCCGGGTGGTACGGTCTGCTGAACAATTATCGTCACCCTAGCGGACTTTTGGATTCTGGAACACACTGGGTTTTGAACTGCTGTGTGTTGTGTTTTGATTTGACTGTGCTGTGAATTCTCAAAATGTAGATGTAGAAGCCCTTATATCCAGGTACTGAAACTCCATTTACTCTGAAGACAAAACCGTTTCAGCCTGACTTGGACCCACTTCGGTACGGTTTGTCTTGTTTCAGTACCCATGTTACTTCCTATTACTGTACATCATTTATTAACCCTTCCACTTCAATTTTCAACCCGGATTTCCAATTCTCACTAACGGGAAACGATTTTATTCAGCACGAGGAAAAATTTTATTAATGCAGAAAAGAAAGAACCCAAGACATACAGGCTGCAAAACTTCTTTCCATATAAAACCATAAAAAGAAAAAGAAACGAAAATTTAATCACCGCCAATTACGCAGTGCGTCCAAGTACCTCGAAATGAAATGAACAGATCTTGAATTTGGCTCGCTGATATACTGTTTTTGTTCTTCGAGGGGACAAGCTTACGGGAATCTGGCCTTTGGTTCCATCTTCCTAGCATTAAAAAAAAAAAAAAAAAAAAAAAAAATGTTTCAGAGCACTGGCAGAAATTAGATAAACAAACTAACGCCTCATGACTTCACTGAACGCACACATATCCTACGCAGTTAAAGGTTAAATTGCCATGATGTCATCCTGAATTTCCTGTCTCTCTCTCTCTCTCTCCCTCTCTCTCACACACACACACACACACAAAGATTTGTAATGAAAGTGAGGAGGAAAAAAGCGGGGTCAAGGGAAACACGAGAAACTAACACTGGCTCTTCATCTCACTAACAGACCGGAAACGTAAGTGAAACAAGAATCTTAACCCTTTCACCACCAGGACGTAATTTTTGTCTAGCTATCCCAAGATGATTATATTTACCTTAGGAGATAATTTCCGAACTGAAGGGGTTAGATATTACTCTCATTAACCCTGGATATTACCCTCATTAACCCTGGATATTAGCTTAATTAACCTTGGATATTACCCTCATTAACTCTGGATATCACCCTCATTAACCCTAGATATTACCCTCATTAACCCTGGATATTACCCTCATTAATCCTGGATATTACCCTCTTTAACCCTGGTTATTACCTTCATTAACCCTGGATATTACCCTCATTAACCCTGGATATCACCCTCATTAACCCTAGATATTACCCTCATTAACCCTGGCTATTACCCTCATTAACCCTGGCTATTACCCTCATTAAACCTGGCTATTGCCCTCATTAACCCTGGCTATTACCCTCATTAACCCTGGATATTACCTTCATTAACCCTGGCTATTACCCTCATTAACCCATTCCCGGCTAAATATTTCCCTAAAGCTGGGCAATATCGTCGGGTGTTGATGGGAATATACTGAAACAAGTAATAATATAAATGGTTAACCTTTTTCCTGCACCTGTTTCTCACATGTTTTTACCTGACGTACCGGAACATAAGGAGAAGCATCGCCCAGGTTCAGTGCCACTGATCCAGTGGGTAAAATGAGTCACGTACTTTTCGTTTTGACTGTACAATACTCCCCCTTCTCCCATCTCTCTCTCTCTCTCTCTCCTTCCCCCTTTTAAATAAACTGACGGTGGCGCTGGCGGAGGCGGACTCGGGGCCACAATAAAACAGACCGGTTAAGGGCAGACTCGTGGGGCTGTGTTCTAGTGGGCCTAGGAGGTTGTCACGGCCTTTGGAGGCTCCCTAACACCTTATTTTTATCGAGGTGTTCCTGCGAGTCAGTCATGGTCTTAGGAGACTCCCTAACACTTAATGTTACGTGTGTTCCTGCCTATGACACCTTTTTATTCTATATTCATTCATCCAAGCTATTTATATATTTCTAACATACGTGCTGGAGAGGGACGCCTTCGCGGGGTGACACCGATATAACTCGTGTTTATATAAAAGCACCACCTATCCCTCCCTATACCCTGAAAGAGGGATAGTGGTCTACCCGAGAAGGCCAGTTTCAGCCTGACGTGCACTGGGTTCAAGTTAAGATGAACCTGCAGCCACAAAAAAGTATTATATCTATATCTATCTCTATCTATCTATAAATGTATCAAAATAACTAGAAAAGAAGAGAGATGCTTGTACCCTTCCAAACTGCTATAAAAAATTTCCAGTAAGCCTTCTGTTGGTCCAAGAAAGACGATAATCCTTTGGTCCAGGAGAAAGTATACATCCCAGAACCACACTAAAGCAGACCACACTAAAGCAGACCGCAATAAAGCAGACCGCAATAAAGCAGACAGCAATAAAGCAAATCACAATAAAGCAGACCACAGCAGTAATTCGATATAAAGGAAAACAAACTGGTATATTCGTTAAAGCATCCGGTTTTCAAAAACTTGGGAGTAATTTTATATGTTGCATTTATCTCCATCCTGCCGTCGGGAACATTTCTCTCTCTCTCTCTCTCTCTCTCTCTCTCTCTCTCTCTCTCTCTCTCTCTTTCTAAACCTGGTCCCTCCAAGCTGACTGTACCTGCGTGAGATTAAGGACAGTTAGATGTTGTATGCTGATCCGCTTTTTTCTTCTGCTCTGTATCTCTTCCTCCGCTTTATATCTCTTCTTCCGCTCTCTATATATCTCTTCTTCCAACCTATATCTCTTCTTCCAATCAATTTATCTTCTTCCACTCCATCTCTTCTTCCGCTCAATATCTCCTCTTCTGTTCTATATCTCTTCTTCTAACCCATAACTCTTCTTCCACACTATCTCTTCTTCAGCTCTATACCTCTTCTTCAGCTCTCTATCTCTTCCTCCGCTCTATATCTCACCCCATTTTTTCCCCTCCGCCAGCGTTCTTCCCCCCAGCTCTTCTCCCCACACTTTCTCATTCTTATACTCTATCGATACCCACAGTTAAAGCCTTTGAGTGGCAGTGATTGCTTTGTAAACCAGTAAGGCAGGCTTGTACTGGCCAAAATTGAAGGCAGGTACAGAAAATTTTAGTAGCAAACAATAAATACACATACACACATAAAATACACAAACATACATAAAATACATACATAAAACACACATACCTCCATAAAATATACATACATACTTAAAATACATACACAAAATTCACAAACATACATAAAATACACATACATACATAAAATAATAATAGAAAACAGTAAATAGATTTTTTTTTTTTTTTTACATCTGAGAGGCGGTGGTCACCCTTATGCTAAATTTGACTCGTCTCTCGTCTGGCAATTAAAATACTGAAATAGGGAGTGGTTCGCAAAGACTTCTATGGGTAGCTGTATCACATCATCTCTCTCTCTCTCTCTCTCTCTCTCTCTCTCTCTCTCTCTCTCTCTCCTCGGTTAATTTAAGTATCGTGAGATCTATATATTTTTAAACTGACCTAGAGGTAATATTTGTCTTCTGCTAGTACTCTAATATTTTCCCAACTCAGAGGTACAATTCTCGAAGGTATTTACGATAGGCTCCTTGTGCATCTGATTAATTTTTACAGGATGGTCAAAGACATTAGAATCTTTTCCCTGTCTTGCTTTCGCTCGTCAAAAATAATTTCTGGTTACGAGGGAAAAATTGTCATAGCTTTTTTTCAGTTCTGAGAAAGACAAGGAAAGAGAAAAAGGGAAAGACAAAGAAAGAAAAGAGTATAAACTTTTCATATCTCCAGTACTTCCTGCAAAATGAAAAACTTACGACAGGGACTCAATCGTAAGTATGTTTTGAATATCCTACCAAAATGTATGAGGTGAATGATGATGATAACATTAACCCTACACAAAAGGCCGCTACTAAGGTGAATAAAATCGTCTGGCGTTACGTACAACTATCATTATCATCATCATCATCACCATCATCATCATCATCATTTTCTCGTCAGTTACAGAAGCTCCCAAGCACCTCTTTCTTAGCGATTTATTTTTGGATATGAGTGTTAATATCCTTCTGCATGTTATCTATGCAGAGTAGGGCGATACTAGAATGATTTATGCAACACGGTAAATGACAGTACGGTGCAACAAACAAAATAAGTCGCTTAGGAAATGGTGTTAGGGAGCTTCATTCATGGACGAGAATACGGGATCTAGGACGCTCCCGACGAGGTACTGGTGCGAGAAACTGCAAGGAGAAGCATCTAGTCGACTTCTGCAATGTTTCCTCTTTTTCTGACATCAGGAAAAAAGCGAACACACTTTATGAGCTATGATTAAGATGTCAACACAGGAACCGGGTCTCTTACAGCATCTTGTTTCTTCTTCTTCCTCTTCTTCTTCTTCTTCTCCTCCTCCTCTTCTTCTTCTTCTCCTTCTTCTTCTTTCTTCTTCTTCTTCTTTTCTTTTCTCTTTTCTTTTTTTCATTTCTTCTTCATCTTTTCTTTTAAATTTCTTCTTCTTTTTTTAGTTTCGTTTTCTTTCTCTTTTTCTTCTTCTTCTTCGTCTTCTTCTTCTTTTCGTTTTTTTCTTTTCTTCTTCATGTTTCTTCCTCTTCTTTTCTTTTTCTTATTTTTCTCTTCTATTCTTTTTCTTCAACACACCACTGAGGTCTAATGGCAATCTCATCAAAACTGCTTTTACCTCTAATCAGTGCCTTTATGCACTTATATTGCTACCTGTGCAGCACACGTATTGCAAATCCGCAATGCCTAAAACCTTGAGAAATACGACTAAAACTAATTAATACTTCCGTACCATATTTACTGCCATTACTTAATTTTTCTGCAACCACCACCAGATGACCTATTCAATTTTGGGCAGACCCCTCATAGCGAAAGCATTAAAATCTTCGCATTTACGTTTTGCTATCCTTGTCTTAGTTTTGTACAGTCGCCCCAAGAAGTGATGGAGGAGGATCCAGACGTTTTTGATCGCCATTCTGAAACTCTGCCATCACTTCTTGCGGAGACTGTACCTGAACTGTACCATTAGAGGTTGTCCAGTTGGGAGTGATTTAAGGGCAGTGGTATGGGCCACTCTACCCACTGCAATACTCCTCTCTTCCAGTCTCTTTATGCCCTTATCCTTATCGCTACAGACGAGGTAAGGGTGCGAAGGATGGGGTGATAAAGAGACCAAGGCACCAGCTTCGTAAAAGTAAGGAGTCAACAAGGCAAGGTGAATGTTTGATAGGGAGTGTGCTGATATGGGATGCTTTGGGGCCATAATTCTCGACGGGTGTGGAGGCTTCTTTGCACCTCCTCCTTAGCGATTTATTTTTGGATTCTGTTGGTTATTATGATTTTACACGTTATACACTTGGAGAGTATTGTGATATCAGAATGACTTATGTAACACGCAAGAGGAGAGAAAAGCGTAATATGAAAAATAAATAGCTTAGGAAGAGGTGTTAGGGAGCTTCCTTAACCGACTAAAATACGAACCTTAGACTGTTGGTATGACACTGTGGAGGGGGGGAGGGGGGTAGTTTGGTAGGCAGGGTAGCGTTCGTAGTCACTATTGGTATGGCGATGTGTGCGGGGGATGGGGTGAATTTGTGGTAGTGTGCGGTAGTGTTTGTTAGGACAGAGTAATGACCAGAAAGACAATTGGTATGGTAGTGTGTGGGGAGGGGATGAGAGTGTGGTAATGTCTGGTAGTGTTTGGTAGGACAGCGTAATGACCAGAAAGACAATTGGTATGGTAGTGTGTGGGGGAAGGGATGAGTTTGTGGTAGTGACTGGCGGTGTTTGGTAGGGAAGGGTAGCGTTCGTAGAGGCGATTGGTACGGCGGTGTGTGTGGGGGAAGGGGTGAGTTTGTGGTAGTGTTTGGACTGGTCTGAGAACGGGAGAGATAAGACTGAGTACCGATAAGACAAGGTGGCGATCGGAGTGGCTGTCGGTAGGTCAGTGCGTGGGGGGGGGAAGTGGTTCCATGTTACGTCAGACCTCTTATCTCTGTGCCATTAACCCCTTGGATCTGGGGACATCCTTCTGACCCTGTTCTTGCTTCAGACGATTTTATTCAGCTGTGGCAAGACTTCATGAACTGGAGGGGTCAGATGTATCCTTCCTTACCTCCTTTCCTACTAGTGTCCTCTCATTTAGCTGGGAATCTGGGGACATTATTTTATTTTATTCACACTCCAGACGATTTTATTCAGCTTTGGAGAGCCTTCTCGAATTGAAGGGATTCAAAGCGGCCTTTGTTAACTCCTTCACTACTAGAATCCTCTCCTTTAGCTGAGAAAAACATGCAACTTGAAATAAAATTTATCTGGGGACACTTTTTTTTTTTTCTTACTACCTCTAGACGATTTTATTGAGTTTTGGAGAGACTTATTAAATTAGAGGGATCAGGTGCAGCCTTCTTTAACTTCCTTACTACTGCAGTCCCCTCCTTTAGCTTAGAATAATGTATAAGAGGAAATAATAAGAAATAATACAATACGACACTGGATTGAAGGGATGAAAGAGAAGTTCAAAGTACTTATTAAATTCTGACTGTTGAAAGATATCGTGTCAAAGCAAATTCCCCCCATGTGACACAAAGTTTATCACTGCGAATTCTTAAAGCCTAGCGATTATTTTATCCATCTTAAGAAAAACGCCTCTAGTGCAAGGTTAAATAAGGGTTAAAATAAGGATCGTTTCTAAGCACTTCACTAAGCCATATCTCCCTAATCTTAATATAATCGTATAGTGATAACAAGACGTGAGCAAAAGGTCCTCGTACTGAAGGGGCCCATAGGGGCATTTACATCACTACCGGTGTGGAGTGAGGGATTTCGGCTGGCTACTTAACCCTTTCAGTCCGAAGACGTATTTTTCACCTTTATTTTGGCTAATGAACAGGTGAATTAATGGAACCTAGAGAGAAAGACATCAGGTATTGAACGGGTTAATGAGGACTATGTTTAACTCACCCAGCTCGAAGTCTCTCTATGATGAACAACACCGTCTCGCAAAGGGAAGTACATACTGAGAAATATCATCGTACTGAAGGGGTTACGGAAGATGCTGGCTGCAGGGGTCCGTCCAGAGGTTCATTGGTCCACCGGGATTTTGCCTACTGTCCCACCGATTCAAACCGCCCCGGGGTGATAGTGTGGGGTGGTGACAGAATGGGGTGGTGATAAAGTGGGGTGGTGGCAGAGTGAGGTGGTGGCAAGGTAGGATGGTGGCAGGATGGGGTTGTGGCAGGGTACGGGCAGCTTATCTACCGTAGTATCAAGGCAGGTGTAGGCGGGTAGGGTGCTGAGTGGGTAGATGAGTTGCAGGGTAGGGTGGTGGTCGTGTAGGGCAGTGGTAAGGAAGATGGCCAGTGGAGATAACGCTAGGTACAGTTGGCTCAGTTTATTCATGTATCCAGCGAAGCAACAGCTGATCTGACAACGGTGTAAAACTTTTGTCATAGAGCAGTGCAGATGACTCGGTTAATCTGCAAACATTTTAAGACAGGATCATGTTTTTGTTTTGTTTTATGAGTCCCACGCTGGGTACTGACATTACAGTCCTTTCCCTAACCCCAGCAGTCCTACGTACCACATACCTTTACATGTCACCACTTAGGCGCTAATGCCCACCCAAAATACATGCTAAGTATACTAGGGCTGTCCCTATTAAAGACTGGTGTGATGGTATGAGTGAGGTTATTTCATGACATGTCGGCGGATCTTGTAGAAAAACAGTAAAGTTTGTTTTAACGAAATTCAAACACTTAAACTGTTCCCTGCTCACCTGTCTGAGATTGAAACCACTTCCTTCCAGACAGCAGACAGTTTCTCTTAATCGCCTGACCACCAACCACTCCTGATCTGCCAACGGGATGAAACCTTCCAAGTGCAAAATATAGCCGTATCAGTTTAGTAAACACTATCTTGGAAGGAACATTTTTAACGCCATTCATTGATCAGCTACCCTCCATTATACCTGCAAATATTGTCCTAAGTTCCCGTCAAAAGTTCATTTACAATCTCGAAACTGTGTCAAAATCCTCATGAAGCTTGCTAATCCCACTGCAAAGTTTCATGTCGGTTCGAATCTCCCGCTTCGTTAGTTCGGAGCCTCTCCTGAAACATCCTCGGAACCTAAGGAGTCCTGGTTTAACGAAGCAGTAAACTTCAAGTGGGTGGGAATCCTGCTTCATTAATTCGGAACCTGGCATGTGTAAAGAGATCATCGTCCGGAACTGTACTTGTAAAGGGATATTAGACGGCTTTTTAACACCTCTTCCTCGGCAGTTTATTTTGCATACTACATCTTAATACCGTACGTTATGAGCCATCTTCTTTACCCTAGGATGACGTGTGGCTGTTATAGTCCAGGATGAAGTGAGTCCTTTATACTCCTTTTACTCTGACTTGGCCTATAATTGCCATCTCTCCATCTTGAATGCTGAGCTGTTCTTAAAGATTTACATTAGAATTTGACGCCAGTAACGAAGAAGGCATCAGAAAACAGCAGGAATAAAACACACACACACACACACACACACACACACACACACACACACACACACACACACACACACACAACCTATAATAATAATAATGATAATAATAATAATAATAATAATAATAAATGAAGAATTAAGAGACATTTTTCCTACATTAAAACAAGCCCAATCTTCAACGTAGCAAGCATATATAATGGATGTGGTGATGGGGTGGGACATCGATAAAACAGATTGCTGGTAGACACAAAGGGACACATGTAGAGCAGGGCATAAAGCAGCCTGGAAAAGTAGGATGGTGGTTGTGGTAGTAGCAGTAGTGGTGGTGGTGGTGGTGATGGAGGTAGTGTGGTAGTGCTGTAAAGTATCTGTAAAGAAGAATGCTGGTTGGTGGTGGTGGTGTAGGGTATTTGTAAGGAAGATTGCTGGTTGGGATAGAATGAAGATATTTGTACCTGTCGGATGAAACTAGGAGTAACGGAGCTGGGTAGGGTGGTGGTGGGGTAGGGGAGACGAAGGGATGGTAGTGATGGTGGGGTGCGAGAGACGAAGGGATGGTGGTGATGGTGGGGTGAGGGAGAATAAGGAATGGTGGTGATGGGGTGCGAGAGACGAAAGGATGGTGGTGATGGTTGGGTGGGGGAGAATAAGGAATGGTGGTGATGGTGGGGTGCGAGAGACGAAGGGATGGTGGTGATGGTGGGGTGGGGGAGACGAAGGGATGGTGGTGATGGTGGGGTGGGGGAGACGAAGGGATGGTGGTGATGGTGGGGTGGAGGAGAATAGGGGATGGCAGTGATGCTGGGGTGGGGCAGACGGAGGGATGGTTGTGATGATGAAGGAAATTAGGAGACAAGTAAAGGCACAGTACATCAAGACGAAGGAAAAAAGAACTGAATGAAGAATAAATGCTGGAGAGGAAGATGAAACAGCGAAAGAAAATTTAATGAAGAAAAGAGAATGGGAAAAATGATGGGAAAATAAATCAAGGATGAGGAAAAATAGTGAAAATGGGGGAAGACAGAAGGAATTATATGATGAAGAAAAAAGACTAAAATTGATGGAGATAAAAGATAAATATGGAAATACGGAAAAAAAAAGTTATGTATAAAGGTATGGAAAGGAAAACCATGATTAGGAAAAAAGGTTGAAAAAAAAAAATACGATAAATCAGAAAAACAAATGGAAATATATTAGGTGGAATTGAAGGATAAAGGAGAAATGAGAGAGAGAGAGAGAGAGAGAGAGAGAGAGAGAGAGAGAGAGAGAGAGAGAGAAAGAAAGGAAGGAAGGAAGGAAGGAAAGAAGGAAGGAAGCATAAAATAATGACATCCAAAAAAAGATAATGTAAAAGAAAGGAAAGAAGAGGAGGAGAAGAAGGAGCGACGGGGAAAAAACTTAAGATGATGTAAGATGGCAGAGTTAGAAAGGGTGCATGTAAGGTAGGTCCAAGAGGCAATAGCAGAGGTTAAAGCTAAGATAGGATGCTTGTAGTGCTAGGTGCTTGGAGACGCTGAAATTGCTGGGTAGGTGTGTAGAGGGAGAGGCACCGTAAGGGAATGGGTGCTGTGATAGGATAAGGGTACACCTTCTCTTCTTTTTTTCTCTGCTCTTCTCTTCTCTTCGTCCCCCGTCCCCCCCCCCTCTCTCTCTCTCTTTCTCTCACGCACACACACACACACACACACACACGGTCATGCCTCACCTCTCACCGTGGCACGCGTCGGAGGCAGGCGTGTTGCTGGCGATGATGGTGGTAATTTCTCATAGGCCAAAATTACCATCATCGTCCAAGCAAAAAGTGTCCATTATATTGACGTATGCAAATTTCCGGGAAAGCTAAAAGGAAGGCAGTATCCATCTATAATGTGGATGGGTATCACAAATATACGTCTGTCTATCTGTTTATCAGTCTGTCTTTCTATCTCTCTAATTATCTGTATACCATTCTGTCTATGTCGCTAGTACATGTCTGTTCATATCTGTCAATCAATCAATCCATCTACATCTGTCTGTCTGTCTGCCTATATCTAATAAATGTCTGTTCATTTATCGGTCTATCTATCAATATATCTATCTATCTATCTATCTGTATCTGTCTTTGACGCTACAGCCTGTGAGGGATGGCCTCGACTAAAGGACCTCCATGTGTTTCTGTTCCTACTCAGTAACGACCCCACATCCCAGGACACACTGTCCCCTATTACTGAACTGATCTAAGCGACCTGGATGGACTTGGGTCGACCTAAAGTGACCGGGATGGACCTGAACTGACCCAAGGTGACCTGGATGGACCTGAACTGACCCATGGTGACTGGATGGACCTGAACTGGCCTAAAGTAACCTGCATGGACCTGAACTGACCAAGTGTGACCTGGATGGGCCTGGATTGACCTAAAGTGACCTGGATGGGCCTAGATTGACCTAAAGTGACCTGGATGAGCCTGGATTGATCTAAAGTGACCTGGATAGGCCTGGGTTGACCTAAAGTGACCTGAATGGGCCTGGATTGACCTAAAGTGACCTGGATGGACCTAAGTGACCTAAAGTGACATGGACAGACCTGAAATGACCTAAACTTGACCTGGATGGACCTGAATTGGCCTAAAGTGACCTGGATTGACCCAAACTGAATTTTACTGATCTTAATGGACTGTAAAACTGACCTGGATGGACCTGGATTGCCTTAAAGTGACCTGGATGGACCTGAAGTGGCCTAAAGTGACCAGAACTGACATTAAGTTATCTGACGCAGCTTGAGTTCACCACAAGAGTAATTTGTTTCTAATCGGATCACACACGACCATAATTAACCCTTTCGACTATTGGAAGTGAGATCTACACCTTTTGATGTTTTCCTCTCTCTCTCTCTCTCTCTCTCTTTAAGACACGACGCAGGTACGCAGTCGTTCTTGCCATACCCTGACCCTCTCGCCTCATCACCAAACAACTTTGTCAAAAACCCTAACTACGATAATTACAAACCTCACACTAATAATACGGACCGGGGAATAAATACGGGGTCCAATGTGATTAAACCTGGAAAATACGAAGGGCCGGTTTGACTGTGGCTGGCATTCCTTCCTACCCGTATTAATAAATGGTCTCCTGAAAATTCTGAGTTTCCACAGTTGCTATTTTTTTTTTCCTGTCATTAGAAATACCTGTCAGGTCTCAAATCTCCGGGTATTCCTGACTATACCCTTCTTACTATAACTTGGTCCAGATTTTTGCCCTTTTGCAGCTTATTTCGCACAGCTCAGAGGCAGAAAAAAACAAAAGCTGTAAATTCTTCCCACAGTACTGCTTTGTGACTAACATTAAATTCTGGTGTTAATTTATTGTTACAACTCAGTCTTAAATATGATAAGATGGTAATACCTGCTAATATCTGCTCTCTTCTCAAGCTCGGATTTTACATCAGTATTTCACACTGCTACAGGTAAGAACGTCGGCACCTTATTCCTGAAACAAAACCAGAGAGATCTTGTGGAAAAAAAAAAAAAAATCACGATCATGGGCCACTGTTCTGCTGGGCTACAAAACTTCATTGTATCTTTTCCTTGAACGCTTGTACTCCCTTATTTCAGATAATATTTCCATGGTTGTAGTGTGGTAGATCTTAGGTCACACCAAACGCTGCCGGGAAAGTAGTTTGTTCTCCGGTATAAATGATTAGGTCTAAGATCGTCTAGCTTCGGAACCTCCCACACTCCGGGACCTCTAGGTCTTCCCCCCAAAAGGTAATAGGGGATACGATATTATTTTTGCAGAAACTATGTTAAAAATATACTGAATACAAGATAATACTAGTGGAAAAAACAGAACAGATCGGTAGGGAAGAGGTGCTTGTGGGACCCCGACCTGACATGAATACGGTTCTGTAAAACATGGGTTCTATTAAATGCTGGGTTCATCAATGCGTTCATCAGTGTTCACCATGCTGGGAGTTGACGTATGGTTATGGGGGCCAGCACGATATACAGCCAGACTGTGAGCGATGACTTTAGAAACCCAGTGATGAATTTTTCAGGGCTAAACAAACTTCCCAGAATATTGTAAACGAGTTTCTAAATTCTTCGACTAAAAAAACTGGAGCTATATGGAGAAACTGTGAACCTCGCCTTCTTGGGTCGCCTCCAGAATGTGCCGGGGAATGACAAACACAGCCAGGTAATTAGTAAAGGTAATCAGCAAGAAATACCTGAGAATTAAAACAACGGAGGCTTCAATTAACCGCAACAAGAGAAGGTGGAAGACCCGCCCACTTCAGATTGACCATTTTTTTCCGTCTGTTTGTATATTTTTTCGTCTCCTTTTTTCTTTTCTAGGATGAACGACCCCCTCCAACCGTGATGCTCATTTAGATACCCATTGCGAAATTAGCTGGCTGTTGTAATGAGGGTAATTTAATGTCATCGATCATCTTAGACATTCGTGCTTATCAGGTTGAGTTTGGAGATGAAGATGGTACTGAGAGAGAGAGAGAGAGAGAGAGAGAGAGAGAGAGAGAGAGAGAGAGAGAGAGAGCGAGCAGGGATCGAAGGATGCAGAAAAAGTGACAAAAAAGTTCACACACACACACACACACACACACACACACACACACTCACCTTGCAACCCCAATAAATATTCAGGTAAGGCCAGGTAATACGTCTTGCCGTCCGTTGCCGTAGCTGTAGACGAAATAAATCAACACAGGTTATTGCGCCCCTGAGACTCGATACGTGTGTGTGTGTGTGTGTGTGTGTGTGTGTGTGTGTGTGTGTGTGTGTGTGTGTGTGTGTGTGTGTGTGTGTGTGTGTGTGTGTGTGTGTGTGTGTGTGCGTGCGTGCGTGCGTGCGTGCGTGCGTGTGTGTGTGTGTGTGTGTGTGTGTGTGTGTGTGTGTGTGTGAGAGAGAGAGAGAGAGAGAGAGAGAGAGAGAGGTGAGGAGGCAGAGAGAACGAGACTGCAACAACAACAGCACCTGAGAGATAAAGATAACGAACAGGTAGGCAGTAAATGAGCTTAGAGGTACCCAGACCATGAGAAAATAAAGACACCACCTCCTCCCTGATAACACCAATGCTTTAGATAGGTACCAGGCCGGGCAGACTCGTTTCAGCTGCTTCGAACAACACGCTAATTGAGTCGGAACGGCGAGTGAACCAAATCAAGGTGTTCAGAGATAAGGTATGATAACTTACTTTCATCTGTGGGGCAAAATATCAGACAGCAACATGAGCTTATTTTGCTGATGGAGACAACTTAATAAAAAAAAAAATCTTCACTACATTCAAGCTCTTTATCCTTCAGTGTCAATTTATACTGGATATAAAGGCATATTTTTGGTGGCATTGATGATTCCTAGCACCTCTTCCTATGCGATTTATTCTGTACAATGCACCTTCATATCCTTTCATGTTACCGATGGGAAGTGTATTTACTCTCTCACTGTACTCCATTCAGTCCCTCGACCCTCTCTCCATCTCCCTCCATCATTTTCTTCCCTATCTCCATCTTCCTCTCCCTCTTCCTCCCCCACACTCTATTCCTCTCCCCTCCCTCTCTCACCGCCTGTTCTTTCTTCACCCCCTCTTACACCCACTCCCTCGTCCCTCTCCCCCACTCATTCTCCCCTTCTTCCTCAGCCAATCCCTGTCTCCGTCTTCTTGCTACTTCCTTCACCTTATCTTTCACCAGGCTTCTCTCTCTCTCTCTCTCTCTCCTTCCTTCCTTCCTATTACACTCACTGTTGCCCTTTTGTCTGTTCCCCTCCTTCCCCGTCTCACCTCTTACCCATTCCCTTCTCTTCTTGTCTTTCCTCCCCCTGCATCCCCCCTTTTCACTCCCTCCTCCCTGCCTTCCCCATATATCCTTTCCTCTCCCCCATCAACCCCACTCTAATCCGTCAATCTCCTATCCCTATTTCTCCCTCATCTTCCTTTCCTTGCCTCTCCCACCCTCACCTCCTTATCCCACCCCCGCCCACTGCTCTCCGTCCATCCCTTATCCTTATTTCTCCCTCACCTTCCCCTCCTTGCCTCTCCCACCCTCACCTCCTTATCCGACCCCCGCCCACTGCTCTCCGCCCACCCCACGCCCCTCGTTGTGCCATGAATAGCGCCCATGTTTCATCCTGGCTGAAGGTAATTATGATAGACCAGGGCCGGGGGTTCGTGGTCTTGGCAGCTCACACGAAGATGCCGTCGGGACCTTTAACACACAGCGGTCTTTTGCGGCTCCTCATCCACGTATTCACAAATTAACTTAAGACCCATTCACTGTCTTAATACTTACCACTGAAGGATGAATTAAGAGATATGGTTAGATTAAACAGTCTCCTGAACGTGCACTGGCCTTCGTGCGTGTTATAATCTGTCTTATGATTAATCTTGTGTCGTAACTAAGAAGCATGTGGAGTGGCGAGATTCTGGGCCCTTCCTTCCTTGCTCTTCCTGCCAAATTAAATCTTACTTATGGTCAGTTCCCTGTTGGAGCCTTACTAAGATTATTATTATTATTATTATGATTATGATTATTATTATTATTTATTATTATTATTATTATTATTATTTATTATTATTAAGATTATTATTGTTTTTACTACTACTACTCTTATTATTATTGTTTTTACTATTATTCTTATTCTTATTATTATTATCATTATCAGGACATGGAAAGGAGGGTGTATAATTATTCACACGTCTCTTCTAAAATAAAAATCCTTCAAACAAATCAGCATATAACTTACGTTACCTGTTTATTTTATTTATTCATTTGTTTTCTGAAGGGATAAGGGAACCAAGGTGTTGAATCTTCCCTCATGTCCTCCTGTAAAAGCAAATATTACTTGCAACAGGGATATGACTGTGTGTGTGTGTGTGTGTGTGTGTGTGTGTGTGTGTGTGTGTGTGTGTGTGTGTGTGTGTGTGTGTGTGTGTGTGTGTGTTTGTGTGTCTTAATTCCTGGCTCAAGGTAACATCTGCCAGGTCGCTTAGATGCTCAGGTAAAGCCTAATGAGAATGACGGGGGAGACGAGGATGAGTTGCTGAGTTGTGACAGTATATGCATCATTGGCCACACATGAACCTGGGACAGTGTGTGTGTGAAGTGAGGGTCTACCTACCGACGTTCAGGCATCACAGTTATTTGGTCACTTCAGCTAACATTTGACACCTCCGTTCATTCATGTCAGTCCCACCAAAAATATGTAATTATGTCAAGGGTGTTAAGTGTACCAAATGCTACACCTCTGCTACACACTGACGCTGTCCGGGGTTTATATGTTGCCAAATGCACAGTCAAGGATATAAATTGCTCTCTTTCTCCACTGCGTCTACCTCACACTAAAGACATGTCCGTCACTTTCCTCCCTGACGCACCATGTCCAAGAGAATCATGTAAGGGCAAAGAATCATACCAAACCTTGCTCGGCTTGGAAATACTGGCAGAGGATATTGAGAAGTAAAAGAGGTGGAATATTAAGCGAATTTTTGTCTCCGAGTGTACGTAAGAGGTAAGCAAGTGTGTCCGGTGCTGGTGCCTAGGATGGTGGTGGTGTAATCGGTAGCGTATACGCCCCGCCACCGAGATGTCCCGGGTTCACTTCTTTAGCTGGCCATAATATCATTGTCTTAACTCCAAAGTGTTGGTACCTAGAATTTTAATAATAACCTATACCCTTGTTACTATAACTTGGCCTAAAACTGCCACCTATCTATCTTGAATGCTGAGTTATAATAATAGACTAACACTGGAAAATTATGCTAGTCACGAGGCAGTGCTGTGGAAAGGATAATATGTCATAGTAATGTCTTATTCTGCCAGTGAGATGTGGCCCACATTCTCATGGCCACAGGAGCTCTTTGGTCTGTGTTCTCGTGGCCATAGGAGCTCTGTGGCCTTTATTTTTATTCTCGCGGCCACTTGAAGCACTGTGGCCTATACTCTGGCAGCCATGCGATGCTATGGCCCTTATTCACAGAGACAGTGGAGATTTTAAAGTTTTCTAATGGCCATAGGAGGCTTTGTGGTCCTGATTCTTATTGTTGTGGCCATCAGTCTCTGTGGCCCTATTCTTGTCGCCTTAGGAGGCTCTGTGGTCCTATTCTTGTGGCCATAGGAGGCTCTGTGGCCCGTATTCTCATGGTCATAGAAGTTCTGTCTCTATGTGCCGTACTTCTGTGGCCAAATGAGGCTCAGTGAGGTCAAGGAGCTCCCTAAAATTCTCTTCCTACCAGATTATTTCCGTAGAAGACTGGAAAAAATCTGTTGTAAGGTTTTGCTAAGTAAGTATGCCTTTACTAAATTGCAGGAAAAACAAACAAGCGAATACTGAACAAGACTAACTATACTCTTTTTACTCTAACTTGGCCCAGATTTCGTCCTTTTGCAGCTTATTTCACGTCGCTCAGTGGCAGAATAAGACATTACTAAGGCTCTACATCTTGTCCACTTCACTTCTTCGTGACTAGCACCATATTCAAGTACAACAACTCAGTATTCAACACAGAGACATGCCAAGTTTAGACCAAGTTAGAGCAAAGAGTAGAGCCACTTCCCTAGAAGTCTTCCCTATATTGCACTAAAACACGTCCGAGCCACATGTAAACGACGATCAGAGGGTGGTCACAGTGAGACAGAAAAATCACCCTGTTGGCGAATGGATTAAGGCTATTTTCGTAGATGTTTGCATATGTAAATTGGCTATAAAAGGCTAGCTAGGTAGGCTACTGATACCTCCCCGCCTGAGAGAGAGAGAATGGAGGCTAGGCTAGGCTGGGCTAGGTTGGGCTATTTCCACACTACTAATAACTTCTTTGAGAGAGTCCTTAGGTGATGAAAGACATAAAGAGGTCATCGTAGTGAGAGGCTTAACCAGTATGCGATGAAACTTAACGCTGAAACTGAAGGAAATCGTCTGGCGGAAGAAAGAATTGAACTGTTGATATTTCTCACATCTTAAATGGAGCCATAAGTCGAAAGTTGTGTCCTCTAAGGTCTCATTTTCCCACTCCTTTCTCCCCGCCCTTCATTTTTTCTTTCCTCTCCCCACATCCGGATCCTATCACTTTTCTCCCTCTCTTCCCTCCCCGATCTTCCTCCTTCACTCTCTCTTCCCTCCCCGATCTTCCTCCTTCACTCTCTCTCTCTCTCTCTCTCTCCACACACACACACACACACACACACACACACACACACACACAACATTACGACTGTGTGGCTGCAACAATGAAATACCAAAGGACGTCACTGTAGAAGAGAATTCAGGGGTGTGGGCTAGATTTTTGGCCACTCAGGAGAGACCCCTCGTCGCGAAGAGGTTAACGATACTTAAATACATCCCCTCCAGCTGGAAAAAATATCTCCTTAAGTGAATACAGCTGTCTAGGGCAAGAAAAAAAAAATCTGCCTTGGTAATATGTAACCTCTTGAGATGGCCAAGTTTCTCCCAAGTTGGATGAAACTGTATGATGTAAATAATCGTCTAGGTAGTTAAGAGCTTGAGGGGGCGAAGACCTCAACTACCCCCTCCCCCTCCCCCTCCCCTTTCCCCTCCTCCCCCCGCCCCCTCCTCCCTGCCCTCCTTCCTCACTCCAACTCCCCCCACCCCACACACGGATCCCATTCTCTTATGTTCCTCGCCTCCTCTTCTCCCTCCAACCCCTCTCCTTCTCGTTCTACCCCTCCCTCTTCCTACCCCTTACATATAGGTTCCATTCCCCCTTTCCCACTCCCTGTCGCCCCCCTCTCTCCTTCCCCCTCCACTCCCCCTCCCCCAACCCGCCCTCCAACACAGGTACCACTCCCCTTCCTTCCTCACTTCACTGGTCCTCCCCAACACAGGTCCTACTCTTCCCTTCCTTTCCCCCCACTTCCACTTATTTCTCTCCCCACTACTTCCCCTCCACCACGCACAGATCTCATTTTCCCCATCCCTTCTCCCCTCCCTTCTTTTTTTCCTCTCCCCACACACGGATCCTATTCCTTTGCCCATCTTTTCCCTCCCCGCCCTTCCCCCCCCCCTTCACATACACATGCACTACCACCCCTCACCCCTCCTATCCCTAAATCCTCCTACATACCCTTACCCACACAAGCGAAGTTTCTGTCGTCCTCCCCTTCAATATACAGATACTCTTCCCCTCTCCCTCTCTCCCCTTCACCCCCACCTCATCTCCCCTCCTGTCCCCCAACGCCCTCCCCTCTCCCTCTCTCCCTTCCCATCCCCCCACGCCTCGCCCCTTCCCCCTTCTCCTCCCCCTCTCTCCCCTCCCATCCCCCCACGCCTCCCTCTTTCCCCCATCCCTTCCCTCTTTCTTCCCTCCTGTTCCCTCACGCCTTCCCTCTCCCTTTTCCCCCTTCCACTCCCCCTCTCGCCCCTCCTGCCCCCCACGCCTTCCACTTTTTCCCATCCCCCTTCCCCTCTCGCCCCTCCTGTCCCCCCCACGCCCCCCCGCAGGTCCAGTTTTGTGGCGTGTGGTGCTGAAATCAGGAGTTTTATGGCTCGCCCGGGAACATCCACGTTTTAATTGCCTCTTCAGCGACTTTGGTACGAGTTTTATACTGCTGTTTTATCATCAACATCATTATCGTCATTATTATTATTATCATCATCATCATTATCATCATTGCCGTTGTCGTCGTCTTCAGTATCACCATCGTCATCATCATCGTTTTCATTAATGTCGTCATTTTCATCCTCATTATCTTCATCATATTTATTATTTTCATCACCACCATTAGCATCATCATCATCATCGTCACCATTATCATACCCCTTCTCTCCTATGACCTCATTTTCTTATTCTGACTACTTCATCATCATCATCATCATCATCATCATCAATATCCTAACCTCATTTCTCTCTAAATAAATGGCGTGGGAATAATCCAGACACAGAAACAACAGGCACAAAATTACGAGAATTATCAACAGATTACCTTTATAATTCTGACTACCTCCAGACGATTTTAGAAGGCGACGGAGCACTCCTAAGCTGAATAAAATCGTCTGAAGGTACCAGGAATTAAACACGTAAGATTTCCCTCAGCCGTTTTAATGAGAAATCTGATATCACGAAGGGAAGGCAGGACAGAACTTCAGACCGGCAATTTTGGGACGCTTGTGGTGAAAGAAGTCTATCAATCTATCTAATGCCAGACGCTTTAATCCCGTAAGGGGTAGCCACAAGCAAATCGCCTCCACGTCGCCCTGTCACAAGCCATTTCGCTGCCCTCCCCCAGCTCACACACCCCCTCTCTCATATACCTCTCCACTCCATCCCTCCATCTCATCCTCGGCCTCCCCCTCCCTCTCCTCTCCTTCACCTCACTCACATAGACTCTCCTCATTAGTCTCTCGCTCTCAATCTTCTCCTCACGGCCAAACCACCTCAATGTATTTCTCCTAACGCCTTCCATCACGTCCTGAGAAAGGGACGAAAATAGCAGCCAATTTAAGGACGAGCAAAGCAGCCTCTCTTAGACTTGGAATTTTTATTGGGTGATTAAATTCCACGCCGCTACGCAGGGTCATTAGGCAGATCACGAGGCTAATGAGTCGAGATTTAGAAATATAATTACCTTTATTTTCTCCCGTAATTATACTCTTTTCACTCCAACCTGGCCCAAAATTGCCATCTCTCCCCTATGAATACTGACTCGTAGCAGGAGTTTAACCTTAGATTGTCATGCTTGTCACGAGGAAGTGTTATGGAAAGGATGAAAAACTGCAGTGTTGTAGTCTTCTGCCACTAAGCTACGGGACATAAGGAAGAAAATTTAGGCCAGGTTAAAGTAAAAGGAGTATAGTATTACCCTTTTTTCTTGGGGGAGGGGGAGGACAAGACGTGGGAAGAGAGTTCACATTTTTTTCCCTTGTCCTTCCTGTAAAAGCAAGACATAAGGAAAATTTTTGTACTCTCCTTTATCTCTCCCTCCTGCAAAGAACAAGAGGCGTGGTAAGACTGTACACTCTTATTTCTTTTTGTCTTTCCTGCAAAAAACAAGAGATCTGGGATGACTTTAACATTTTCCTTTCCTGGTCCCCACTCGGAAAAAAAAAAAAAAAAAAAAAAAAAAAAGACGGGAATATTTTGCTCTGTCTCTGTCTCTCTCTCTCTCTCACACACACACACACACACACACATTCCATCCACCTTTTCCTTGTCTGACACTAACATCCCCTCTCTTTTCCTTCTCAATTCTTCCTCCTCCTTCTAAACATCCCTCTTCCTCTCACTCCCATCTCTTTTTAGACACCTCTCTTCCTCTCACTCCCACCCCTTGTTTAAACACCTCTCTTCCTCTCACTCCCACCTCTTTTTAAACACCTCTCTTCCTCTCACTCCCACCTCTTTTTTAAACACCTCTCTTCCTCTCACTCCCACCTTTTTTTTAAACACCTCTCTTCCTCTCACTCCCATCTCTTTTTTTAAAAGCATCTCTTCCTCTCACTTCCACCTCTTTTTTAGACACCTCTCTTCCTCTCACTCCCACCTCTTTGTAAACACCTCTCTTCCTCTTACTTCCACCTCATTTTAGACACCTCTCTTCCTCTCACTCCCACCTCTTTAATCATTCCCCTTCCTCTCATTCCCACCTCTTTTTAGACATCCCTCTTCCTCTCACTCCTTCCTAGCTTCATTTACCAGGCGTACACTTACACACCCTCTCTTATAAACCGACCAGAGTTGCACAGTACCAGGCTGCACAGTACATCATACTTGCACATCACGATAATGGACTCGTAAATTCTAAAAACAATAGACAATAGACAACAAACGATAGGCAGTATTATTTAATCTGGTTTACAGTCCACACAGTTAACGTAAATTTAATATTGAAAAGAAAAAAAAGATCTTCCATTAACTTCCCTAGCTTTCCGACACTGAGGATAGTTTAAGTGTGGTTCTATAATTGGGTGGTGGTGTGAATGGTATAAGTGGACTGGTGTGGTGTGGAAGAGGGGAGGTGGATGTGGTGTTGGTGTCAGGGATGTGGTGGTAGTGGAGTGGTTTTGGTGTTGGTGTGGTGGTGGTTGTGTGATGGTGGAATGGTGATGGTGTTGTTGTGTGATGGTGGTGTTGGTTGTGTGATGATGGTGTGGTGGTGGTGGTGGTGAGTGGTGGTGGTGTAGGTGAGTGGTGGTGACGGTGCTAGTGGAGTGATGATGGTGTACGTGGAGTGAGGGTGGTGGTGAGGCTGTACTCGTAGTAATGTTGTGTGTGTGTGTGTGTGTGTGTGTGTGTGTGTGTGTGTAACGGTAGTAAGAATAATTAACATCACCATAACTCGGCATCTAAAGCAATACCTTCATCTCCAGCTTACCTTTGGTCAGTCTAATGATCTCACTACAAATATCCTTCTCCACCGAACCTCAATCACCTATCTTCTATTTTATTTTTTTTATTTCCAGCGTGCCGTCCGGTACGTCTAACCTGTGATTGAGGCTAAAGTGATCAGGTAATTGGCATGGACAGGTAACAAGGACAGGTAACAACTATCCTTCACCCACTAATCAGTCAGGTGGTGTGTGTGATCTCGTAATGTTCGTCGATTATGTGGTTCTCGGCTATGTCCTCCTCTTGACTTCGATATTTCGCAACATTTCCTCCTCAGCGATTTGTTCTGTTCATTACACCTTCATAATCCTCATCCATGTTACTAATGCACACTTGGTCATATTGCAAAGACATAAATGACATGCAATTAAAAGTGTAGTATGCAAAACAAATCGCAAAGGATGAGATGATAATACGAGCAAGTCTCTGAACCCTGTGAAAAAACGATCCATAATTATCAACGTTCAGACAACTTGTTCCCCAGACTCGTTCGTGCAGAGATCAGGCAACACTCTGGTTTTCAGTGCTTAATCTGCTATATTCTCTTTAACTTGGCTCGGAAATTCGTCCTTTTGCAGTTTATTTCACGTAGCTCACTGCCAAAAAAAAGACAATATTACGGTTCTCTGTCCTCTCCACAGCGTTCTTCGTGGCTAGCATCATATTCAAGGGTCAATCTATCGTTGCAACTCAGCACTGAAGATGGAGAGACGGCAGTTTTAGGCCAAGTTAAAGTAAAAAGGGGTATAGTACAGTTAAGTATGATTTCTGATGTAGCCGAACAGAAGTGTTGGTTCCTTAGTTGATACAATGAAAATTTTTGCGAGTCAGAGTATAAATCAAAGCCTCTGGACAAGAAAAACGACTCACCTCATCTCAGTACAGGTACATTAAAGCCTCTAAATAATATTCTGGATACAACAAACCTCATCATTTTCTTCTAAAAATTTTAGCAACAATTTCGCATTAATGATGGTGGACGATTATTTAACACGTGAGTTGTGTTATCGCGTTATTAACCTCTAAGTTGAATATGTTAATGTTATCAATGGAGGGTTATAAAATTAGTACAGGATAATGACTTGTTTTAATTTACACCAATACACTGATAACACTCTCGTCAAAAATACCTAGGCATTTGCGTCTCTCCACCTCCAGTCTTTCAAACGCTGTGTGTCCAGGCATCTCGAAATAAACGGATCTTGAATTTGGCGCTCTGTTATCTTTTTTTTTTTTTTTTCTTAGGGGAACGATCTTGCGGTTTTCTGGCCTTTGGTTCCTTTTTCAGTGCATTAAAAAAAAAAGGGGGTGGGGAGGTGGCACCATAGCAGGCTTCACACCACACCGTTATTAGGTTACATGACTACCAATAACTAAAGCATTACTACTACGGAGCCTACTAAGCCCACGAACACACGAACCCAAGTTATATTCATTTGCGCGTACTCCGTGGCTCGTATATGCTCGTTGGGTAAGGAAGCTCCCTAACACCTCCTCCTTTCTGACTTATTTTTGGGAACGGCTGGCTATTATCGTTTTATACGTTATTTATGCAGAGTATGGTGATATCAGAATGATATAAATAACACAGAGGAGGGCGGCAAGGTGTAATACGCAAAGTAAATAGCTCAGGAAGAGGTGTTAGGGAGCTGCCTTAAACGACGAGCATAAGAGGCTGCCCGTCGCCTCTTCCATATCAACTGCTTCTGCACACACTAAAAAAAAATTCCTGTCTATTTCCCTTCTGCACCGTACTTCACTATTAACCCTCTAATGATCGGGATAATTCTAGTACTCTACTATAGTTTACATTTAGCTGAGAGCGTGTAAGAGGCATTGATAACAGGGCGCTAACAACGTATAGGGAATTGCTGATTTGTAATTAATATGAACAATTTACGAGTATCCCTGATCACGATAGGCTAGACGCATCCCGAGGACATGAGAATAAGGCCGCAAGATATACTCCAGTTTAAAGTACTTAGAATGACTCCCCGTTACACACACACACACACACACACACACACACACACACACACACACACACACACACACACACACGTGGCGCTGGAAGGTGTGTGTGTGTGTTGCCTGCTTGATACACACACACGCACACACACTATTACTGCTCTTCAGACACAATTCCTTCAGTGTGAGAGATCCTTTGTAATCGGAGTAAAATCGCCTGCAGGTAGCAATATGTCACCGGATTCTGAAGGTGAATGAATATTGCTGTCACTTATTTAAATACAAAACCTACCTACCTACCTACCTACTGCCAGACGCCATAATCCCATAAGGGGTGGCCATTTGACTCTGAGTTAGTTGTTTTACGGGGAGGGGCACTAATCCTCCACCAACCCACTTGTTGACACGTAGGGAACACGTATGGTTTGGATATATGGTTACCACCCAGCACCTCCTAAACCAAGAAAAATCACCTGAGTTTTTGATACATGCTAAGGGAATTTTTTTACTTGGTTTCTTTTTGGTGTGGTGCTGGAGCAGGGACGCCTTCACGTGGTGGCACCGATATAATTTGGCGGATCCACTGCCCACGTATACAAACGTCCCTCATCTCCCTCCATGTCTCGCAAAAGGAGGGTGGTGGACTGCAGGAGAGGGCAAATCCAGTCTGCAGTCCACTGGGTTCGCGTTTCAGATGAACCTGGGGCTACAATAACAGCTCCTACTACTACTACAACTACTACAACTACTACTACTACTACTACTATTATTACTACTTCTACTACTACTACTTCTTGGTGTTTTTCTTGCCAGTGCTCGCTGATACGGTCTTACGATGTTAGTTCTGGCTCAACTGGCCTGAAACTTAGTAAACATGCATCGTACCTGAGCTTGGTATCTCAAGAATTATCATACTTTAAATTTAGGCCTCCGAAAAAAAAAAAAAAAAAAAAGACGGTCACGGAACTACCGGACGCTAAATCAATCATCCCAGGTAAGACGTGTGTCCTAATCGCCCTCGAACACAGGTATGATACGGACCGAGTTCTTTTCGAACGTGCTCTTTTGCTTGTTTGTTCTGTGAGTCTTTGCATATGTGTTACAAGCAAACGCTGATCTTTTGAATTTATGATGCAAACTCTGGGGAAATATCCTGAATTTACCTGCGACTGTTGCATTTCTGGTTGTTTTTATGCACTGCACGTATGTATGTGGTGGCGGAGGTGGTGGTGGTGTAGACAAAATTTGATGAAAAAAAAAAAAAAACGGCCTGGAACCAAAAAAGAGAAATACACCTTCGTTTAATAATGGCAGGGAAAGATTTGCAGGAGATGGGGGGTGGGGATGGTGATGTTGGTTGGGGGGAAGAATATGGCAAACAAATGGGGGGGAGGAGGAGTATGGTGGATAAATGGGGGGGGAGGAGTATGGTGAATAAATGGGGGGGAGGAGTATGGTGAACAAATCGGGGGGAGGAGAATGATGAAGAAAATCGTTTGACATAAGAAAGACCAAAATACCATTGCTTATCTATAGCAGTGAAAGGGTTAAAGAGGTGAATGGAGGTGGGGGAGGAAGTGAGGGAGGAGGGGGGGGGATGTGAGTGAGAGCATGGGGGATGTGGGGGAGGGAGGTAGGATGTGAGGGAGGGATGGGTTGTGGAAGGGCCCCGCGGACTACATGTTAATTTCACCCTTGCCGGTTATATGCAAATGAATACGATTGCTATCACGGGCGGCAGCGGCTACTGTAATGTGTGTGTGTGTGTGTGTGTGTGTGTGTGTGTGTGTGTGTGTGTGTGTGTGTGTGTGTGTGTGTGTTTGTAAGCGTATATGTGGGTATATATGTGTGTGGATGTGTACGCAGCCTATGTGTGTGTGTGTGTGTGTGTGTGTGTGTGTGTGTGTGTGTGTGTGTGTGTGTGTTTTGGGGTTCATGTAAGCTGAATAAAATCGTCTGACGGTAGCAGGATTAAATAATATCCATTTTACTCTGACTTGGCGACGGAATATGATGCTAGTCATGAAGAAGTGCCATGGAAGGGATACAGAACTACAGTACTGTCTTACTCTGCCAATGGGCTACGTGAAATAGGCTGCAGAAGGACAAAATCTTGGTCAGGCTAAGAAAAGACGACTTGTGTTTCTCCAGCCATGAGTGCTAATGTTCACAGCAAAAATATTCTCAATCTCTGATAAAATAAAATACTATACTCTCTTCACTTTCTCTTGGCCTACAATTGCCATCTCTCCATCTTGAATGCTGGGTTATAACAACAGATTACCACTAGATTATGAAGCTAGTCACAAAGAAGTGCTAGAGAATGGATGTAGAGCCACAGTATTGTCTTTCTTCTGCCAGTGAGCTACGTGAAATAAGCTGCAAAAGGATGAAAATTTGGGCCATGTTAAAGTGAATGAACTACAGCGCTGTTCCCGTCATGAGAGGGTTAAAATGAAGTGTATTACGGCTCCCAAGATGAAAGTGGAGTTCTAAGTGATCAATCAAAGTGGCATATATGTGTGTTTTTTTTTAAGCCATTACGCCAAACACACATTACGCTGGTTTTCAACATCACTCCCAAAATTAATACATTCTTGGGATGCCGAGAGAAGAACAGGTTTTCTGAGGGGATACTGCCTCTCCTTTTATTTTCCTTTCCTTTTCTTCCAGGAGTGGTTATTAAAGACTCCCGAACGAGGCTCTCTCTCTCAGCCCGATACTTATCAAAGGGTAGCCGAGATGCCGGGAAGGTTGAGATGGAGTTGGGTTTAGATGGAGAATAGGTGAGTTTTTCTTATAATTACAATGTCTGAGAGAGAAAAAATGTGCCGCGCCGATTGAAACGTTTGAGTGGTAGATTACTGAGTGGCTGCAGTCTGGCTGAAACGTTTGGGTGGCAGATTTCTGAGTGGCTGCAGTCTGGCTGAAACGTTTGGGTAGTAGATTAGGATACTGAGTGGCCGTAGGCTGGTTGAAACGTTTGGGTGGCAGATTTCTGAGTGGCTGCTGTAATCTGGCTGAAATGCTTGGGTAGTAGATTTCTGAGTATATGCAGTCTGTGGAGTAGATTTATGAATGGAACTGAAACGTTTGGGTATGCAGTCGGATTCAAACGTTTGGGTAGTATATCTGAGTGGCTGTCGTCTGACTGAAACGTTTGGGAAGCAGATATCTGAGTGGCTGTCATCTGGGTGAAACGTATGGATAGTAGACTTTTGAGTGGATGAAGTAAAGTTTAATGTTTGGCTTAGCTTACTTTGGCCTAAAACTGCTCTCTCTTTAACTTTAATGCCAAACTGTAACATGAGATTACTAATAAAAAAAGAAAGGAAGATATAAAGTTTTATAGTCAGTCATAAAGCGACAGGAATTAGGCTGCAAAACAACGCAAATCTCGGCCTAGTTAAGAAGAACAGATTATAACACCTTAATGTTCTTTTGTATGTTATTTATATCGTTTTCACATAAATAACACGCAAGACGGTACCATACTAATTTCATTCTATACTGGTCCCGAATGTTCTCCCTTTCGTTGCTTATTTACGGAGCTCAGAGGCAAATAAATAAATAAAACTCAGTGCTACGACTCTACATCCTTGCCACAGCACTCCTTCATGACCAGCACTAAATTCGGGGGTTAAAATCTATTGTTACAACTTAGCATCCACGAGACTACAATTTTAGGCCATGTTAGGGCAAAAATAATACTGCCGTATGTATGAATCTCCAGACCTACTTAAAATGGTCGTGTATGTCCAAGCTCATTTACCGCCTTCCAGTTTATCTTTATTTCTCACGTGCTGCCGCCTCTCTCTCTCTCTCTCTCTCTCTCTCTCTAAACTAGGTCTTAGAAAGAGATAGGTTGGCATGAAAAGTTCTAAATTTCAGAGATGGTACAGGATAAGAGAGAGATGATATCATGTTCAAAGGAGAAGGAGAGAGAAAACGAGGGAGTGATAATAAGAGGAGGAAAAGAGAGAGAGAGAGAGAGAGAGAGAGAGAGAGAGAGAGAGAGAGGGGGGGGACCGGCAAAAAATGAAGAAACTGAGAGAAAAGAGAGGCTGACAAAGTAAGGAGGTGCAACGTTGGAAAATATGGGAGGAGGAGGAGGAGGAGGAGGAGGAGGAGGAGGAGGAGGAGGAGGAGGAGGAGGAGGAGGAGAAGGAGGAGGAGGAGGAGGAGGAGGAGAAGGAGGAGGAGGAGGAGGAGGAGGAGGAAGGGGTGAAGCAGGGGCCGGGAACCTAAATTAGCGTAGGGTAGCGTAGTGGTGTGGTATCGAGACAGCCCCCACAAGATTTATAGGGGGTAGGTATCAGCTTCACCCAGGCGTGTCTTAGGCCTGCCCTACCCTGCCCTGCCCTGCTTTGCTCTGCCCTGCCCTACACTCCTCTGCCCTGCCCTGCCCTGCTTCGCCATGAGGGAGAAGATAGTAGTGAATGAAAAGTCTGAGTAGCTGAAAAATAAAAATAACCCCTGAAAGAGAAAATAAAGCTTGTAGGTATAAATGAAATATAAATAGCCATCTCTAGTGAAAAACGGGGGGGAAAAATAAAGACAGGGCGACGAAGACAGGGAAAGAAAACCCCGTAGGAGTTAATAAAAATAGCCATTAACACTGAGAAAGGGATATAAGGAAAGAAAGATAAGCCAATGGATCACTTCTATACGTTGACGTCTTCTCCATTACACTTATCAAAGGGAAAATGTGTGTGTGTGTGTGTGTGTGTGTGTGTGTGTGTGTGTGTGTGTGTGTGTGTGTGTGTGTGTGTGTGTGTGTGTGTGTGTGTGTGTGTGTGTGTTGTTTCCTCTTGGTGTTAGTTCTGATAGTTATGTTTTTCTTGTTAATGCATGCTGACACATCCTCATGCCTTTTATTTCTCAACTGATTGGCCTTAAATTACTAGGCACGCACAATACCTGGGATGAACCGACACCTTTCTCAGATTTTATATATTAAAGGTTAATATATATGCAACAGGTAAAGTGAAGGCTAAACCAGGAATATTACATACTGGAAAAACACCCACAAAAAGGAGGTAAAGACAGCAAAGTTCTCGTTACAGAATAAATACCCAAGTGGTGGAATGAGTTGATGATCTACGGTACTCTCCGACAGAAGGGGATTTGTATGAGGAGGTAATGAGAGCTGGGTGGGTGGCACGGTGGTGATGAGAGGAGAAAATGATGGGAGTGGTTTGTGGAGAGGAAGAAAGATTAAAGAAGTTGGCAGGTACTGAAAAAGGTCTGGAGAATGAGATAACAAGGGAAATGGGAGGAATGGTGCATGGTGGTTAACACACACACACACACACACACACACACACACACACACACACACACACACACACACACGCACACACGCACACACACAGAAACAACAAATTTTTCTTCAATTCACCCTGGAATAAATGCCAAAACAAACAAACCCAAACCCAAAACAACCAAAACAAGGACTTACTCTAATCTTAAACAGCCGCGATACATCATAAAAAAAAAAAAAAATAAACAATGACTCGCTGCCAATGCTCAACCACGGGGGAGAAGGAAGTCGACTGGAATAACTCATTGATTGATCGCAGGGGCCTGGTGGTGGGGGGTTAAAGTGCCTCGCTGTGGACCTTATTTACGACAGGTGTTGGGCTGGGAAGGTGTGGGGTTGATTTCACCTGCTTGCGAGTGTCACCCCTATGGATCGTGTGATACTGAGGATGGAAAATGAAGGAAGAGAAGAAAGATGGAGAGAGAGAGAGAGAGAGAGAGAGAGAGAGAGAGAGAGAGAGAGAGAGAGAGAGAGAGAGAGAGAGAGAGAGAGAGAGAGAATAACAAACAAAAACACCACAGAGGTGCTAATAAAATTCCGTGTCTCATCAACCGACTGTCTTAAGGTTAGTGGAGGCAGGTTAAAAGAATGCAGTCCAAAATTGATCTCTGAGTACACTGCGGTGAATAGGTTTAAGAGGGGACCCTTAATTGGAGCGGCAGATGGCCAGCGAGAGGTGAGTAACTGGTATAATTAATGTGATTCAGGTGAACTGGTTAGGGCAATCACCAGCCTCTTAAATCCTCCACTTGCACCACATAACCACTTAGCCAGGGAATCTCTCCGTCTCACCGGCCATCAGCGTAATTATCCCTCCTACTTCTCGGACTTAACAGCCATCCGTGGACCTACTGCACTACCCTATCTACATTCGTGGACTTAGCATCTAACTTTATACCTAAACCCCATCCACACCCAAGCACCCAGAACTATCCGTGGACACAAACATGGAGTTCAACCACGTACAAGGGCGTAATATCTATCCCCAGACACCACCCACACTTTGCGAACCTAGCACTTGACCATAAACCCTGCACTTATCGGTAAACCAAGCTCTTCTTTGCCTATTTTGCAGACCTACCACCTGTCAGCGGCCCTCGCATTGGCCTGTAGATCTAGCACTTGTCTGTGAACCCACATTCATTCGTGGGTCTAGCATTTGTCTCTCGGCCTAGCTCTTGTCCTTGAGCCTAAAGGCCGGTTCACACGAGCAAAATCGCGGTCGTTTTTTGCCGGAATTTGCTTCCCGGTAGAAATTCCGGCAACTTTTTTCGCCGGTATGGAAAGACCGATATGTCGGTCTTTTTTTGCCGGAATCGGGAGAAAGAAGCCGGGCCGATTTAAATGGAAGCACCGAACAAGGCAAAGCTCTGGGAACGAAGACGAATACGACATCTTGTGTTTACACCGCCACTACTACTAGTCTCACTTCAACGTTCATTCCAGTTTGGATGTATCTGATATGAGCATGAGTATAAAATTGAGTATTTAAGTATTAGTTCAAGGTTAAGGCATCTTATACCTGATTTATACTTAAGAAAATTTATGCATAGGGCCCCTGAAGCCACCGGAAAGCTGAGTGACAGTAAAGGCCTGTTCACACTAGCTAAATTGAGGCCGTGAGGGCTCATCTTGAAGTAGGAAAAGTGCAAATACAAGAGCTGCACATCTACGGGTACGGCGGTCCATCTTTGTTTGTAAACACTGTTGCCGCATTCCTGCCTCTGCAGTCCCCGTCCGTGTGAACACCTTTCCGGGAGAAATGCCGAAATCGGCATTTTTTTCCCGCAAATCGGCGAAAAAAATGGCCGCGATTTAGCTAGTGTGAACCAGCCTTAATACTTCTCTGTGAGCCTACCATTCACCAGTGGATATGGTACTTGTCTCTGAATCTAGCATTCTGTGGGAGAAAGCACGTCTATGGTCCTAGTACTCATTCTACGACCAACTATTTGTCTGTGAACCAAGAATTAATATGTGGATCTAGCGCCTGTCTGTGGACCAAGAAATTAACTGCGCATCTAGCACTTGTCTTTCAATATAGTACTAGTTTTTGGACCTGGCACTTAACCTGACAGCAACTGCATAAATCAATCACGCCAGAAAGGGCCACGAATAACTCTAACTGAACAAACAAAACTTAACGAAACCTAACCTAGACACCTCTCAGGGGAAGAAAACACAGCTCAACTTAGTCTGCAAGTATGTGCCTCTCTCAAATCCGTCCCTAACATATCCTAGACCACCCTAACCCTAACTGCCATGCCTAACATCACTTAACAACCCAATGAGCCTAAATTAACCGCAACAACTCAATCGAATCTAAATCAGCCTTGCCTAACCTATCCTTACCTGACGTGACCTTGGCGAGACGAAGAAGTATTCAACCTTTCGGAACTCTTCTTTACTGCGGCGGAGGGACCAGAGTAAGGATAATTGCTGGCCATGAAACAAGACAATAAAACTAGCATTATCCCCCAAACACCTTCTAATTGGCAGTCAGGTGTGGGTGGAGGTGTATTTATAAAGCATCTTAAGTCTTTCAATAAACCGGTCTAATTAGTAGTGGATAATTACTGGAAATTATTAAGCTATTATCACTTCATTATTCATTCTGGTTTGGGTGTTGAAGGGACTGGAAGTTGTGCGAGTACATAGATTAATGTAAACAAAGAATTTTAAACACAATGTAGGCTTAAGAAACTTTACAAATACGGAGAGTTATAAGTACGACAATCCCCCCTTCCTGAATGGTGGGATTAGCCTCTTCAGGACGATTAATTATATCTATCGATCTATCTATATCAATCTCCATGTATCTATCTATCTACCTACTTATCTATCTATATCTTAATGCTAAGCACCAGACGATTTTATTCAGCTACATTAAAACCCTTTGTAATGAAGAGGCGAAAAATTCTCTCTCTCTCTCTCTCCCTCTCTCTCTCTCTCTCTCTCTCTCTCTCACACACACACACACACACACACACACACACACATACATTTAGAGTAAAAATGGCCACAACTACTGAAGAGAGAGAGAGAGAGAGAGAGAAAATTACTCTGTCATGATTTCTCTCCTCTATCAGCCTCCAAAAAGTTTATACGTATCTGTTGGAGGACACAGGTAGACACACCTGTCCAGATACTCCAGATACTGTCGTGGATACAAGGGATTAATTAACAAGGTAGTGGGATTACAAGCGTTAGTAGTGTTTGTAGTTTGGGATAAGTCTGCATTGGCCTCCCACCGCCACTGCCGCCTCGGAGCAGAGAAGTAGGGTGCGTCAGGGGGGACTGTGATGGATGGACTCCCTCGTCAGGCGGATTGGTTGTTTTGTGTGTGTGTGTGTGTGTGTGTGTGTGTGTGTGTGTGTGTGTGTGTGTGTGTGTGTGTGTGTGTGTGTGTGTGTGTGTGTGTGTGTGTTTCGCCAAATCCCTAAAATAGCAAAAATTGACCTAAAAATGACAAAAGTTTCCGAGTAACTTTTCCCACGGGTATATGGATGACTACTATAAAGGGCGTTGAAATTCCATCCATCTTCTGGTACGGAATTACCTTTTTTTCTTTCTTTCTTTTTCACACTAAGAAGGCAAACTGGGAAGGATTTTTTTTTTTTTTTGCACACCCCAAAGTTTCGTCAACAACATTTGCTCTGGGAATATGTTGATATCTTTTATCGTTTATGCGTGATGCTCTGCCTAAAGTTCGCATTACAGACAAGCAGGCAACACAGTAGAGTCAAAAGAAGGACAGATATTTTAGATGAGCTAGGAAGAAGGAAGGTAGGAGTGAGTGTTTGGAAGGGTTGTGAAAAAGGAAAGGAAGAATGGAGAGACTGATGAAGCGAAGGGAAAAGTAGTGACGGAGAGACTTTGAATGTACAGAGGGGAAAAAAGGGAGGTATAAGAAAGTGTTAGACTCGGAGGTAAAAACCGTGGGTGTTGGGGAGAGGGAAAGGTGAATGACGTCGACTGGAGGTGTCAAGTAATGCAAAGTTGTAAAGCAAACGGCAGTAAAACGCTAAAGTTTACTCTACTAAACCTGGGTTCTCACAAGGGGTGTCTGTGTTAATAATGATAATACGAACATAGAATATTAAATGAAAGGAAAACGTTAAACAAGCTTTGTGTATTAGACTAGAATAAGCTGGGGTGTGAGAAAAATTAAGCTTAACTCTTTCCCTGTAAGAAGTTTCCTAGGATAAAGTCGACAAATAGGTATCGTAGCAGAGGGCTGAAAAGAGATTATTTCTGGTCTCTCCGCTGGGAGTTACACAGTAAGATAATTTTAACAGTCTCGTGGAATCTGCCTAGCAATTTACACTTTCTGCCTATCTCCCTATCTTCTTTTTATTTCCATCACGCATTGTCACAGTTTTCTTGATACACAGCTGATAGATTGCATGAGGATAGGTACTAGCCTGAGACATACTGTATTTTGCAAAGCCTATTTCAACAATCACCTGAAGTTGGCAATAATAGTGAGCGCCCAACCAACCACAGCACAAACACACCATATCAACAAAATATCTCAGCATCAAAGGAAGTGATTTCAATGACACGGGATCAACTATAGGCCAAAATGAAGAAAACGGAACCTGGGTACTTACATTTCGGGGGAACACTCGTAGATCTAACGCTGCCTCAAATTAGTCCATTGGTTACGGTGGTGGCTATGAGCTGAACAAAACAGGCGTGTGCTGGAAAACAAAAGCATCATATCAATCCTCAGCGATGGTAGTTTCGTTTCGTTTCATTTTTAAAGGCTCCAACATGCTTGCATGTGTCGGCCTTGGTCACCTAATGGCGGCTCTCCACGCTGCACGACCCATTGCAGCCTCCCTGTTCAGTCCCTTAACCCTAAGGTCACACTTAATGACCTCGTCCCATGTCTTTCTCGGTCTACCCCTCATAACCCCACCCCCAACATTAACACTTCTCACCTTATTCACCCAATTATCATCCCCCATCCTCTCCACACGTCCAAACCACGTCAATCTACCTCTCCTCATCACAACACCAATACACTCCAGTCCCATCCTTCCTCTCAACTCTTCCATCGTAAACCCAGCCCCTCCAGGCCTTGGACGCAGGGACGCACTGCACATCCACCTAATCTTATTTATCTGTTTATTTTTATTCCTCATTTTTTATTTGATTCTGACAACAACAGTTTATTTCAAGAAGGAATTATCTACTAACGAGGTAAAAAAATTGTACAAACCTTCACTATGACGATTCTTTTTCTATTAAATTTTTGCCTAAAGCTGTGATTTTGTGAAGTTCAGAAAAAAAACTGTAAGTGAAAGGGTTATTAGGTTTTTTCTTCATTAATCTCTTCAGTGAAACGTCCTTTTTGAACTGAAGAAGGTAGATAAAGCCTTCATTAAAAAGTTCATTAAAGTAGGTCTCTCTTAAGTCGAATTAAAAATGAAATAGTTCAGGGGTACCAAGAATAAACCAACACAAGAGGTCATCGTATCGAAGGGGTTCATTAGCGGACAGGTGAGGTGGAAGTACAGGCAGGTGGGGGTACAGGTATGTGGGGGTACAGGCAGATGGGAGTACAGGCAGGTGGGGGTACAGGCAGATGGGAGTACAGGCAGGCGGGGAGTACAGGCAGATGGGGGTACAGGCAGGTGGGAGTACAGGCAGGTGGGAGTACAGGCAGGTGGGAGTACAGGCAGGTGAAGGTACAGGTAGGTGGGGGTACAGGCAGGTGGGGGTACAGGTAGGTGGGAGTACAGGCAGGTGGGGGTACAGGCAGGTGGGGGTACAGGCAGGTGGGGGTACAGGCAGGTGGGGGTACAGGCAGATGGGGGTACAGGCAGGTGGGGGTACAGGTAAGTGGGGGCACAGGCAGGTGGGGGCACATGCAGGTGGGGGTACAGGTAAGTGGGGGTACAGGCAGGTGGGGGTACAGGGAGGTAGGGGTACAGGTATGTGGGAGTACAGGCAGGTGGGAGTACAGGCAGGTGGGGGCACAGGTGGGTGATGAGGTGCCTGCTTTATGTTAGTCTACCATATAATGAAGTGCGGATTACTTTCTATATTGATAACTCGGCCTCGCTATTAACCACGATAAAAAATGGCCGGCCTGCAATAAATTCTGATGGGTGAGATAAATAGTCGTGTTTAGTGTTGTATCAGCTAATGGAGCACGCAGGGTGTATGTGGTGTGGTGTGGTGTGGTGTGGTGTGGTGTGGTGTGGTGTGTGTGGTGTGGAGTGGAGTGGTGTGGAGTGGTGTGGTGTGGTGCGTATAGTAGTAGTAGTAGTGGTAGTAGTAGTAGTAGTAGTAGTAGTAGTAGTAGTAGCAGTAGATCAACTTCTGCCTCTCTTTTTTGGTGCCTGTAGAGTAGTATAGTGTAGTGTGTGATGATGTGTGGTTTGCTGTAGTGTATTGTGTGACACAGTGTAGTGTAGTGCAGTGCAGTGTAGTGTAGTGTAGTGTAGTGTATGATGTGCGGTTTGCTGTGGTTTTATCGTGTAGTGTAGTGCTGTGCAGTGCAGTGCATTGTAGTGTGGTGTAGCGCAGCGTAGCGTAGTGTAGTGTTGTGTAGTGTACTGCAGTGCTGTGCAGTGTAGTGTAGTGTAGTGTAGTGTAGTGTAGTGTAGTGTAGTGTAGTGTAGTGTAGTGTAGTGCTGTGGAATGCGTTGAGATCTGACATATGGCCACGAAGCACGAGGGAATCTATTAGCAGTATACTTTTGCCGTCGAGGGGTCTCTCAGGGGAGTTTGTGGCCCCTGAGGAAGTTGGTGCATAAATACACTTACGATTAATTCCCCATGGTTACTAAGATTTGCTTGGCGAGGAAGGACAAGAGAAGGGGAGTAGCTAGTATTCTCTCTCTCTCTCTCTCTCTCTCTCTCTCTCTCTCTCTCTCTCTCTCTCTCTCTCAACGGGAAGCACGAGGAAAGGAGACTATAGACTATTTCCATTTCTCATGCTTTTGTCACAAGTACAGGGAAAGAAGGGCTGCAGACGGATGCCTTCACGTGGTGGCACTGATATAACCGCTCTGCTCCTCTGCCCTGTATTATAAACGTCCCTCCCAAAATAAGGAAGATGGACTGCAACAGGTGGGGTGGGGTGGGGAGTAACTTCAGCCTGCGGTCCACCGGGTTCACGTTTAGCACAACAACTAAAGGACAAGCAGGGCACATATTTCCTACGTAACTTCAGCAGGCACTCATCCTACTTAAATCCGCCTACTTACTCCTTTACTATGCCATCAGGAGCGTAGGTGCCCGGGGCTAGGCTAATCAGTCCAGATGTTTACGCAAGAATGATCAATGAACGAATCTTGAAATTGGCTCTCTGTTGTGTTTTTTTTGTTTTTGTTTTTTTGTTCTTTCTTAGAAGGAACGGTTTGCGGGCTCCTGGTCTTTGGTTCCTTCTTCTTTGCATTAAAGGAAAAAAAATCGCCCGTTCCTGAGTAGCATCATGTGAGCAGTAAAACCCAACCACTCCTTGGATTTAAACCCTTTGTGGGATAAATTCAACTGGAGCGCCGTAATCCACTAGGCCACCAGGCGCATATTTGTTAACTACACGGCTACCACCCAACGCAGGATATAGCTTCATGGGTTGCAGGGAATGCCTTTTTTCCCACTCAGTGTAGTCACCTGAACATTGCACTTTAATGAATGAGTGGATGGTGGGCTTCACCTCCGAAAACAAATCTTAGTTACAAAAGAAAAAATGATAGTAAACCCAGGAGTGTTTTGAAAAGCCGAAGAAGAGTTGGGCTGAGCATGAGGAAGAAAGACAGGACGGAGGAGGAGGAGATGGAAGAAGAAAGAGGAAGAAAGAGATGGTGGAGGGGGAGAGGGAAGGAGAAGAAAGAGGAAGGGATGGAGGAGGACAAGGAAGGATTAGACGGACGAAGAAAGAATGGATGGAGGAGGAGAGGGAAGGAAAAGAAAGAGGAAGAATGGGAGAAGAAAGAGGAAGAAAGAGAGGATGGAGGAGGAGAGGAAAGATGAAGAAAAAGGAAGGATGAGGAGGACCTGTGAGAATATTAGCCTGTCAAGTGAGACTGAAGATTCTGATGGCTGGATTGATGTGTGAATGAATGTCTTGCCTACTTCACTGGGCACTTTCTTCCTGGCTGTTATTTTATGCTTTTCCAATCCTATTTCTGTATCTAATTCATCTCATTTATTAGTGGCAAACAGATGATGATGAAGAACGGAGGAGGAGGAGGAGGATTACATAGGATTACATAGGAAAGCAAACAGCAACAGACTTTATGGTCCTTTCGAGGCTGCTTGTTACAGAGAAAACTATGACTACAAGATCTAACTCTAACCACAAGATCTAACTAGGAGAAGGAGGAGGAGGAGGAGGAGGAGGAGGAGATGATGATGATGATGTTGATGATGATGATGATGATGATGATGATGTTGATGATGATGATGATGAAGATATGACAGATTCTTAGGGCATGAAAACCAAAATCTAAGTAAGGGAGATATTAGCGGGATCCCTTCAAGCTGAGCACACTGAAGTTATGAAGGAACAATTAAGCTTGATATACCAGCACTCCATCCATCCCCACGACACTCCACAATCTAGACCAAATATATTACAAGCTTAAGTGCATTTAGAACCACGAGAAAAGAAGGGGAAAAAAGAAGTGAGAAAAATTAATTGGCAGTGGTCCTAACTCAAGCATAACTGTAGCTAAAGGGCATTGTTCGCCTGTGACCTTGGTGGTGTAGAGTCTGTGTTATCTGTGTATCTGGCGGGTGTAATCTGTGTACCTGGTGAGTGTTCCGTTACAGGTGTTGAATCTGGGAGTGGCTTGGTAATTAGGTGTTGGTGAGGCGGCCGTGCTAATTGTGGGTAAAGTAACGCCAAGCCAGGCATCTCACCTACGGATATTTACACAGGTATGCCCAGGTGAGGGACGGGGTGCTGAGCTGAGAGGGTGTGTGTGCGAGGAGGGAAGGGGGGTAGGAGGAGAGGAAGGAGGATTGCTGAGGTGAGGGAAGGTGAAGGAAGAGGAAGAAAGAGATGATGGAGGAGAGGGAAGGTCAAGAGAGAGGATGAAAGACAGGATGGAGGAAGTGAGAGGAGGTGAAGGAAGAGGAATAGAGAATGAAGGAGGAGAGGGAAGGAGAGAGGAAGAAAAAGAGGACCAAGAGGGAGGATGGAGGAAGTGAGGGAAGGAGAAGAGAGGAAGAAAGAGAGGAGAACGGGAGAGGATGGAGGACGTGAAGGAAGGTGAAGGAAGAAGAAGAAAGAGAGGAGTACGGGTGAGAGATGATGGAAAAGGAAGAACGCGAGGACTATGAGAGAGGCGGTGTGAGAAGGTGGGGGAATGTGAAAGATAAGGAGAAAATGGGCGAGATGAAGAGGAAGGACGGAGAAGAGGAACGAAGTGGAAGAACATAGGAGTTTGAGCGAGGATGTGAAAGGGAGGGGAAAAATTAGAGAAGAGAGAGGGGGAAGATTAGAGAAGCGGAAGGGGGAAGACGGGGAGAGGAGGAAGGAGGAGGAGAAGGGGGAATGGAAGAGATGGGTATAGCAAAGAGTGTAACAGAGGAAGAAGAGGAAAGGGGAGGGGGAGGTAAATGAGGGTAGGGGAGAGGAAGGAGAAACTAACGGGAGATGAAGCAAGAATAGAAGTACCAATGAAAGAAGAAAAGGAAAAAGGAAGTATTTGAGGCTAATATACTTGTCTTTAAAGTTACCGACCAAGGAAAGGAAGGAAGACAGGAAGAAAAGGAGTAATAAGAAGGACACTGGGAAGAAGACTAAGCCGAAGAGAGAGAGGAAGATAAGGAAAGACAGAAGAAAGAAGGGAGAACTAATTAAAGATGGTGACGAAGAAGAAGCAAGAACAACAAGGTCTAAAAATAACCTGACTTCAGTGGATGACAAGCTGATAAGCAGTGGTAAGAAAATACGTTTAAGCTGTGGAGGACTGAAAATAAGAATCCTGATTTTCTTGCAAGTGTGGCCAAGAAAAGAAAAAGGAAATGGTGTAAAACAAATGGCAGTAAGCAGACCATCATCATCATCATCATCATCATCACATTATCATCGTCCGTTTCTTTCATGTGGTGGGCAGGAGCTAAAACCACGCGTGCAAACACACACACACACACACACACACACACACACACACACACACACACACACACACACACAGAAGATAGTATCATCTGAGCGTCCAACAAGACAAAGTTACATCTTCATCCACTCAATTCTCAGCCTGTGAAATCATCGGCTCCAGTTCACAGACGCTGACATCCACAAAGATGACTTTTTAGTGAACAAGAGAAATAAACCAGGCAAATTCAATATTAGAAAGGAGAATGGATGAAATGCAGATATATATATATATATATATATATATATATATATATATATATATATATATATATATGGGGCGAACAAAAATAGGATAAGATCTGCTTCATACCCCTCCCCCCCCCCCAAAAAAAAGCAGGGGGGTGAGGAAAAGTTTGAAATTAAAGATCGTTAGCAATAAAAAAAAATAAAACCTGGAAACATTTAACTATATGAACCGGGAGAAAGATCCAATGTAAACTGATACTGGGGAAAAATAAGAGGCAGACTGAGTTCGGTGTTAATACAGGTAAGAAAAGAAGAAGGAATACGGCAAGAAATGAATGAACATGAGAGTTCAGCAAAGTTAACCAAGAAAACTCCAATATCCTCGGGTTTCCTCGCAAAAATAAATGACTCGGGGAGGCGATTTTAAGTTAGTGAATCCAGACAGGATCGCGAGCAATACAAAGGAAGTAATTGAAGAAAACAAGGAAAGAAGTCACATTATTTTTCCATGCCTCTAATTACAAAAATATCGCACGACAGAGCACTGATCAGGAATTTCCATACACACACACACACACACACACACACACACACACCATGTATATATAATTCATTTATTTATTTGTTGTGGAGAAAGGAAAATGAAAGCAGAGTGCAGACTCTGCCATGTTTCTCACGGTATTCTTAATGCAAAAGCAAAACCACACTTAGGAACGGATATGATCGGAAGTGTGTTTGTCTCTTCATCTCGAACAAGAACATCAACAACACACAAGGAAAACCTGCCAAAGAAAGATGGAGGGAGAAGCGGAAAACACACACACACACACACACACACACACACACACACACACACACACACACACACACACACACATACTGCAAGCTAAGACATACGGTGTTCCTGTTTACCTATGAGGCCGGCTGACGATGCTATCTAAGAATATATGCTGGACGTAACTTGCTGGCGGTGAGGCATCATGGCAAGCACTGTTGTGGGAAATTTTACGAGGTGCAAGAAAGGCGGGGGTGCAAGAGAGGCAGCGGTACATATCACACCACATCAACCCCTTCCCCTATGCAAATTGTCTGGCGGTGCAAATAGATGGTGAAATAAGCGAGTGGTTTAGCAGAGGTTCAAATCACACCACGTCCACCCTCTCCCCAACAAAATCGTCTGGGGGTGGAAATGGCTGGTGCCATAAGTGAGAGGCTCAGTCTGATTGTAGGATTGGAAGAGGGAGTTGTAAAGGTTTCGTGGGTTTTAGATATGTATCTGGAAGGTGTCATTAGAAGGGTGAAGGTGAGGATAAATGGAAGAGGATGGTTCTGAATGGATGTAATGTGTGGAATCTGTCTGCACTTCTGTTTGCATACGGTGCAGTGCTAACAGCAGATGCAGCGTGGACGTTACAGAGTCTGGTGGATTAATTTGCTGGCATGTGTGAAAAACGAAAGCTAAAAATATATACTGAAAAGAGAGAGAGAAAAAAAAAATGGTGTATGGAAAAGGAACAGAGACTATACTCGTTTCACCCGAATATAGCCTAAAAATCCCATCAATCTGCCTTGAATGCCAAATTGTGAGAAGAGACCAGTACTATTTTATGATGTTAGTCCCGAAGAAGTGCTATGTAAAGGATGTACAGCGGTTGCACTGTCATTTTTTTTTTTTTTTTTTTTTGTCCGAGCTACGCGAAATAAGCTGCAAGAGGAGGAAAACCTAGGCCAAGTTAAGGTAGGAATAGTTTAACTGCAGAATAAAAATGGAAAGTATGCGAGTATTCATGCATTAAGACGGCGATGTGGACAAAGGCGGTAGTGTGGAGACTGCAATGGAGGAAAAGGTACAGCAAGAGAGGAAGGTGTCTGAGGTGTTGAGAGCAGGGGCAAGAGGTAGGAATGTAGGCGTGGGGGTACAGAAAATATTACTTGATCTATACCGGGGCCCAACACTAACGTACAGTCGTGAAACGTGGAAGAAGTCTTAAGGATACAATGAGAGAAGGGAAGAAGCTGAAACAAGATACATCAGAAATGCGTGTGAAGTGGCATAAAAAAAAAAATAAAAAAAACATATATAAAAGGATTCAGGAAAATATGTAATGGATGACCTTGTCCATAAATATATAAATAAATAAAGATAAATAAATAACCATTCCGAGGTGGTTCTGGCCATGTGAAGGAACTGGGCAATGAGAGATTTATTTGAGGGGTGTACAAGAGTGGGGTAGTTTGGAGAAGGAGAGGGAGAGTAAGATCGAGGTGGGGAGATAAGATGCCAGAATACGTAGAGATGGTGGTGTGTCAGAGATGGGTTGTTACCTAGTAAGGACAGAAATACCTCAAGTTTCTCTCGTCGAGTCCACTCTTCACAGGAAGAGGCGTCAAGCAACTGACATTTTTATAGGTAGCAAGAATAAAACAGTTGCTAAAAAGAGTCAGGCGGCAGGAAAAATAATAGTTACCATTATCACGTCCAGAAAAGGAACATTGAAAACTGTATTCGCCCGCTGGGGATGGAAAGCCAGTCCTTAAGATGAAGAAAATCGTCTGGCGGTAGCAAGAACAAAACAGTTAAGATTCATCACATCCTGGAGGGATTACTGGAGATTTTCAACCACTCAAGGACAGGGAGCATCTCTTTAACTAATAAAACCGTCTGACGAAAAAAAAAAAATGCTGAGAGGAGTTACAAGGAGTTACAAAGACAAGTAGTGCCTCAAAACGTCTTACGATCCACACAGGGGAGGCGCCATGAATGAAGGAAGTTCTTACTCCACTTGTGAGGGACAAGGACGAGTAAAGATGAAGGAAGGAAGAGGAGGATTATCGAGGGGGGATCGCAAGTGTGAACATGGAGAGAAGTCAGTCCAAGGGTGGCCGAGACAGACGTGGGTGAACGCCTTAGCGAAGACCTTAGAGTCGGAGGAAGAAGCAGGGAAACGACTCAAGATGGCGAGACGAGGAGACTTACTACATAACGTTCTCTAAAAGTAAGCGTACGAGAGTCCCCCACAGTGAAGGGGTTAGAAACTGTCCTCCTTTGAAAGAAACCATTAACCAATTCTTGTAAGATGGCGTTCTGTTTCTTATATTCCTGCTTCCGTGAGACCTAAAGACGTCCAGTGTAATGAAGAGAAAGATTCTCTCTCTCTCTCTCTCTCTCTCTCGAAAATACAATGCCTTAAATAACCCACAATAGCCCTGTAAAAAAAATCTAGGCCTGGAAATAATACCGACATAAACAAAACGCGAGAGATTATGATGGTAAAATAAGCAAAATAAATCGCTAAGGAAGGGATGCTACGGAATCTCTTTTAATCAGGAGGCTATGGGTGATGTTATGAAATCTAAGATGGGGAAGGGGAGGGCATACCTCATTTTTATCATTTATTTCCTTATTTCTTTACTTCGCATCTTTACTGAAACACATGATGGCTCACATACATATGCTATATACCTCTTTGCTAACTGCGCTCATTACAGTGGGATGCAGGCTAATTTCTCTCTCTCCCCACTGTGTATATGCAAGAGATGTTGAGAGAGAGAGAGAGAGAGAGAGAGAGAGAGAGAGAGAGAGAGAGAGGCATGTACGTGTGTGTGTGTGTGTGTGTGTGTGTGTGTGTGTGTGTGTGTGTGTGTGTGTGTGTGTGTGTGTGTGAACCCAGATGCACTGCTCGCTCAGGAAGAAATTACGAGGTAGGCCAGTCAGGTACAGTAAGCACTAAAAAAATAAATAAATAAATAAATACCAAGACTCTCCCAACATTTTGAAACAGAACGAAGCGCTTTGAAATCTGTATATATTTAATCAGTGGTGTGGTTTATTATGTTTTCTGAGTTAAATAATTTGACAAACCCGAATTTTAGGTTAGTAAGAATTAGCAGGCATATCGAAAGACGTGGGAAAATTATCGCTCATGTCCAAATATTATCGTTCATAGGGTTTTCTTTTTTCTTAGTCTATAGTCTTTATTATTATTATTATCATTATTATTATTATTTGACGGTATACATATCTTTTCCCTGGTGACTGATGGCTTCACGCTAAATACCAATTGTAATCGTTTTTAATTTGTACAGTAAACAGGTCTGTGTATACTGATTTTTCTTTGTTGTGTTAATAATAATAATAACAATAATAATAATAATAATAATAATAATAATAATAATAATAAAACTACATATACGAGAAATGGGAAATAGTTCAAAATTTTTCTTTCACTAATAAAAAAAAAACTAAGGGAAGATAGATTTTGAAGCGACTCGTAATGGAGAGAGAGAGAGAGAGAGAGAGAGAGAGAGAGAGAGAGAGTCATCATACTCAAGGAGCTACAGGCGAAACTTTAAGTGTCTATCCTAAGTCATATTAAATTAACCTGTTCAATCAGGTAAATTTTTTCTGCATCTTTCTCTTCCTTCTTCTCGACCATATTGCAATTTGAAAAGAGCCTTCGTATGAAAAAAAAAACAATGATGTATTTTTCACCTCTACAGTTTAACATCTCTCCCCTATGCTGAAGGAAACCGTCTGGAGAGCAAGAATATATTAAGAAATCGTCTTCGTATTACAAGACAAATGAAATCGCCTTGAGGCATCGCGAAGAAAATTTTAAAGAATAAAAGGGTCAAAAAATGGCAAGAATATGGCATAAAAATTCGACAGTGTAAATGAAGATGATGAAAATTCTCTCTCTCTCTCTCTCTCTCTCTCTCTCTCTCTCTCTCTCGAGTGTACAGGTAAAGAGAATAGTCTGGGGCGAGTTGCACACCTGGATCGAGTTAACCAGCTGGGGTATGAGGCTGTGGGGGAAAGGGAGGGGAGGAGGGGAAGAGGGGGAGGGGGAGGGGAGAAAAGGGGAGGGGGGAAGGGGAGAATGGAGGGGGGGGTGTAAGTATGGTGTGGGCGGAGTGGCTAGACAAGGTTGAAGTACGCTACCCTACTCCCCCAATATCCCCCCCTCCCTTTCTCTCCTCTTCTTCCTTTTCTCCAACCCCCTTCCACCTCCCCCTCCTTCCTTCCCCCTCTCTCTTTTCCTCCCCTCTACCTCCCTTTTCGCCTAGACCTCTCCCCTTCTTCCCTTTTTACCTCTCACTGCACTTCCTCTTTCTCCTTCAGTCTCCCACTTTACTTCCTCTTCTTCCTCTTTGTAAACCTTCTTCCTCTTACTCTTTCATAATCCTACGCCTCTTCTTCTATTTTCTTCCTTCTTCCACCCTTCCTCCACCTTCACCTCCCCTTCATCGTTCTCCTTTCCTTCCTTCCCTCTCCCAATCTTCCTTCCCCTCCCCTTCCCTACCCTCCTCTCTCTTCCCTTCCCATTTCAACTACCTTATTATATCCTCTCCTCCTCCTCCTCCTCCTCCTCCTCCTCTTCTTCTTCTTCTTCCTCCTCCTCCTCCTTCTCATCATCATCATCATCATCATCATCATCATCATTTTGTACCCCTTATTTCTCTCCCTATCTCCCCTCTTCCCTCCCCTACCCAGCTTCCTTCCCTCCTCCTCCTGTCTACCTTTGCAGCCACCTCTCCTTCACCTCCTCCCACTTTGACATCAATCATTACCCCTCCTTCCTCCTCCTCTCCCAATCCCTCTCCCTCTCTTCTTCCCCTTCCCTCTCACTTCCTCCTCCCCCCTCTCCTCCTCCCATTCCACCTCTCACCTCCTTCCCTCTCTCTCCCTCCACCTCTCTCCCCCTCTCCTGTTCCACTCCTTGCCCCTCCTCACCTCCCTCTCCACCTCTCCCCTCCCTCCCTCCCTCCACCCTCCACCTCGAAAAAAATTAGTGTGCCTTCAAAAATTAGACAATATGGATCATTTACGGTCAAAAAATATATATATACCGGTAAATAAATAAATAAATAAAGCGATTGATAATTAATTTCTCTCAGTCCAAATTTCCTTGTGGTTCTGACACCTTCATTACGAAAATTTATCCTTGTTGAATATAATAATGTCTAATGAAATAATAATAATAATAATAATAATAATAATAATGATAATAATAACAATAACAATAACAACAACAATAATAATAATGATAATAATAATAATAATAATAATAATAATAATAATAACAATAATAATAATAATAATAATAATAATAATAATAATGATAATAATAATAATAATAATAATAATAATAATGACCTCACCAAAGTTAAGCAAATATAAAATAAAAGACACAAATGTACTGAAGATATTAATGGATAAATACTTCCAAACACCGTTACACGAGGTATTTATCTATCTATCCAACTATCTATCTATCTACGTTTCTACCTATCTACGTTAAGGTAAATAAATTCATCGTAAGGGTGCAAGAATAAGAGAGACGGGGAAAGCAATAAAAAGGACGTAATTTTATGAACAGAGTTAAATGACACAATTTCCAAATCTTTCACTTCAAGACGTCCACAATCGGCTTAAAAATATCGACTGACGCTACCAAAAATAAATTAAGACTATCATCCTGGAAATAATAACCCACGCTGTATAAAGGACGATTTTGGGGGCTGTGCTATACTCCCTTTACTCTAACTTGGCCTAAAATTCCCATCTCTCCATCTTGCATGCTGAATAAACATTGACTGACACTAGATTGGATGCCAGTCACGAGGAAGTGCTACGGAAGGCGTGTAGAGTGGCAGGATCGTCTCTTTCTGCCAATGCGTAACATAAACTGCAAGAGGACGAAAACTGGGCCAGGTTAGAGTAACAGTAGTATTGTTACCTTCAGACGATTTTTCTCAGCTAAGAAAGGCCCACCGAAATTGAAAAAAAAATTGTCTTCTGGAGGCAGGAATAAACATAAGGAGATAATCGTGCTGAAGGGGTTGACAGCCACAAGAAGGAATGATAAAAGTGGAGTATGGAAGGGAATGGATGACTAAAGGTGGATGAGAGAGAGTGGAGTGGTTGATGGAGGTGGAATGAGATGAAAGAGAAATGAATTACTGAGAGTATAATGAAAGAAAAGTGATGGATTACTGAGCGCATAATGAAACATATATGGTTTATTAAGAGTTAAATGAGATATAGATTACTGGAAGTGAAATGAAAGATAAATGAAATACTGGGAGTAAAATGAAAGAGAAATGAATTATTAAGAGTATAATGAAAATGAATTACTAAGAGTATAATGAAAAAGAAATGAATTACTGAGAAAAATGAAATAGAAATGATGGATTATTAAGAGTAAAATGAAAAAGAAATGAACTGCTGAAAGTATAATGAAAGAGAAATGATGGTTTACTGAGTGTAAAATGAAAGAGAAATGAATTAGAGTAAAATGAAAGAGAAATGATGGATTATTGAGTGTAAAATGCAAGAGAAATGAATTAGAGTAAAATGAAAGAGAAATGATGGATTATTGGGAGTAAAATGAATGACAAATGATGGATTATCATGTAGTAAAATGAAAGAGAAATGGATTATAGACCGAAAGGGTGTGTCTACTGGTGTGTAATCAAGTGGTAAGAGGAGTGGTCTGTTTTCCGGAAGGACGCGAGTTCGATTTCAGACTGGAGTAGGAAACAATATGATGATCTGAATTTCGCTAGAACAAACTTTATTCAATTTTCACAAGACACAACGACCTATAATAAAAGCACACTAACACCATCACACCAGCCCTGAATGAGACAGACCTAGCATGGACTCAGCTAGGACGGTGGGTGTTAGCGCTCATTTGGTGACATGGGAAAGGATATGGAGTCTTCAGGTGCGAGTAAGAAGAATGATGGGCCTCAGGGAACAGACCGTCTAGCATATACACAAGTCGGATGCATAAACAATTAAGTACAGAGGTGGATAGACCAGGTGAAACAACGCAAGTGGGGAGGACGAAGTGGATCAACAAGTGTATGTGGAGCTAATAATAAAGTAAGCTAATTAATCCCCTTCGACGCAACTGCTCCACTTAAGTATTCAATGCAGATTAATCCCAGGAGATTTTGTTAAGCTGAAAGAAATCGCAAAGGTCAGAGGATTACTAAAACATTGCCTTGAATACCATAAGTAACCTTCTTTGTTGCTACTGGTATACAGAGGAATTTTATTTAGGCTAGTGGTAGTAGTAGTAGTAGTTGTAGTTGTAGTTGCTGTTATTGTTGTTGTTGTTGTTGTTGTTGCTGTTGTTGCTCATCTGAACATGAACCCAGTGGACTGCAGGCTGAAGCTCCCCCTTTCCTGCCGTCCACTAACCTTCTTTCGGGGGATAGGGAGGGAGCTGAGGAAACTTTGTATAACCGGGCAGCTCCACCGCACAGTCATATCGGTGCCACCATGTGAAGGCGCCCCCCTCCAGCAACTTTATTTTTTATTTATTTGTTTTATTTATTTTTGCTATCACCAGACAATTTTCAGTAGTCCAGGGAATAGCACTTTTGACCCTATCTGACCTGAGACGGAGCAGGAACACCACAGGAGCATGACCTTCCACCTCGTAGCTGCTTGGGTTATATACAGCTGACATCAAGAATACTGTCACCCGTACTCCTCCTTTTTTCCGTGGCCCATGAAGATCAATACAATAATAAAACGTATAAAAATAATAAGTGTCAGGTACTGTGGCTTCACTTCAATGATTTTCAAGGCCCGGGACAGAGGCAACAGACCATATTGTAGTGGTCCTCAGTTTCTTTTCTTCCTCTTCCTACGTTTCTTCCTTCCTTTCCAGTTTTTCTTCCTTTCCTCCCCCCCCTCTCTTTCTCCTTAGTTCCATTCCTCCGTCTTCCTTCCAGTCTTCTTTCCCCTGCCCTTTCTTCCTTCCACGTCCACCTCCCTCCCTCCTCTCCTCCTTACCAGTTAATAATGGTAAAAATTGTGGACTCCTGGTGCCTCGGTGACAGCATGTTCGTCTCGTGATCTGCGTGTAGGCGGAGTCTCGAAAAGCAAACCATGAGAGACACTTAAAATGGCTGTGTGTAGCTCTTTCACAGGCTTGGATATGATGGCGTTATATCTCTTCATACAGATGACATGTAGAGACTGACACACCAACATGGCCATTACAGCACTTTCCACTTTCAAATCAATCACTCCCTACAAACACCCATCCCGGTTTGTACACCTTGCTATCATTTCCTGCAAGGTGTAAGTTTGGTCCTGCGGTACGTTTTACATGAACTGGTACATTTAACTGTTACAGAAAGAGTAGTGGTAAAGGCGGCGGTAAGAGGGACAGAAGCTGATGTACCAGCAAGAGTAAAGTGAATGATAAAATTTGCGAGAGTAACTGCGCCGACAGCCTTTAGAAGCAGCAACAAGAGTAAAAAGGGATGGCACCGGCAGATGAAATGGTGAAAAATGGTAGAAATGGCAAAAATGAAATTAGCACAAAATATCATCAGCAGCAAAAATAGCAAAAATTTGTACATTTGAATTGTTAAAGGAAGCTGCAGTCTATGTTTAAGTGGCAGATTTTGATGTCTGTAGACAAATAACAGATTTTGCCGTCTGTACAGTAGCAAAAAAAATGGGGTCTTTGCACAGGCAGCAGAAATTGTCGTCTGTAAAAAAGTAGCTGCAAAAAAGTAGATGAGACAGCCATTTATGCAGAAGAAACAGAAATCGCCGTCTGTTCAGGATCAGCTGAAACTGCCATTTGTGTGGGACAACAGATACTACCGTCTACGCAACAGAAGCAACAGAAATACCGTCTTTGCAGAAGCAGCAAAAAAATCATCAGCGCAGACTCCCAAACAAGATGTGGTGAGGGCAATTGTCCTTGTGCCCATCCATCAAGAGAACAGCCAACCAGTTCAGTGACCGGCAGTGACCGGGACTGTTCTTGTTGTTGCCGGTGGTATGCTGGGCAGCCGCGGGTCACCAATTAGGGCAAGTGAGGGTAGGTAGGTGGGTAGGTAGGCCGCACCCCCCTCCACCCACACCATGATCCCGTGATTGCCCCTCCTAACTGCGCCTACAACCTGTTTTTTTGCACCAGGACACACCGGCCTACACCCGTCAGAACCTGGGCAACAACCTGGGATTGCTTTATGGCGTCTTCAAATTTTGAGGCAGAGTTGTTCCTGTTCAACTTCCTGTACCCGGCAACCTCAACCAATCTAGGCTTCTAATGTTCTCAGCCCATCTGTTCATCGTGTTTGTCTTTCCTTAGGCATGTTGTGAAAAAACGGAATGATAAACTGTGTACATGAAAAAGGGGAGTAGAATATAAGCAAGACACGGTATTCGCAAAATTAAGATTCAATATCAAACAGCTTCATCTCGTGGGCTATGAAATGGTTGCTTAGTTAATCCAGGAACGCCGTTGGTATGGTGAAGAGTGGAATCAGGAAAGTACGTTGGGCAATATGAACAGCTTGAAGAAATACTAAAGGGGGATCAAGTTCGGCCGAAATTGTTATATACAGTACTCACAATACACATAACTTAAAACAGATATAATGCTTCTAAAAAAAAAAAAAGAGTTAGTGAAAAGCCTGAACCGTGACGCAGACCACTTGCTACAGCTTCAGAATAGCAAGGCCTTCTGCAGTAGCAATGGGAGATCAACCAGAAAGTATATTTAAAATGAAGCCACGAGGAACAATTCACAGAAAAAAGTGTGGAAAAGGACGCCCGGTGGTGCTGTGGCCTAAGACACCAGCCAGGATGAAGGACATGTAGTTTCCACACCTGTGTAAATTCCCAACAAGGGCGCAGGCCGATCATCTGTCCATGTATGTTCTGGACTACAGTACCCTTGCCTCGAGACTCAGCACCTTGCAAGGGGTTTACGAGTTAATGAAGGCTTAACAGGGTAGGTCTATGTGGCCTGACTTAAAACCACACCTTGAGATAGAGGTGCTGAGGCCACTGACTGGACTCCCTGATGATTCACTTTTTTTCTCCCTGATGCTTCATTTTTTCCCCCTGATGCTTCATTTTTCCCCCCTGATGCTTCATTTTCCCCCCTGATGCTTCACTTCCCTCCCACCCCGATTCTTCACTTTTTTCCCATGATGCTTCCCTTTTTTTCCCCTGATGCTTCACTTTTTTTTTTTCTACTGATGCTGCACTTTTTTTTTTGTGCAAAGAAGGAGGAACCAAAGGCCAGGAGCCCGCATGACTGTTCCCTCCAAAAATAAAACAGAAACGAAATAAGAGAGAGCCAAAATCAACTGGCGGGTCATTTCTGTTAAGTCCAAAGGAAAATACCGATTATGAAGAGAAACTTAAGAGACTTTCCGACGAGATTCCTTGTTGACAGTATACGGGTGTCTTCAGAGGCGCTCCACTAACCATCTTCTTTTTTTTCATTCATATTCTTGGTCATCCTCAATTCTTTAATTCGCTGACGAGTACGCTACCGATCTACACAAACAGATCTATACCTGACCTTACTTTCCAGCTAAAAGCAGACGATTTTACTAGCTGTGGCAAATCAATCAGTCGCTGGGTTTGAAGGAAGGCCGAGTAATCTTCTTTCAGCATGAACGTAGTTAGTAGATGCTATATCATGGCTAGTACCAGACGATTTTCTTCAGCTAAGCAAAATCTCAAGAGGTCAAAGAGGTGTGACTGCATATTCCTAACCATATTCTGTCCCAGCCTACCTTCCCTCTCTCCCAACCCACCATCCTACATATGTGCCTCAGTCTTGTTCCTAACACGTACTGAGTCTTCCACTCCACTTGTATCCGGAGAACAGTAGGAGTAAATGGTGAACTACTAATGTGGCTAAACTCATCATCGCAGAGTCAAAAATTACCGCCATTAACCTGTTCTGTTTCACGATTTTTTTTTCTTTTTTACTGCATTTCACTTGCGCAACCGCCACGGGATTTCACTGATTTCATTCACCTTCACAGAGACCTCTTAGACCCGTATTCTCGTCGGTTAAGGAAGCTCCCTAACACCTCTTCCTCAGTGAATCAGTTTTGGATATGGCTGGTTAATATCCTTTAGTACGTTATTTGCGGAGAGTATGGCGATACTAGAGGGATTTATATAACGCATAACAGGACGGTTAGGTGCAATGCGCCAAATAAATCGCTTAGGAAAAGGTGTTAGGGACCTTTCTTATCCGATGAAAATACCACCCTCATTGTACAAAGGTCAGAGGCAATCTCCCTTAACACGACAATAAGGTGCAATAAGCCAAATAAATCGCTTAGGAAGAGGTATTAGGAAGCTTCCTTATCCAACGTGAATACGACCCTTACTGTTAAAGGGTCAGAAGCAATCTCCCTTAACACCCGCAATGCGGCTATTTATTATTCAATCTTCTTACATCTAAATCACTTCATTCAACATAGGAAAGACCCTCTTGTATAGAACGGGTTATTCATGCAGCCATTCATTCAGTTATACACATTCATCCATTCTGCTGTTTTATTCATCAGTCTCGCTATACTATAACTTGATAAAATTATGCTTATTATTCACGTATACACAGCAACAGATTAATATTATACTGACAGTTTTTCCTGCATCGATATTTTCATTTTCCGCACCCAGTATAACATCCACAGGCGAAGGACCGTAGGCAGTGCAATATTAATGTGATTATGATATGACATTAGTGCGGAAAAATGGAAGTAACTAAGAGTATAATTAGTGTGTGTGTGTGTGTGTGTGTGTGTGTGTGTGTGTGTGTGTGTGTGTGTGTGTGTGTGTGTGTGTGTGTGTGTGTGTGTGTGTGTGTGGATCAAACCAGTGACAGTGCGGTAGATCGAAATTAATATAAAAAACTAGGAGAACAGTGTGTGTGTGTGTGTGTGTGTGTGTGTGTGTGTGTGTGTGTGTTGATCGCTTTAGGTAGTAAGTATATTGCATCCACTTAACATTAAACACTGAATGGCCTTTATTGTTCCTCCTTAAGTGTACCGTAGGAGATCACGCTACACTATATTCCTTCCTTAAGTGTACCGCAGCAATTCACTTTACGATACAGTCCTTACTACGATGCAAGATAGAAAAAAAAAAAACCAAGCCACCTGTAAGATACCTGCAGTGGGGGATTACATTAAGGTATTCTGACCCTTGACCCCACACCTGCCTATCCATCAAGCTATCTGTTTATCTATCTATCTACCTGCCTATCCATCTATTCATCTAACTATCCCTCTTAGTCTCTACCAATATATCCATGCATCCAACCATCCACCCAACTGTCATAAAGACTTTGTAGTTACTTGTAGAGAAGTATATTTTAGACTTGTGGTCGAGCGGCTTTTATATCTTGTAGTAGTTTCCCCACCAGATGTCATGTAGTGACGGGAGAGGTAAAGAATAGTATGGGACTATTTTTATTTGTCTTGGAAATATTAAACAGGTATAACAGTATAAGTCCCGGGTAGCTACCTCCCTGTCTCGCTATCTCTCTCTCTTTCTGTTCTAAGGCTAATCTCCGTCTCGACCTCTCTCTAGGGTCGCTTGTCTCCTTCTCAACTCTCTTTTCTAAAATCTGGTGTAGTAGGGGTGTGTCACATATGTTCCTCATGGCAACCGGATCTTTCTCACGAGAGGACTGCTGACAGCTAACTGCATCATCTCCTTACTGGCCGCTGTCGTCAGCTTTCCTCCGTGTAAGCATGTTTAGCGCTGCTCGCTTCTCGCAGACACAACACCTTCTCATCATTTGACTTCCTGCTTCTATCTGTCTCTCTATCTATCTATTTATCTATCTATCTATTATGTAGTCCTATACAACCATCTATTAATCTATCCTCCTCTTATCGCTAAAGGAGTATTTAAACGGCTGGGTAAAATCGTCTGTTCGGTAGCCAGAATTTGGCACACACCAAAAAAAAAAAAAAAAAAGTCCTTGTGCTGAAGTGGTCAACAAGGTAACAGCAGGTAACCACAATTTTTGGCTTGGACTCAAAAAACATCTTATGACAATTTTCTTCACGTAACTAAGATTTATTTTGGAGGAAGAAGAAGATATATGGAAAGACTCTGCACGTGCTAGTTTTTGTCCTTCCTGCAAGAAAATAAAACCTTGGACGACTCTGCACGCTCATTCCTAGTTCTTCCTGCAATAACAAAAGATACTGAAGTGTTCTAACTCTCCTTGCCTTCCTCGTCCTGCCAAAATAACACACAGGGAAAGATCTTGCACTCTCCTTTATTTGTCTTTCCTGCAATGACAAGGGACATGGCAAAATTCTATTCTCTCTCTCTCTCTCATTATCACAATATACCTTCCTAATTAACCTCCCAGGTGTATTCAGTCCACTTTTTGCTATAGGGACACCTGGGAATATTAATGAGGTTATTGCTAAACGATTTTATTCACCTGAGAGGTATTCTAGAGCCCCCAGGATTAAAAACCGTATCAATGAATTCTTCCCTTATAACGAAAGCGCTTTGGTATTTTTCTCAAGTTGACTCCAGACGATTTTCTTCAGCTGAGAGAAATCCAAAGAATCACACTGTATCGATTATTTTTTTCCTTATCATAAACTCACTTTGGTATTTTATTCAAGTTACCTTCAGACGATTTTCTTCAGCTGAGAGAAAATCAAGCAATCAAAGGGTGAAAAGAGAAATAGATAAATATTAAACAAAACAAACCCCTTTCGTATCACCCATAAAGTCGTTTTCCTATTTACACCACACTACACCAACTCGTCCCCCTGTCTACACCACCTAGTCCCCCTGTCTGCACCACTTCGTCCCCCTGTCTGCACCACCTCGTCCCCCTGTCTACACCACCTAGTCCCCCTGTCTGCACCACTTCGTCCCCCTGTCTGCACCAACTCGTCCCCCTGTCTACACCACTTCGTCCCCCTGTCTGCACCACCTCGTCCCCCTGTCTACACCAACTCGTCCCCCTCACTACACCACCTCGTCCCCCTGTCTACACCACCTCGTCCCCCTGTCTACACCACCTCGTCCCCCTGTCTACACCACCTCGTCCCCTAGTCTACACCAACTCGTCCCCCTGTGTACACCAACTCGTCCCCCTGTGTACACCACCTCGTCCCCCTGTCTACACCAACTCGTCCCCCTGTCTACACCAACTCGTCCCCTTGTCCACACCAACTCGTCCCCCCGTCTGCACCAACTCGTCCTCCTGTCTACACCACCTCGTCCCCCTGTCTACACCAACTCGTCCCCCTGTCTACACACCTCGTCCTCTGTCTACACACCTCGTCCCCTGTCTACACCACCTCGTACCGCCACCAACACCGCCTCTACTCTGTTTTACACCAACTGGTTTTACATAACGTCTACCCACGAGCCAGGCACATGACCTGAGCCACGCGCATTTCTGGTCTGGTATTCTCGTCCCTAACACACTCTTCCTTAGCGATTTATTCTTGTGATATGGCTGGCTGGTATCTTTTGGTACGTTATTTTTGAAGAGTATGGCGATATTGGAAGGATATATGTAACTCAGAAGAGGGTAGCAAGGTGTAATAAACAAAATAAATCACTTTGGAAAAGATGTTAGGGAACTTCCTCCACCGACGAGAATACGGCTACTAGTCTCCTTCCTTCTCCTCCTCCTCCTCCCCTTCCTTCTTCTTCTCCTCCTCCTCCATCCTTAATCTTTATGAGCTCGCCAGAAAAACTTTTATTTGTCTCATTAACAATTCTGAGTGGAATAATTTTGTCCTCGTAAAATAAGCAAGCAACTCCGTACCCAGATTCACAAAACAAACTTACGATCATTTCCCTAGCGTAAGTAAGATCTGTTTTGTAGGAAAGGCAAAGAGAGTGCAGGTTTTTGTAGTTTCTTGATCTTCCTCCAATAATAAATCTACATTACTGGAAAAAAAAAATTAATGCAGGTTTTATTGAAAGAGGAAGGATCAGTAAAGAAGAGCTGGTTTTACTCGTGTCTTTTGTTCTTAAAAAAAAAAAAAAAAAAAAAAAAAAAAAGCTTTGTTGCGAGAAGGATATTATCAGAAGCTTGAACTATTTTGGCAACGCGGACACAAAAAAAGACTGGCGACTTTTCCCATGTCATTTTCCTCCTTGAAAAAACTTCTTTCTTAGGAGAGGCAAATTAACTCGGGTTTTTGTGGCCTCACCCTTGGTCCTCTGCACCACCCGTTACCGGTTGGTTGGGTCGATCTGGTCCCTGGAAGCGCCCTCGTAGGTAAACTAGAATGTCTTGCTCTTTTTTAGCACTTATTCCAGGAGGTGCTTGCCTATCTGCTGAACCGGTTTCGTCGTACTCGCGCCGGGAACCAGAATACTCGAGTGTTGTGCTGCTGCTGCTGCTAACGACTGGGCGGGTCTCCTGCTCTGACATGCTGCTGCTACTGCCCTTATGTCTGACCTCCACCGCCGTCACTCCAGCCCTGCACGTAGCGGTCCACGGAGGCCGGTGTGGGGAGGCGTGCATGTGGCCTGTCCTTGTACCTCTACATTCTCACCTTTATCTACACGCCTTAGGTCACACTCCACTGTCCTCTGCAGTCACACACGTGGACACTCCTAGATATCGAGCCCAACATATTATATATATATATATATATATATATATATATATATATATATATATATATATATATATATACTCACACATAGGATATTAACACGGATCGTGTTGTAAACTAATTCTTTGAAGCTAGTCGTCTGATACACATTTCGATCGTTTTCGTAACACGCTGGTCTCAATAGTACGGTAAAAGCACATGGCATTGCACTTGTGGAAAACTGTATATAAAACTGGTGGCGGCGGCAGGGTCTGACTCACCCCAGCCTGTTCACACTTATAACTGCAACACGAACTCTGATATGTAAACTGAGGGTTGCATGCCGGCATCTGGGAGAATGTTTGTCGGGTGCATTCCTTGTTAGTTACGACTGTTGCATGAGAGTTACAGCACAGGGAACAATGTGATATATAATTCCCACTGATTACACTGCAAATATACAGTCAATCAAAAACGTAACAAGGCATACTTTGAGCGAAACAAACTGATACAGCTGACGAAGGCTACTGCAAAACCTCATATGACTCTACCCCAGGCTAACTAACTTGGTTTCATGAGGGCACCATACTATATATACCTCCTGCCTGACGTTTCCTGGCCAGTACTGTTATCCTATTATGTACATTCAGGTGATAACAGAATATTTAACACGAAACATCACGAGATATATTGACCATTTTAGATTTCTTGGACCCCCTCCTGTACAATGCTCTTTATATCGACTCTCCATATAATCTGTAAACGAATAAAACAGAATAAATCGCTTGTGAACACGGGTACAGCTACACGAACAGCTACGTACAACACTACTGTACACAATAAACTGGGTTATAGTGATGTCCCTAAGGCTTTGAATCGTGGGATGTCTTGCTGGGGGTGTGAAAAACGGTACACACACACACACACACACACACACACACACACACACACACACACACACACACACACACACAGAAAGTATAAAAAGCTCTAATCTCAAATAATAAACGTGGGAAAATAAACGCAATTAATTAACCAGCAATAATGGGGCAGGAAATGAGGTATACACGTGACGACAGTTCTATATGGTACACGACTCGCTTTAGGCACACCACAAAACACTGTCTTCCTTCATCTGACGTTTATCAAGACGTTCATTCTTCAAAACTTCTCTCTCTCTCTCTCTCTCTCTCTCTCTCTCTCTTGATGGGTAGTAAAAATGTGTGTAGTCACTCAGGCTCCTATGACTCGCTCTCAGCTGAATAAAATCGTCTGGCGAGATGTTAAAGACTACACACACACACACACACACACACACACACACACACACACACACACACACACACACACACTTCAAATTACATGTTAGTTTTGCACGTACAGGTCTGATGATACGTATGTATATGTGTGTTTGTGTTAGGGCAATATACAGTAGTCCCCGCTCACACACACACACACACACACACACACACACACACACACACACACACACACACACACACACACACACTTCAAATTACATGCCAGTTTTACACGTACAGCTCTGATGTGTATGTGTGTACCAGGGCAATGTACAGTCCTCACCCCTCTGCAAAAGACAACACACACACACACACACACACACACACACACACACACACACACACACACACACACACACACACACAGGGAATAATTAGATAATGAACTGTGGCTGATATCATCTTGCCCCCGTCTTGAGCTTTTTTACCTGTGACGGACAATTCTGGCTAATTACCAGGTGAAGGAGACGGGGTTAATCAGGTGTTCGCGATTACGGCTTCTGTTACAATTATCAAGATAGGGATGCTCACTCGGAGACAGTATATCTCTGCTGGTACCCCCTCATCCAAGAACACAATTGTGGGTGTGTGGAGATGAGGCAGGGGTGGGCGGTGTGGGTGCGGAGGGGAGCAAAATGGAGGGAGAGGAGAGGGGGATGAGAAGGGGGCAATGAAACAGGAAGGGGTGGAGATGGGTAGGGGGGGATTAGAAGCCCAGGAAAGGCGGGGTGATGAGAGGGGGGGAACGAACGAGGGATGGGCGGGAGGCAGGGAGGGGAGGGCAAATAGAATGAGGGGAGAGGAGAGGAGAAGAGGATGAGAAAGGCGAAATGAAGTGGAAGGGGGTAAGAAGGGGATGGGGGCCAGGGTGAGGGAGTGGAGAGGAGAAAGATGTGTAACGGTGAAGAGGATGGGAGGGAAATAAAGCAGGAGGGGTGTAAGGACGGGGTGAGGGCAAGGGTTAGGGAGAAGACAGGAGGAAGATGAAGAAGGTGGAGATGAGGGGAATGGAGGGGGGAGACGAAGCAAGAGGTGAGGCAGGAGGAAGAGATGAAGCCAGAAGGTAGGTAAGGAGGAGGAAGACGAGAGCGGGAAAAAGGGCAAAATTGGGGGAGAGGGGGATGTGAGGAAGGGGCGAAAGAGATGCGAGGAGGGGTGGGGAGAAAGGACATGGGGAGAGAGAAGGGTAGCTTTCCCTGTACCCCATGCTTGCCAACTTAGCGCTTTTGGAACTCAAGCTTGTGTTTATACTCCTGGAGCTGATGTTGATAAAATAGACTAATTGTGTATATTTCTATCTGCAATCACTATCTATCTATCTATCTATTGCCAGACGCCTTAATTCCGTACGGGGTGGCCACAAATAAATCGCCTCCACGTCGCCCTGTCCCCCGCCATTTCACTGCCCTGCTCCCAACGCACACCCCTTTTTCTCATATACCTCTCCACTCCATCCCTACATCTCATCCTGCAATCACACAGATGCCAAATACTTCATAACCGAAACATTAAATATTCAAGTCAAAAATAAAAGACCAAACTACTCTTGGTAATATTTCGCTGCTATGGAAATTTATTTATCAAAAAATTTGGTTAGGATCCAATACAAATATTTCCCTTAATCTGGAGATATTCAATACTCTCTTGTGTCAAATTCTGGTGCCAATATTTTGAAGAGATCTGAAGTCGCTCTAGAGATAAGAGCTTAAGAAAGTATGTGAATATGGATCTGTAATGCAAATGAGTAATAATTAATGTCGTGCTTAAGAAATTTTGTAACTACGGAACTGTAATGCCCACGTAAGACAGGGTAAGCAATGCTGAGCTTAAGAAAGTTTGCAAATACGGAGTTGTAATGCCCAGGTGAGACAGGGGCAATTAGTCCAGGCATTAGGAGTTGCTTAAATACCTGCCGGGCATCGAGTCAGGTGCAAAAACATATATTTGATTTTTAACACAGGAAATGACGACGCGGAAAAAAGAAAAAAAAAAAACAGAAAAAAAGAAAAACTGACCCCGGTTTATCTGTGCATCGAAGTGATTTAGGTTAATTAAATTTTTGGTGTGTTACATTTTCTCTCTCTCTCCCCCTCTCTCTCTCTCTCTCTCTCTCTCTCTCTCTCTCTCTCTCTCTCTCTCTCTCTCTCTCAACACCTTCACCACGTTGACGTCTTTTCTGTTATTGCTATTCCAGTCGATTTGGCTCACATTCGAGATTTTTATTTCGAGATGCAATGGATGAGTCAGGATTGTTAACCTTCCAGTAACCCCTACACTACGCACAGGTGTCCCAAAAAAGTAGTAAAATATATGTTAAAAAAAGGAAAAAAAAGAGATGTCCTTGGGTCAAACTTAAACTGAGGAAATGACAGTGAGAATAAAAAATACCTGTCAATAGATAAACAAATAAATACGTAGATAAAATAAATGTATAAATAAAATAAATACACTAAGTAAATAAATAAATGGATAGATAGACAGATAGATAGATAAAATATATAAATAAATAACTTAACAAATAAAATAAATTATAAATAAAACAAATAAATAAAAAATAAGTAAAATAACATAACTAAAATAAATAAAAACACTGACCTAGGTTTACCTGTGCTGGAAATTGATTTAGGCTGACGACTTTCTTTGTTATACCTTTAATCCTTTCAGTACGATGATTTTCTTTTTTCTTTAATTCCATCTTTTTTTCTTTGCTTCACTCTTGGTGCCTCCTAATAATTCTACGAAGCTCCAGGCACACCTCGTACTGATGGGGTAAAAATACTATATTCTTCTCGCATATATACCATCATCAGCTCGATATGTCTCTCCCAAGGTAAGTAAAAAAAAATCTGGTGTTAAGAGCAATAAATAAATTAAAAAATGTGTCCTCGAGGTGAAGGAGTTAATTTAGTCCTCTGATTATTTACGAAACATGGATATTCTTGACCCTTTCACTACGATGACGCATTGTATATATATTTATTTTTGCTACCGCGTGAGGAATACATTTTTGGGTTTAGGGGGAAGATTTCGTTGTGAGGGGGCTTAATGGGGACTGTCTTTCACCCCTCCACGGCAAGAGGGGTGAAAAACTGAAGATTAAATCGTCTGGAGAATCACAGCTATTTAAGATGACCTTGCTCTATGACCCCGACCTTGACCTAGTGTTCTCCAAATCAGATTAACTATTACTAGGGATAACCATCAACCCTTTCGCTAAATCTTGGCCAAATCGGATAAAAATTGCTTGAGTTATACTGTTCACACACACACACACACACACACACCGAGAGATACAATATACCCCTGTGCTCTGCGTGCGCGGGTGTAAAACAGAAAACAGAACAATATTTTTAAAAACTCACCTGTTCCAAGGGAGGCGATGGCTGGCGGGGTGTGGAGGGGTGTGAGGTGTAGAGGGGGGTGTGGTGGGGTGTAGAGGAGGGGAGCTGGGTGGCAGAGGTGGTCATCATCTCATTACGGATGGGGTGATCTATAAGCGGCAGGGTGGGTGGAGGCGCCGGCAGGGTTCAGGCGCCGTGAGTGGTGTGGCCAGCGTTGACACCCACCTATTACAACCCACCAGACGCATTCTTAACCCCTCACAGATGAATAAAATCGTCTGGCTTTACCTGAAATAAAAAGGAAGAAATTATTAACCCTTTCAGAACATAATGACGTTTTTAAGGCTTTACTTGAAATAAAAAGAAAGAAATTATTAACCCTTTCAGAACATAGAGACGGTTTTAAAGGATTTACTTGAAATAAAAAGGAATATTAATTGAGGCTTTCAGAACACAAAATAAAGACGGTTTTTAATATCTGTACTAAATGAGGCTTTCTATGGGCTGAAAACAATCGTCTGGTGTTACTTATAATAATGGACGCTCAGTAAAGAATCAGTAAAGAATTATTGTGAACGTCCAGCAGTACCCAGTGAGCACGGTTTCACTTTTACACACACACACACACACACGCACACACACACACATACACACACACACACACACACACACACACACACACACACACACACACACACACACACACACACACACACACTCAGTCTCTTCTTTCGTGAACGTCTGATGAACACTGAGGCAAATGAGCACATACATGACTCCTACAACTGGACACCCTGTTGATTCCTCCTTGTAATTTGGTGTTCTCTCTCTTATCTCTACATCTTATTCATTTTCTATGAGGTTAGGATGATCAGGATGGTTTGGCTCATCATCATCATCATCATCATCACCATCACCATCATCATCATCAACATCACTATAATCCGCGGGGGTGTAGCGGGAAGGGGGGTAATTGAGTGTTGGGTCAGGATTTATAACCAATCGTTCAACAGAGATATATTGGTTCAGCGTAAACGACTGTGGTATGAGGGCAGGGTGGAGAGGGCTGGGGTGGGTGGGGAAGGGTGTGGTGGGACAGAAGGGTGGGGTGAGATGGGGAAGGTGGGAAAGGGTGTGGTGGGATGGGAGGGTGGGGAGGAGTGTGGTGGGACGGGGAAGGTGGGGTAGAGTGTGGTGGTATGGGGAGAGTGTGTTAGAATGTGGTGGGATGGGGTTGGTTAGTGTGTGGTGGGAGAGGAAAGGTGGGATCGGGTACGGAAGGGTGGGGATGGGAGAGGTGGGGATGGGAGAGGTGGAGAGGGTGGGGGGGGGCAGGGTGGGGTAGGGTGCGGTGCGGGGTATAACGTGTTGGGCTACTTAATGAGGGTGTGAGGCCAGGGTCGTGAGGGGAAGGCCAACCTAATAATACCCACCCCGATTATCTATCATGCTCGCCCCTTTATCTATCATACTTGGAGGCCTTATCCTACTCATTAACAACCACCTGTAGCCCCTTGTATGGCCACGACCGAGAGGGGCGTTATGGTCTCTCTCTCTCTCTCTCTCTCTCTGTTAAAATATGTACGTAAAGGAAAAATGAAAAGGCACGAAGAGAAGCATCACTGAATAAACACACTCAATATCATCCCTCTTAAATGATGCTGAATATATGTTTTTTTAAAGCAATGAAAAGCGCAGGTAAATTCACCCATGCATAAACATACTCATCTCCATCATCATCTCAACTAAGATATGGGATGTGGCAGAGTTCAGACAGAAGGAAACAGGAAGTGTGTGTGTGTGTGTGTGTGTGTGTGTGTGTGTGTGTGTGTGTGTGTGTGTGTGTGTGTGTGTGTGTGTGTGTGTGTGTGTGTGTGTGTGTGTGTGTGTGTGTGTGTGTGTGTGTGAGAGAGAGAGAGAGAGAAATTGTGCCCACCCTCACTTCCTCCGAGGCATCTCAAACAGGCCTATCTTTCCTGTTGCTGTCAGCCTCGCCTGTCACTTCCACTCGCTGCAATGTTGCCTCACACACACACAACACCTGAACCACTAAATGCTTACGTGTCATACCCTTTGTGGTATCATGATGTGCATATTATATTACTCATGCTACCAAATGATTTTTTTTTTTTTTTTTCAACTTAAGGGTGACTCCTCATGGCTGGATTTGCCCTTTCGGTACAATTATTTCTTTTTTTATAACCTAATCTTGGTATAATAAGAAACACTGATTTATTTGTAGGATCTGTTGTGATAAAAAAAAATTACCAACCTATTTAGTACACTGATCCTTCTTATATTTTTACTATTGCTACCAGAAGATGATTTTATTCAAGAAAAAAAAAAAAACTCTAATGGAAGGAAATAAGAGTTACCTAGATTTCTTGCAGCTTCCTTGAACCCCCCTCCCCCTTCTGCACCACCCCCATCTAAGCCACTTGAAGTCAGTACGCTGGAGATGCGTGGCCTGACGGAACAACCTGCTTCGTTTATCAAGGCAGACGTAAACTAAAGGCCGATTTGCAGAATAATTTTGCAGGCACGGTGTTGATGGCATGGTGGTGAAAAATAGAGCTGACTCAGAAAAATGACTGTGTCGACGGGAAAATGAAACAGTATCCCTGAAGGAGTGGTATATTCGAGAGTTATAGGCTGGTTTGTAAGATCAATTAAGCAGCCTATCAAGCTTGACCTGAGAAGGTGTTTAAGTTTACCTGTATACAATATTAATTAACAGGTATCTTCAGCTGCCAAACGTCAACACCTGAGCTAATATTTGCAGACTTGCGATCATTTCCTTGTCGCATGTGATAGAAGGTGTTAAGAGCAATACACTGAGGTGGTTTGGCCATGTGGAGAGGATGGACAATGACAGACTAACGAGGAGAGTGTATGTAAGTGAGGTGGAGAGGGGAAAGGGAGGGGGAGACCGAGGATGAGATTGAGGGATAGAGTGGAGAGGTATATGAGAGAGGTGTGTGAGTTGGGGTGAGGGCAGCGTAATCGCAGGGGAAAGGGCGACATGAAGGCGATTTGTTTGTGGTCACCTCTTACGGGATTAAGGCGTCTGGCTAAAGACATATAGAAAAACTGACGTTATTCATGAAGATTATGGTGAAAGTAGAATGATTTAAATAACACAGAAGAGGATAATAGGTAGTAAGCAAAATGAATCATGTTATTTTATTTTTCCTTTCCCTCCACCACCTGATCTTTAACCCCTTCACCCCAATTAGGTATTTTTTATTATGCTCCTGCCATCCCCGGGCGATTTTATTCAGCTAGAGAACTGGAGGAGTAAATGACAACCGTATCTAACCCCCTCAGTTCTTTAAAAAAAAAAATCGATCATCAGCAAATAAATCGTCTGTATATAGCAAGAATAATTTAAAACAACGTTCTTGTACCGAAGCGATTACCGAATCAACTTCCGAAGCACTGTATTGTAGATGAGTGACAGACAATAACTCGAAAACTGATCGTGTGCACACACAAAGAGAAACCTCGTCCCTGGTGGAGCGCGGAAAGGGACTGGTTCACACATGCACACTCAGTCTCGAAGCAGGGGTATGAAGCATCGTGGCCGGACAGCTCGAAAACGGATCGCGTCGACAGGCAAACCGAAGCAGTCACCCTTGTTCGAACGGGGTATCAGCGAAATGAGATATAATTTTGCGTAGCTCCCTGTATCCCACGCGCATTCAAACCTTTGCTTCGAAACTAACTGTGTATTTTATAGTTAATTCTTACTGTATCCATATTATTTTATTGAAGGGAAAGCTCTTGTAGTGGAAAATTAATAAATGGTATAGCTAATCATGTCCCCTCACCCTACCACGCCCCCTCACCCCTATCCTACCACGCTCCCTCATCCCCAACCTACCATGCCCCCTCACTCCCACCTTACCACGCCACTCATTCCCATCCTACCACGCTCCCTCACCCCCGCTCTACCACGCTCCCTCACCCTACAACGCCCCCTCACCCCCACCCAACCACGCTCCCTCACTCCACCACGCCCTCTAACCCCACCATAACACACCCCCTCACCCCAACCCAACGACGCCCTCCACCCCCACTTTACCACGCCCTTCACCCTCACCCTTACCACGCCCCCACACCCCCATCCTGCCACGCTATCTTCTCACCAACCTCTTACAAAATCCCGTCAAGAAACTGCACGTGTAATACAAGACGTACATAATCGTCTTGAAGGGGTTCGGGCAACTAAATATCTGGCTTGAACACCTGACCCACCAATGTCACTGTCATGCTTCAGGATAAAGTGGGGACAGGAGGAGGTAGAGTGGGGACAGGAGAGGGGGGAGAATGGGGAAAAGAGCGGGGTAGAGTGGGCACAGGAGGGAGCAGAGTGTGGACAGGAAGGGGGAGAGTGGGGAGAGGAGGGGGTAGATTGGGGTAAGGGGAGTCGAGTGGAGATAAGAGGCAACAGAGTGGGGACAGAAGGGGGTACAGTGGAAGCAAGGGGGATAAAATGGGGACATGAGAAGGGGACAGAGTGGGGACAAGAGAGGGATAGAGTGGCGTTAGGGGGGTAGAATGGGGACAGGAGGGGGATAGAGTGGCGTTAGGGGGGTAGAATGGGGACAGGAGGGGGATAGAGTGGCGTTAGGGGGGTAGAATGGGGACAGGAGGGGGATAGAGTGGCGTTAGGGGGGTAGAATGGGAACAGGAGGGGGATAGAGTGGCGTTAGGGGGATAGAATGGGGACAGGAGGGGGATAGAGTGGCGTTAGGGGGGTAGAATGGGAACAGGAGGGGGATAGAGTGGCGTTAGGGGGGTAGAATGGGGACAGGAGGGAGATAGGGTGGGGTCAGGGGGGAAGAATGGGGACAGGAGGGAGATCGGGTGGGGTCAGGGGGGTAGAATGGGGACAGAAAGGGGACAGGGTAGGATCAAGGGGGTAGAATGGGGACAGGAGGGGGATAGGGTGGAATCAAGGGGGTAGAGTTGGGACAGGAAGGGGATAGAGTGGGGTCAAGGGGGTAGAGTTGGGACAGGAGGGGGATGGGGGGGACAGGGAGGGTAGCCAGTGAGGTGAGGTGAGGTTGGGGGGAGTCCGTCTGGTTCTAAGCGTCGGCAAATCACCGTGATGGATGACCTTCATTAAAAAATATATAATGACTGTGAGTTCCACGGGGCTCAGATCTACTGCTTTCTCGGGGCACAGTAAGGCCGCATCCCCAGCTCCGCTTCAGGAGAGAAATTCAGCTCTATGAAGGGAGGGCAGAAGGGTAAATTTCCAGTTAGAATTCGAGGGTTGGATATGGTATTTTCATCCCTACGTCTGTACTTGGTAATTTCTTTTGTTTCCAGCTGCCCTGCTTGTCTCGCACCTCCTCCTACCTCGCCCTGGAAGAAGAGTGTGCTACAAACCTGAAATGATGCTGCGTAATAGTAGAGGGCATCACTGGCTGGGAAACAGAGTGATGATGATGATGATGAACTGTCCCTTGTATCATTCAGTGGGATGGGAGGATGATGACGATGATGATGATGATAAAGAACTGTCTCTTGTATCAGTGAGTGGAAAGATGATGATGATGATGATGATGATGATGAACTGTCCCCTGTATCATTCAGTGGGATCGGATGATGATGATGATGATGATGATGATGATGATGATGATGATGATGCTTTGCTTGCACAGGCCAAACACTGTATTTCCCAGGTCAATTTTTTATTTTTTATATTTCACAGAGGGCCAAAATTTTCGGATGATGGCTTTCAGAAGTATATGTTTTATCTGTATAGCTGGTGCATATAAACCTAACACCTTCAGCCCAATGACGTCTTCTAAGTCTAAGTCTTTTTACCTTTTACCGTGTGTCGTGGTGTGGTGCTGTATGGTGTGGTGTGGTGTAGTGTAGTGTAGTGTAGTGTAGTGTAGTGTAGTGTAGTGCAGTGCAGTGCAGTGTAGCGGTGTGGTGTGGTGTGGTGTGGTGTGGTGTGGCGTGGCGTGGCGTGGCGTGGCGTGGCGTGGCGTGGTGTGGTGTGGTGTGGTGTGGTGTGGTGTGGTGTGGTGTGGTGTGGTGTGGTGTGGTTTGGTCTGGTTTGGTGTGGAGGCGAACACCCCGTAAGGAAGGATATTACGAACTTACAAGCCAATTCCATCAGCCGTCTTCACTACTATATGTCTCCCTCAGATTGAACAAAATCGTCTGGTGCTGGGAAGACACATATAACCGTACCAGAAGGCTTCAAACTCAGGATTTTATGTCCCATTCTCCTAAATAAAATCGTCTGACGCTACCTGAGAATATCAGAGTTGCCCCGGCCGTGAGAGAGTTAATGGTAACAGTAATTAACCACACAGGATCCCACATGCCTCACTCTGCTGAATAAAATCGTCTGACCTCAACTGGATGAAATACTGACAAGCTGCGACCATGAGAGGGTTAACTCCATGGATCCGGTGGCGTAGTTATTTTTTTTATTTATTCTTCTCTCCAGACGATTTTCTTCATCAATGGAAATATCTCTCGTACTGAAGGGGTTGCTCAAGGGTATGTCTAACTCCTCCCGGGCGAAAAGCCTTCGTCTTTGCTAGCCTTGTCTTATTCTCCTTGTTTAGTCACTCTTATAGGAGTTGCCTAGCATGGGCCAACTGACCTACTGCAGTTATCTTCTCTGCTTACGTTCTTACGGTCTTTGCTTAAATAAAATGGCCTGGTGGTAGCACGACACAAATACCATAGGCGTTATCGTGGTAGTGGCGAGAGTTGCAACCCTAGTGGATGCAGGCCTAAATTCCTCTTCTGCAGTCCACCATCCTCCTTTCGGGGGATAGGGAGGGGGACTGAGAGACGTTTGTATAACCAGGCAGCTCCACCAACCAGTCATATCGCTGCCACCACGTGAAGGCGTCCCACTCCAGCACCGCCGTTATCGTGCTGAAGGGAACCAGGGCGTGGATATATTTCTAAGAGTTGTGTGTTACAGCTCTTTACTCAGTGTCACAAACCCATCAGATAAAGTCATCAGTCCGGCTAAAGTTATACACCCAGACACACAATTCCACACCACCAACACAAGAAAAAAGAGAGAAAAAAGAAAGATGCAGGAATAAAGAAACTAGAGTGGAAACGGTCTAGTGTCTCCATGAAAACAGGAAACCGTGATGATGTTTCAGGGGCCGAAACTGAAACTCACCATAAGTTTCAAAAATATTCTAATTCGTACACCCTGACTTGATTTTTCGTCACTTTGCAGCTTATATCTCGTGGCTCCGTGGCTGAAAAAGACAATACTATGACTCTATATCCATTTCACAGCACTTCTTCGGGACTAGCACCACATTCTATTGCTACAGGTCAGTGGCAGAAAAATAAAATGCTATACCTCTACATACTTTATATAGCACTTCTTCGTGACTAGCACCATTTTCTAGTCCTTCTCTCTTGCTACAGCTCAATGGCAGAAAAAGAAAATACTATAGCTCTACAGTATATGTTTTAACCTACACCCTAAAAAAATACACACACACACACACACACACACACACACACACACACACACACACACACACAGCCAGAAAACAAGTATAAGAGTCTAGGCAATAGGGCAGGTGTGGGATGGGGGTCAAAGGAAGAGAGCCTAGAACATGAAGCTCAATCCTTGGCGACCATTACCTCACTCTCGCACAGGTAAGCAAAGGTACTTGCTCTCGACTAAGGACGTGATGCGTCTTAGGTGTACTTTATCACAGTATCAATCAAGCACCTGGTGAGCAGAGTGTCTTATGATCATACTCTCGTCGGGTAAGGAGGCTCCCTAACACCTCTTCCTAAGCGATTTATTTTTCTCAGTACACCTTGCTGACCTCTTCTGTGTTACATAAATCCTTCCAATATGGTGTGGTGAGAGATGTAGCTTGAACACATTTAGTACAAGATGTGGTGTGTTATGCAGTAAGGTGTGGTGGAGTGGGGTGTGTTGTGGAGTACGGTGTGGCGAAGTGTGGTGTGAGGTGTTGTGTGCTTTGGTGTGGTATAAAGTGATGTGGTGTGGTGTGTGGTAAGGCATCCTGCGAGGTGTGACGAGGTTTGGTGAAATAAGGAGAGGTACGGTGAGGTGATGTGTGGTGTATGGTATGGTGAACTGTGATCTGGCAAAACTGAAGTGTGGCGAGGTGTGGTGTACCGTACAATGAAGTGTGGTGAAGTATACTGAAGTCAGGTGAGGTGAGGAGTGGTGTAAGGTATGATGAAGTGTGGTTAAGGTGTTGTGAGGTGTGGTGTAAGCGGTGATGAGGTGTGGTGAAGTGTGGTGAGGTGTTGTGAAGCCTGATGAGGTGTGGGGAGGTGTGATGCAAGGTGTAGTGAAGTCAAGTGTGGTGAGGTATGACGTGAGGTGACGTGTGGTGTAAGGTGGTATAAGGTGTGGTGAGGAGTGGTGAATGGTATGGTGTGGTGAGGTCAGGTGTGGTGAGGTGTGAAGTGAGGTATGTGGAAACCTTTGTCGGGCACACCTCATCCAATCTCCAAGCTGTCACCTACAGAATGGCCCCCGTGACAAATCGACAAACATGATTACAATTTCGCGCCAGAAACAAAACCCAAGAGTGTATGGGAGACCTGCGCTTGTGTATTGTGTATCGGAGAGAGAAATTATTAAAATCTGGGGTGTGTGGGAGACCTGCGTTAGTGTATTGTGAGTCTGAGAGAGAAAATATTACATCTGAACTAATGATTGATACAGTAAACTACCTATAGATATTTTTTCCCCTCGTAACTAATTGACATAAACAAATCCCTTGGGTGTATGGGATTATGGGTTAGTGTTGTTAGTACTGTTGTCATTTTGAAAGGCTTCCATGCATACCTTCCTTCGTGATTTATGAGGAGTACAAACAGAAAGAACTCAGGGAACACATACCCCCGCCAACACCTACACCAGACAACTCAGATCACCAAAATGTAACCAACTCTTCCTTGGCCCATGACCTACTTATTTACAAAAATTCACTGGAGTCCACCAATAACTTTTCCTTTTTGAGATACCTTGTGGACAAACTGACAAACACGGGTGAATATATAACCTCCTCCATTTTTCTTTGGCGGAGGTAATAAACTTGCTATTCTCTAGTATTATATGTATGTCTTTAATAACAACATCGATTGAACAAAAAATAAAAATAAAACACTTACACTACACTCAGAAGAAAATTGTTACGAAAATAAGAATCTGTGTACCGTGACTTTGTAGGGTAAAATATGCAAGTCTGGGCAAGGCTTATTAACCACCAATAAGCTTCATCTCGCAGCTAATCGGCGAAACCAGCTTGGGTCTCTTCTCACGTTCGTGTTTAAATTGAGACGGCCACTGAATGAGTACCAACCGAAGATATTGAACAACTCAGGATGTCTTGAAAATAAAGGACTCAACACTATTTCCACTGACCAATTTAATAAGATGACATTATTTTTTTTTCATATATATTCTGGCTACCATCAGACTATTTTCTTTTACCCTAGCTACCATCAGAGTACTTCCTATTACCCTAGCTAATAAACAAATTATTTCATTCAGGTCAGGCAGGGCGTCTTGTATTCAGAGGGCCTAATAATGAGGTGCCTTTTAGAATGCGAGTCACAGGGGCTACTGAAATTTATACGAGCAGACGATACAGTTACACACCCTCATTATGTATTATTAACGCTGATAAGTATCTCATGAATACATTAGTTGTGTCAGCACTATCTGATGCTTGGGTGGCGAGCACTTCGAGTTCGGCCAACAGAATCCTTGTAGGCATCGTTTACAGGTGATGCAAGGTGAATGGAACTAGTGTTTTGTTAAGCTGGGTGTTAGAGGGAAACGGCAAGAAAGATGATAACTATATTTCTCTAATGCGTCAGGATTTATTTATGCATTCATTCATTCATTCATTTATTTATTTAACTACTTATTTATTTATTGAATCGACTAATAGAAACCTTGTACACATCGTTTAGAGGTGATGCAAGGTGAGTGGAGCCAGTGTTTTGGTGAGGTGTGTTTGTGAGAGGGAAACGGTAAGAAAGATGATAATTATATTTCTTCAGAGTGTCAGGCTTTAATTATTTATCAATCTATTTATATTACTGATTAACATAAACCTACAAGGTATCACTTACAGGCGATGCTGAGTGGAATAGTTTGTTAAATTGGATGTGGACGGGAATCAACAGGAAGGATCGTAATTATACTGTATATCTCTACGGCGTTTAGGCTTTATTTTTCTTACCTGTCTGGTGATGGATATAAATTATTCCTCTACAGTTACAGCCAAGGATATGAGTTAACCTAGTATTTCACCTCCTCGCCTCACTTTTCTCTTATATTCCTAATCTTGATGTGTTTCTTTGCCCATAGATAAGTCTCTTTGATATCATGCATCTGGGTGGGAGGTGATGGACATGAATCAGACGCAGTGGAATAAAAGGCAAACTTTCTTCCTAACTGTATAATTGAGGTCAATAATCCCTTTACACATCTCAGTACTGAATTAAGGAAACGACATTAAGACCTCGGTTAAATTAGCAAGGTCTTGTTACGCTGCGAGACAGTCTACACCAACTAATGAAGCAAGATTACAAGCCTTGGACCCGGCCTGAATATTGCTGGTTAATTTGGCATCTCACCTGGCTTCGAGACGGTGTATAAATGGAAATTTATGAAGCAGGATTACAAATTTCAACCTCCCTTAAATATTACTGGTTAATTTAGCAAGATCGCACTAGGGTCTGGCACAGTTCGAGATACCGTAAAATGACTCCCAGTTTGATATCCGAACTCTTCCTTCTTGTCTGAATATCACTGGTTATATTTTGTAAGATCTCATTCGGTTTTGGCACAGCTCAAGCCTAACGAAGGAAGATTCCAACCCCTCCACCTAGCTAGTACATTACTGGCTAGCTTAACAAGATAGCATTACTTCCTTATACAAATAGAGGTAATGTTAAAGAAAAACAAAAAAAAAGCCAGATGACAGCTCTACCAAATGAAATTCCAGGTCTTTTAACTCGCCTTAGCAAAATCGAACTTCGCTCTGAAAGATACCTCAGTTATTCCCAACTCTTCCAGTTCACCCATAAAGGTTTAAATCCGAGAGATGGTTGGGGTTTACAGCGTCTGGCCTTTGGTTCCTTTTTCCTTGCATTAAAACACACACACACACACACACACACACACACACACACACACACTCCTATGGTTCTTATGGGATAAAAAGTGGATTGGATGATATATAAACAGCTTAGGAGAATCCCATTAACTATGATACGATTTCAGACAGGGTAAAGAGAACCAGTGACCACAGTCCTGCGCGCCTCTCACCTGCCCGGTACGTTGTGGTTAGTGATGAACATTCCTGAGTTGCCGGACCACAAGGCTGAATGGCACGTCGCAAATGTGGCCCTGCACTGGGGGACAGGCAAGCAGGCAGACTATGCTAATTTGCCTTGATGAAGTGTCAGGACTCGAGAGAAGTGTGTGGGATGGAGGGGTATCAGGTGGAAGGGTGTGGCAGTGGTGTGGTGTAAGATAAAGGGCTGTGAGGTGGAGGGATGTGAGGTGGAGAGGGTGGAAAGGAGTATCAGTGGACGGGTGTCAGGTGGAGGGGTGTAGAAAGATGAGGACCAAAGAGGGTCATCCAGTAAAAATGTGACACACCAACACTCTCTTGCCATAATTCTGCTCATTCATCAATCAGCCCCTAGTCACGTTGGTGTCATGGTCGTAGTCAGCTTTGGCAGACGACAGGGAGAACAGTTTGCAATGACACCGTTACTCATGCAGTCCAGTGAAGCTTCGAACCACCAGCAACAGAAACCACCACCAACAGACCTTTCTTCCGTGTGAAATCCTGGCAAATACCTCATGGCTAGCTAGAGATACGGGTAGGGGGAGACAAGAACTATATCTCAGGAGTTTACGTCAGAAGTCCTTTATTAATGTGTAGTGTTGAACTGCTCAAACCTAATTCTAGCCAGGTCAATTATCACTGCCGATTAGATAAGCAGTATGTCTTTGGCTTTAGTGCAATTTCGAGAGAGTATATAGTAATCACTGTCCCCTGGTTAAAAATGGTCAGAGATATGTAGCGGGAAAAATAATTGGGTATTACGATTTACCGTGCCCGTATTCTACATAACCTTTTCCACGTCGACTCCTGATCACAGAACAAATGACTTACTTGGAACGCTACGCTGTCCTAGTGAGTCGGTATTAAAATGAAAGACATCCCCTATTCTGTCTGTGAGCTGATAGACACGTGCCAGAGCTCACAGACTTACGGCGCCTTAACTCCCATGTCAGGTCACTTGAAGAGGTCGTTAAGGTGCCAAATAATTCTGCCTTAAAGTGTGACTGGCTAGACCCTTCAGTATGGGCAGACGCGTACCCGGTGTGTGTGTGTGTGTGTGTGTGTGTGTGTGTGTGTGTGTGTGTGTGTGTGTGTGTGTGTGTGTGTGTGTGTGTGTGTGTGTGTGTGTGTGTGTAATGGAGGATATAAATCGAACTAATTCTACAGTACCAGCAATCCGATCTTTGCTTTCTTCTAATCGCAAATATTCTAAAAAAAACACCAACTGCGCTAGAAATGAGCTGAAATTTTCGAAGCACTACATCTAATGAAACAAAAAGTCACTGGTCATTCGGGGCGAGGAAAAAAAAAGGAACATAATGGCATATCTTGTACTCAGGGAGCGACTCTCCTAATAACCCAATACCGTATTAGGCACACTCTCGTCTACTGAGGAATTAATGGGGGTAATTCAAGTCTCAAGATGGTATTTGTAATTCATAGTTTGCTTTGAGAAATCTGTGTTACTGTAGAGCATATAACAGTAGTTGGGGAAGAGGAGCAGTGACCCTCAGCATCCCTTGCCTTAATGGGGTAAGCACATGGCTAAAAGACGCTTCGCTTAGGCTGGAAAATAATTAATAATACTATGAATAAAACATGAAATGAACTGAACGATGGTGCTATGAATAAAACAAAAATTAATTATATGATGATACTATGAATACAAAAAATTACTTAAATGATGACACTATGAATAAAAAAATAATAAAATGATGGTACTATGAATAAAAGTAAATCATTAAATTATGATGCAATGAATAAACAAAAATTGATTAAATGATGATACTATGAATAAAACAAAAAACTGATTAAATGATACTATAAATAAAACAAAATTAATTAAATGATAATATGAATATAACATAAACTGAATTAAATGATGGTACTGTGAATAAAACATAAAATTCATCATTTCACTTATGGGAGTAAGAATTAATTTATAACCCGTTCACCTTCCTGTCTTCATAAACTGTATAAAATTATCTGCTGGTAAGACTATTGAAACATAAACCTTTACCCCATCACCGGCGCTAACAGAACATATTTTTAGCCTCTTCAGTACGACGTGTCTCCAATAAGTAAAAATAAATGCCTGGTGCTGGGAAAAATAAAATACAAAAATAGTCATACTGCTAATGAGGACGAGATCGTATCAAACAAGAAGGCTTCCACAAGCTGAAGGAAATGATCTAGTATTAGCAAGAATAGAATAAATTTAAGGCATCGTGCTGAAGGAGTTAGAGTTTAAGGTATCCCCTACTCTGCCTGCCAGCTGATAGTCACCTGTCGTAGCACACAGACTTACGACGCTTTAACTCTAACGTAAGGGACACTTGAAGGGGCTATAAGGTGCCGTATATTTACCTCTCGCGTAAGGTGGGCATATATCTCAATATCAAAGTACTTTAATAATGCTCTCTAGACATACTTCGAGAAATGTTATGAGTGCTACAAGGTTGGTCAGTTCTGGTCCAGCTCTGATTATAGCTCCAGTCGCTCCGATCACTGCTGTACCTGAACACGTGTTAATGGTGATGGCCAGGTGATAAGAGGTATGTACTGCTAATCACCAGGTTTAGATCCATCCAACCTGGGCCATGAAAGGGTGCAAGGATCTGATTTTAATACTCTTTTCACTTTAACTTAACCTAAAATTGCCATCACGCCTTCTTGAATGCCGCTCTGTAACAACAGATTAATATCAGAATACGATGCTAGCCATGAATATGTGCTATGGTATTGTCTTCTGCCACTGAGCTACGTGATGTCAGCTACAAAAGGACAAAAATCTGGGAAGTACCGAGATGAAGTTCTATAATCAAGACAGTCATATATGGTGCACGGGAGAACTGCTGGGTCTTAGGGAACGGGCTAATTTACGCCGTGTAGGGTACGTAAAATAAATTCATTAGGAAAAGCTGACGACAACAGGGGTTTCTGGTTAATGATGCACGATGAGTCTAATGATATTCCCCCCCCAATAAATTTTACAGCAGCGAACATAAATACCAATGAGCTTCTTTAGGAAGTCTTTATTATTTTATTCTTAGTATGACTAGGCTCCTTTACCCAGCTAACAGATGGTTTTTCTAACTAGAGGGGTTAGATGTTGGCTTTCTTTGCCCCATCAATACTACAAACCCTTTTTAAACTGAGTAAAATCGACTGGTGATAGCCTGAATTAAAAAACTGACATAAGATGGAAGGGGTTAGTCCGATACATGTACTTGAACAAACAGAGACAAATAAATTAACTTAAGAGTCAGGTATGGTAAAAGTGGCTTAGGAACCTCTCAGCCTGACTTCTGTGTCAATACTACAACCAGTGGGAAGGTAAACTAAAAAAAAAAAAAAAATCGAACTGAAACGGTTGGACACAGATTTCCAAAACTCCTTCTCAACGAGAGGTTTACCCTAAGCCTAAGAAAGAGAACATCTGGCAGTAGAGGGAATAAAATCCACTGGCGGTAGCGAAAGAAGAATTGTGTGACGGTGGTATGAATTAGGAGGCTGCCACACTTGTCCTAAAAATGTGATCGACAAGATGCAACGAAGCACCGGATTAGAGCCACTGGAATATCCGAGTCTGAACGTTGGACGTACCCCTGAGCCTCGTTTCCTCCTGTCGATCACATGTTTGGAGTAAGAGTGGCCGCAACCTAAAGTATATAAGACAGCCTACTTCTTCCTTCATCTTTATCATTCTTTTTCTGTGTCTGCCCTCCTCTTTTTCTGTTTCTCCCATCTTTCCTGTCACAATCTATTACCCTTCTTTCCTTCTCATATGGGTTTGGACTGAGTGACAAGCCAAATGGTTTCGTGTAAGCCAGGAAACTATGTACAACGCTGGGTGGTTGCCACGTAACCAACCCATACGTGTTCCCTACGTGTCAACAAGTGAGTTGGCAAAGGGTTAGTGCCCCTCCTCGTAAAACACTAACTCAAAGACAAACGGCCACCCCTTACGGGCGTGTGGCGTCTAGATGCAGATAGACAATAGTGAAGCGATTATAAAAAAAAAAAAAATGTATTTGGGGAGGATGTTCGTGCGTGTGACTCAGCTAGACAAAACTGCTCCCGGATTCGCCACAAGAAGAAGGACCTACAACCGTATTTATAAACGATCGTATAAAATTTTTGCGATAACGAAGACTCCTTAACAATTAATTTTTAACACAGATCGCTTTGTTTTCCGTATTTTCTCGCTTTAATATTCACTCTAAATGGACTGTGAGGTGTTTAGTAGATATACATGTGAAGACAGAAGAATAAACAGACAATCTTACTCCTTTACTCTAGTTGACTTGCGCTTAAAGAATACAAGCCTCCGGAGTGGACCTCAGGCAAAACTCTCCTTTGGCTCATCATTACATGTATTAAAGTTTACCCTTAGGCTGCCCTCTGACCCCACTGCCTGCTTGCCTGTCTGGTTGCCTGGGAGCTGCTTGATGGGTCCTCTACCTCACTGCAGTTTTTTAGGCAACCCGAGCGCTCTTACGTGTCGCAGCTTCTTGTTATTTCGTTCCGCTTTACGAGGTTGTCAGTCACTCCCGCTGGATGTTCCCCAGACCATTATGACAGAGCTTCCACTTCTTCTTTAGTTCTTACGCTATATCCCAGGTCGCATTTTTCTTACTCTCTTCCAGGTCGCATTTTTCTTACTCTTTATTCCAGCTCTCATTTTTCTTACTCTTTATTCCAGGTCTCATTTTTCTTACTCTCTTCCAGGTTGCATTTTTCTTACTCTATATTCCAGGTCGCATTTTTCTTACTCTATATTCCAGGTCGCATTTTTCTTATTTGTATTCCAGGCCTCATTTTCTTACTCTTTATTCCAGGTCGTATTTTTCTTACTCTATATTCCATGCCTCTTTCTTACTCTATATTCCAGGTTACTCTATATTCCAGGTCGCATTTTTCTTATTTGTATTCCAGGCCTCATTTTCTTACTCTTTATTCCAGGTCGTATTTTTCTTACTCTATATTCCATGACTCTTTCTTACTCTATATTCCAGGTTGCATTTTTCTTACTCTATATTCCAGGTCGCATTTTTCTTACTCTATATTCCAGGTCGCATTTTTCTTACTCTATATTCCAGGTCGCATTTTTCTTACTCTATATTCAAGGCCTCTTTCTTACTCTATATTCCAGGTCGCATTTTCCTTACTCTATATTCCAGGCCTCTTTCTTACTCTATATTCCAGGTCGCATTTTCCTTACTATATATTCCAGGCCTCATTTTCTTACTCTCTCTCTCTCTCTTAATGCTCTTGAGTGTAAGCTGGGGAGAGGGCGGCCTGTTGGCGGAGGAGAGGTTGACATGGTGATGCGTTTATGGCCACCTCATACGGGATTAAGACGTCTGGAGAGATAGGAATTTCTGACTCCTGCTCTCTCTGTTTTTCCCATCTTCTGTGGCTCTAACTCTAATTTCCAGGCCGCATCTTTCTCTGGCTCTAGTTTCCAGGCAGCATCTTTCCCTGGCTCTAACTCTATTTTCCAGGCAGCATCTTTCCTTGGCTCTAACTCTATTTTCCAGGCAGCATCTTTCCTTGGCTCTAACTCTATTTTCCAGGCCGCATCTTTCTCTGGCTCTAACTCTATTTTCCAGGTAGCATCTTTCTCTGGCTCTATTTTCCAGCCGTCTCTTTCTATGGCTCTTACCCTTTTCCAGGTCGCATTTTTCTCTCGTTACTTTTCTATATTCCAGGTTGTTTTCTTTGTCACTTAGTTTTTACCCTAGTCAACCATCTGTACGCTTGTTCCACCTGTGTATTCCGAATCCACCTTTTGTTCTGGTACTACTCAAAATTCCAGTTGTGTGTGTCCCCAGTCCTCTTTGTGACTCAGTTTCTTGTGATAATGATGATGACGATAGTGGTGCTGACAATGATGATGATGATGATTATGATGATGATGATGATGATGATGAGGAGGAGGAGGAGGAGGAGGAGGAGTAGGAGGTGGATTATGACGGCGACAATGATGATGGCGATACCTATGATGATGATGATGATGATGATGATGATGATGATGACGATGATAATGATGATGACCTCCGCGGATGATGGCAATCCCCTTATCTCACCTTCACCGTGCAGCAAGTTACGTGTGTGTGTGTGTGTGTGTGTGTGTGTGTGTGTGTGTGTCGGAGGGCGGGCTAGTTATCTACAGGAAGTGAGGCGTCGCTGGCAAACAGGTTCACAACTCGTATTTATAAACTCTCCTGAGGTCGTATTTATAAACTCTCCTGAGGTCGTACTTATAAACTCTCCTGGGGTCGTATTCATAAACACTCCTGGAGCCGTATTTATAAATACTCTTTGGGTCGTATTTACAAACTCTCTTAGGTCGTATTTATAAACTCTCCTGGGATCGTATTTATAAATCTCCTGGGATCGTATATATAAACTCTCCCGGGGTCGTATTTATAAACTCTCCTGGGGTCGTTTTTAGTCGTATTTATAAACTCTCCTAGGGTTGTATTTATAAACTCTCCTGGGGTCGTATTTATAAACACTCCTGAGGTCGTATTTATAAACTCTCCTGAGGAAGTATTTATAAACTCTCCTGAGGTCGTATTTATAAACACTCCTGCGTAGTATTTATAAACTCTCCCTGGGTCGTATTTATAAACTCTCCTGAGGTCGTACTTATAAACTCTCCTGGGGTCGTATTTATAAACTCTCCTGGAGTCGTATTTATAAACTCTCCTGGGGTCGTATTTATAAACTCTCCTGGGGTCGTATTTATATAGAATCCTAATTAATTTTTGCCGCATCAACAAAGGCGGCCAGCTATTATTGAATGTCCCTCACCGTGTCACTCACTCCCTCACTCACTGTGTCCCTGTACCTTTTTGAAGGATGGGGTCCAGGCCTTACAGGGGGAGGAGAGGGGTAACGGTGGTGTGTCTAGTGTGTATTTGGGTGTGAGCTGGGGGGAAGGTAGCGTAATGGCAGGGCGACATGGAGTTGATTTGTTTGTGGCCACCCCTTACGGGATTCAGGTGTCCGTGTATATTTAGATAGACAGATAGTGTACGGTGTGTCTGGGGTGAGTTTGGTGTGCAAATGGGGTGAGTGTGGTGTGAAAAAGTAAGAAAAATAAAATGATCCGTAATTATGGTGAAAAAACGCGGAAAAAAAGATCACAATTATACTGAAATAATACTGCGAAACACAAGACGATTCAGAATAAAAGTAAAAAAAAAAAAAAAATGAATAAGCAAAAAATTAGCGAAAAAAAAAAATCTGTTATAGTAGCTGCTATAGAGAACTGTATAGCCCTTAAATTGGTTTCGATCCCTTATAAACACTGATCCTCTATAAACACTGATCCTCTATAAACACTGATCCTCTATAAACACCGATCCTCTATAAACACTGATCCTCTATAAACACTGATCCTCTATAAACACTGATCCTCTATAAACACTGATCCAAGGGGGAAAGAGAATGCATACACGTCACAGGTGCATCATTACCTGCTCTTTTTATAGTCCTCTTCATTACCTGTTAATTACAAGAGGGAATCAAGTTTATTGGGCTTTAATAAATATCAGGCGTTCTTGTTGTTGTCGAAATACGTATACTGTATGTTACTGCTATATTCCTTTTACCTTAACTTGACCTAGATTTTCGTCCTTTTGCAGCTTATTTCATGCAGTGGCAGAATACGACGATACTACAGCTCTATATCCGTTCCATGGCACTTCTTCGTGACTAGCATCATATCCTAGTAATAATCCATTGTTACAACTCAGCACTGACAATGAAGCGGTGGCAATTTTAGGCCACGTTAGAGTAAAAGGAGTATAGTTGAATTTTAACCATGAAATGCAGTGAATTAACGTTTGTAGATGGTCAAGAAAGAAATAGTTACCCAGTCAGGCCGAGGATCTTCATTTGCTTTAATCGAGAGAGAGAGACAGACAGACAGACAGACAGACAGAGACAGAGACAGAGAGAGCAGACCAAATTGCAATGGATACGCAACAACCACGTAGACTTCCGGGAAACAGGTGAGGCAAATGTTTCACCTGGAATAAAGAGCTGGTGCCTTGTAATGCCATAAAAACCACTGCCTCATGAAACCCTTTGACGGTGTGTGGGTTTCTCTCTCTCTCTCTCTCTCTCTCTTTTCCAGGTGGATTTGGAATGCTATCAAATTTGCTTAACCATTTTCTTCTGAAGTCAATCTCTCTCTCTCTCTCTCTCTCTCTCTCTCTCTCTCTCTCTTCCAGGTTGATTTGGAATGCTATCAAATTTGTTTAACCATTTTCTTCTGAAGTCAATCTCTCTCTCTCTCTCTCTCTCTCTCTGGTAGGCAGCGTGCGACACAGCGGTTCAAATTCCCAGCAGTGTTTATGTCCCTAAAAAATCAGATTAGCAGCCGCACACCTGCCACTTTACCTTTGAGAATAAAACATTGAACAGGTGGGTCCTCTAACGATTTGTACCTGTGCTTAATTTTCGTCTCCATCACCTTTTTCTTTTTCCTTTTTCCCTTTTTTTGTGCCTGTGTTATTTTTACATGTCTAGATTACTTTTTTTTTCCCCCTTTCTTTCCCTCCTCTCAATGACTGATCTCTCGTAAGGTGAGTAAAGACTGACGGTAGCGAAAAATAAAAACATGGTTAGGACTGGAGGGAGGTATATGTAGTAGTAGTAGTAGTAGTAGTAGTAGTAGCAGTAGTAGTAGTAGTGGTGGTAGTAGTAGTAGTAGTAGTAGTAGTAGTAATAATAATAATAATAATAATAATAATAATAATAATAGTAATAAAACAAAATTCTCACCTTGAGTGTACGTGTGTTGTGTCTATTTGGGTGAAAATTCCATTCTTAGCCACTGCACCATGACCTTTAAGGACGGTACAGCTGTCATCACCAATATCTTCGTCATCTTTATAGTGTCGGGGTCACCAGGTCGATTATAGGTCAATTTTCTTCATTTCCTGTAGGTAAAGGCAGAAGGTTTAGAATTATGCCTATCTACTACAAGGAGGTTAACATTTACTATAGTCCCAGTGTTTCCCTAGAGCACTACTAGCAAAAATTGATGTTACAACCAGGTCCCCATTTATCCTACTGAGTGAATGATGCCTACGACTACACGTGGGTCATAACTGCAGGGAGTTAAGAACTACTCTAATTTCAATGTTCCTCCAAAACTAAAAAAAAATTATGTTACAACCAGGACCCAATTATCCTCCTCTGTTATTTAGTCAAGCTACCCTTCGTCTCTCTCTCTCTCTCTCTCTCTCTCTCTCTCTCGGCGTTGTTTTTCTTGCCGTGGCCCCAGGATAATCTGAACATGCAACCCCGTGCACAGTAGGTTCAAGTTACCCTTTTTCTGCAGTAAGCCGTCTTCCTTGCGGGGGCTAGGGAGGGAAGTTGGGGGAAATTTGTAGAGCCGGACAGCGGAGCCGCCAGATTGTAAGTGCCACCGCGTGAAGGCGTCCCTCTCGCGCATCAAAATCAACCCTGCTTGGTATTAATGTCTGTCTGTTTGTCCTAAAATACAAACCTCATTTTGTTTACACGCACCTGAACTGTTTACGCGTGAAAATAAAAATAGGTCACTTGCTCGCTATTTTATTCTAAGGGTCTGGTTAGTACTTGGATGGGTGACCGCCTGGGAACACCAGATGCTGTTGGCATCCCTACGTGTCAAGTGGGGTTGGTGGAGGATTAGTGCCCCTCCCTGTAAAACAGTTAACTCTAAGCCCTTGACCACCCCGTTTGGGATACATGGCGTCTGGCAATGAATGAAAAAAAAAAAAAAAAAAAACTAGAGCCAATTGGAGGAAAAATATGAACCACTTCGATGATGGAATTTTGTATCATCCATAGTATTTTGCAATCATCCGCTGATCTTATATGTGTGATGCGTCATAACTATACTTCCGTCATATTAACTTGGCCCAGATATCCGTCCTTATACAGCTTATTTCACACGGCCTAGTGGAAGAATACGATTTAGTTTCGGCTCTACTGAAATTACTGACAGCGTTACAAGCACGTGTTATCAAGCAGGCAATGTTTGTGACTCAAAGAAGCAGGACCAGGAACTGAGGAGTATAAATAAGAAGTATTCGTGAAGCAAATGAGGAGGTAAAGGAATAGCAGGGGGCCGACGGGTGGGCATAAGCAGATGGTATTTATGGGCCAAGAAAGCAGGAACAAAAGGAACAGACAGCAACAGCTCCTTTACTACCCTGGCGACTTTATTGTTACTGTTTGTAGCTTAGGGGGACAGCTCTCATTATGAAGGTGGTAACAGAAGGAAGGGATAGTCACAAATGTTTATGGACACAGATGAGGCACGATGGGAGATAAGAAAAACATTACCTGCAGATACGCACAAACGGACAATGTTTATAGACAGCGGAGGCAAAAAGACAAGAGAGAACATTATTACCAAAAGGGAAAAAAAGAGACAACGTTATTAGCAAGGGGAGAAAGTTGGAAATGTGTAACAGCAAATGTGAAAGCACGGTAAAACAAAAGGTGAATTGCCCCATCATCAGCTAGTGTACATAAGGTTATATTTATGAACTAAGCAGGGGGAAGCAGAGGAGGAGAAGCAGGGAGGGGGAAAAAAGGACAGCATTATTAGGAGGTAAACACAAGCAGGTAACATTTATGAACCAACTGGGGGAATGAGAAAAAAAAAAAGCTGGGAAAGAGCTGTGGAGGTGAGGGTGCAGGAGGTGAGAGGGCGAGGACAACACCATAAGCAGAAGTGAAAAAAAAAAAAAAAAGGGGAGGGGGGGATTTATGCGGCAAGGAAGCAGGGATATTAAAAACTGACATACATTTATATTACCAAATGCGTATGAGAATTTTTTTTTTTTTTTTTTTTTAGCTAAACAGAATGAAGCAGAGAAAAAGAGGGGTGTTGGGGTGAGAGGGAGAAAAGGGGACGACGTTATTAGCAGGCGAACACAAGCACATAATACTGACTATAGAGGAAGTACAGGGGCAGGAGGGGAGAGGAGGGGTATGGAGGTGAAGGGGGGAGAGGAGGGGTATGGAGGTAAGGGGGGGAGAGGAGGGGTATGGGGGTGAGAGGGGGAGAGGAGGGGTATAGGGGTGATGGGGGAGAGGAGGGGTATGGGCGTGAGAGGGGGAGAGGAGGGGTATGGGGGTGAGACGGGGAGAGAAGGACAAGAAGTCGATAAGCACAAACAGATCATATTTATAGGCTAAGGAGAAGCAGAAAGCAAGGAGGGGAGGGGTGTGGGGAGAGAAGGGGAAAGAGGGACAACGTTATTAGCAGGTTAAGAAAAGCAGTTAACATATGTAGACTGGAGAGGAAGCAGAGATGCAGGAGGGGAGGGGAGGGGTGTGGGTGAGAGGGGGACAATGTTAACAGCAGGTAAACACAAGCAGGGAAGCAGGAGGGGAGGGGAGGGGAGGGGTGTGGGGGAGAGGGGGACAATGTTAACAGCAGGTAAACACAAGCAGGGAAGCAGGAGGGGAGGGGTGTTGGGGGCAGAGGCAGTAGGAGGACAGCGCCAAGGGCCTGACACGTGACCAGCAGCATCCTTCGGCCATTGCCCAAACCGCTGTGGCGAATCCTATAATTAATTCTTTCACGGGACGCAGGTCGGGAGGCCGCAGGGAGACGTATGCCGCAGGGGGAGGGGGGTGGCATATCTAGGGCTGAGATTGACATAATAGCATCAATATTACACAGGGTGGAGTGTGATGTGGTGTGGTGTGGTGTGGTGTGGTGCGGTGTGGTGTGGTGTGTTGTGCTGTGCTGTGCTGTGCTTGTTAGGGAAAAGCCTCATCTAGGAACCTTTCGATATATGAAGTTTCCATTTTCCGAAACTAAAAAATCACTTTTACTAGTACAATGACAACCATGGGAAGGTTTTACACTCACTGACCTTTCCATGACCTTCCATCAGACATCAACATGGAGACGTCTTTAAGTTATCCTTGTCATGGCCAGATGATTTTATTCAGCGTAAGGGAGTCCTCTGGTATAAAACAGGAGAAAAAAACTATAAAAATTTCCAAAACGCTGATGTCTTGCTTAGTTCTGTCGATGGTTGAATTAATTAAACTTAAGACGAACTAATCTGACACAAGGGGCTAAATCGTACCTCAATCGCCCCCTCCATCGTGATTGTTTTTCTAATTTATTCTTGTTACCACCAGACGATTTCGCTCAGCCTTGGGGGGATCGCCACGTAATGAAGGGGTAAGGACTCCCAGCCGTACTGTCATCACACTCGCCCATAACTCAGCAACCGGGGGTCCAAACCACTGGCCAATTATCATTACCTAAACCCATTCAGCCCGGGGACGTCTTTTCCACTCTGGCTCCGCGTAACGCCCACAAGTAGAAAATAAAAAAAAATAAATAAAGTAAGACTGGCTGGTTTTCAACACCAAAGGTCACGCAGTCACAATAAAGCCTTTCTATACGATAACGTCTTCTATGCTTTACTATTGCTTTTGTCAGGTGCTTTATTTTACTGAACACCTTTTACAGTAATGAGACTTATGAAGATACCTTATTAATTCGTGATCTCTCCACTAAATTACATGAAATCGTCCGGTTTGGCATGAATAAGCTAAAAAAGTCAATGTAATCGGATTAACAGGGATTAGTGAAGAGGAAAAAAATGTCTCTACACTCAGAAAAAGAATTTTGAAAGCCGCAGGATAGGCGATGGAGGATGTGAAACTCAGGGATACGAAATAAGTCACAGGATAAGAGATGAAACAAAAACAATTTTGGAAAAGTGGGTTGAAGGAAAGATTAGTGTGTGTGTGTGTGTGTGTGTGTGTGTGTGTGTGTGTGTGTGTGTGTGTGTGTGTGTGTGTGTGTGTGTGTGTGTGTGTGTGTGTGTGTGTGTGTGTGTGTGTGTGTGTGTGTGTGTGTGTGTGTGTGTGTGTGTGTGTGTGTGTGTGTGTGTGTGTGTGTGTGTGAAAGCACAGAACCGCAGACTGTGTGATATGCATGGGATGCGGGGAAAGGTGATAGTGTTGGAAATGACGTGCTTAAGGTAAGAGAGAGAAGCGGAAGAAGATGTAGTATGTTGGAAATAGCTGACCACGGTGGGTAAGGGACGGGAAAAGGGTGGCAGTGTTGGAAATGAACTGCTCAAAGTAAGAGTTGGGTGTCAGAAAATGCAGTATGTTGGAAATGGCTCACCAGGGTAGGTTTAAATGGAATGTTGATATGGACAGATGGGTGATAAATTAACACAGATAACACGAAGATTAGAAGCAGCGGTAGTGAATGGAGGAGGGAGGCCACGGAGGAGATCATGGAGGTTTTATATCAAGGGAAAGAACATCCGGGGAGGTGAAAGGTGTGTACAGTATGGAACAAAGCAAACTGGGAAGAGGTGGTTCGTGAGAGATAACCAACTTTGAATTCTCTATAATTAGGAAGACGTGAAGCAGATGAGGAAAACCGCAAAGTGACATAATGAGAGGACCAGTGACACCTGCTGTTGCTGATGATGATAAAAAAACTAAAAGGGTAAGATGATGATGATGATGATGATGATGATTGCAAGGTCGATGAAGCTAGCTAGTAATGACGAGGATGCTGGACAGACACCCACCTTTAACCATCAAATGACATCATCACAGAGGTAAGAGAAAATAAGATGAAAATGATAACGAAGCTGATACTAATAACGATGACTAATGGTGCTAATAACGAGGACGCAGGTAAAGGTAAGGTATGATAAGAGGTACTGATAATGACTGCTACTAACGACGACGATGCTAATCAGTACCGAGGAGGAAGCCAAGTTAGGGTGAAAACACTATAGCAACAAGAACGAGAATGCCAGGAAATAAAGGCTCGCATGCTAGGCGGTTTCGTAAGCTCCCTAGCACCATTTCCTAAGCGATTTATTTTATTAGACGTTACTTTCCCTTTCTGTGTTACTTAAGTCTTTCTAATATCATCGTAGTCTGCACAAATAAGGTTTAAAATTATGCTAACCAGCCGGATCGAAAAATAAATAGCTGTGGAACATGTGTTAGGGAGAATAGGGGCCAGAGACACCCCAAGCCTCTTCCCAGCCTCCGCAACGACATCATCACAGGGGTAATAATGGCTTTCTCGCCCGGGTCCTGCCTCTTATTTATCAGGTGTCGGGCGGCAAGCGGTGACCGGCAGCGCTACCCTCATCACTGCGACAGGCATATTAATTACACCACATAATAATTGTACCTCATAATGGCCTTCCCTTATCCACTCAGTGTTAGAGCGACAAGGAGGAGACGGAGGAGGAGAGCAGAGGGAGAGAGGAAAGGGAGAGGAAGGCAGGGAGAAAAGGAGGAAGGGATAGGAAAGAGATGGGGGATAGGAAGGGTGGAGGACAGGAGAGGCAGAGAGGGAAGGGAAAGGAAGGTAGGGAGAGGGAAGACAGAAGGAGGAGGGGGTAGGGAAGAGATGGGGTAGAGGAAGAGTGGAGGAGTGCAGAGGGAGAAAAGAATGGGAGAGGAAGGTAGGGAGAGGAGGAGGAAGGGGAGAGAGAAGGCGTAGAGGGACAGCCACCCGGACAAAATGCCTCTGTCTTCAATGCCATTCAACATCAGACTCTCCCGACCTGCCCCGCGATCGTCCACTTACAAAGGGAGCTTTTTTTTCCGTCTCCCCATCCCTTTTTTTTCCTGTTCCTTCTGTTTTTCTCAATTTTTTTCCCCTCTCAGTTTTTCCGTTCCCCCTTTTTTCTTTCTTTTTTTTGTTCCCTCCATTTTTTCTCAATTTTTCTGTTTCCTCTCTTTTTTTCTGTTCCTCTTTTTTTCTTTTCTTTTTTTTGTTTCCCCTTTTTTTCTCTTTTTCTGTCGCCCTTTTTTTTCTCGTTTTTTGTTCCCTGTCTCTTTTTTTTTTCTGTCCCTCTTTTTCTTTTTTCTGTTCCCCTTTTCTTTCTTTTTCTGTCACCCTTTTTATCTCTTTCTGTTCCCTTCTTTTCTCTTCCTTTTTTCCGTTTTCTCTTCCTCCTTTATTTCTTTTTTCTCTTCCCCTTTTTTCGGTTGTCTTCTTTTTCTTTTTTTTTTCACATACATTTTTTCTCGTGCTAATAACCCCTCACAGACAAGGTAATCGTCCGAGGCATCTTAAATCGTCTGGGTCATCGTCTCAAGTCAAGCTCAAGGAGAATGATGAATTAGGCACAGGTGGGTTGATGAATACCTGTGTCCGCCACCTTATACACCTGGACCCTTCTTCTCGTCAGGTGAGGAGGCCCCCTAACACCTCTTCCTTAGCGATTTATTTTTGGATATGGCTGGTTAACATCCTTCTTGTGCGTTATTTATGCATGCTATGTCGTTGCCTGAAGGATTTATACGGGCACAGAAATGGGCATTAAGGTGTAATAAGGAATAAATCGCTTAAGAAAAGGTGTTAGGCCCTGGACGTTGATTTGCAAACCTACGATGAATCCCCTGTCGTAACTAAGATTCAGGCTTTTATCCATTTATTCATTTTTTTTAATTTGCTTTGCAGGAAAGACATGATAGTATGGATTTACAAAGTTTGGTTGAATATTAGGTTAATAAAATATCATCCACGCTACTTCAGGTCGAGATAGATAAACTCAGCAATTCAGGTCAGATCAGGTCCACTTAGAACGGCAGGTCAATTCAGTAACTTAATGAGATCCAGCCAGTCTCTTGATATCCATCCTAGCTTAATTATGTGAGTTCAGATCAGTTCAAGGTCACTAAAGGCCAGTTATATCAATCAAATCAGGTGCCACTGGGTTAAATTAAGTCAGTCAGTGTCACGTCAGGTCCTCCATATTCACACTTAGGCAGGTCAAATTAGGCCATACTAGGACCATTCTGTTTCATTTAAGTCTGTTTTGGTCCAGTTAGGTCCAGACACTTCTTAATATCTAGTCATGTACAGTCAAATTAGGTCCAGTTTGGTCCAGACAGTTCTTAATATCTAGTTATGTACAGTCAGATTAGGTCCAGTTAGGTCCAGGAAGTACTTAATATCTAGTTATGTACAGTCAGATTAGGCCCAGTTAGGTCCAGGAAGTACTTAATATCTAGTCATGTACAGTCAGATTAGGTCCAGTTAGGTCCAGGAAGTTCTTAATATCTAGTCATGTACAGTCAGATTAGGTCCAGTTAGGTCCAGACAGTTCTTAATATCTAGTCATGTACAGTCAGATTAGGTCCAGTTGATCCACACACACTCAGATCAATTTTAATCCCTATTATTTATTTTTATTATTGACTCCTATGGTCCAGAATTGACAAAAAATGGACCCGCTCCGCTATGACTCTCAACACTGCTAATATTATCAAAAGAATGAACCTGGTGTACCCTGAATTAACAACCGGAATAATTTGTTCCTGATTACGTCGCACACAACAGTAACATGCCATTTTGACTGATGCCCTACTGACGTTTACGCCAAAAGAAGGTAACTCGTCCCTCCTTATTTTCCTGTCCTCTCAATTTCAACTCCTCCACCAAAGTTCATTTAATATTCCACTTCTACGTCTTGATTTCCTCTACTGGCTAATGTTTCTGTGCTTAAAGAGGCTTGGAATATCTCTCTGCCCGTATATGATTCTCTTTAACGTTCGGAAGGAAAGTGATGGAATGGAAATGTCCTGAAAGTGTCAAGTAGTCCAGGCGTAAGGGACCTTTTAATGTGACTTTAAGTGTCAAGACAGAAATCGGTAGGCTGAGTGAATGAGTGAGTGGGATGCGCCTCTGATGCGTGGTTGGGACGGGAAGGGGGAAGGGGAGTGTGAAGAGAAGGCGTTGTTGATCGGATGATAAGGTTTAACTAAAAAATGGGGAGGGTGGAAAAAGTGGGGTGAGCAGAGGAGTGGACTGGATGGGCTGGGATTGTACATGGTGGTGTGGCAGGATGGAAGGAGTACAGCCGGTGAAGATAGGTGGTGTATATGAAGCGGTGTTTTCTATGTAGAGACTGAAGTTACAGATTTGTTGTAGATATTCAACGGTAAGAGAGAGAAAAGGGCGAAGTGGGTGGAGAAGAGAGGTGAGGCAGGGTGGGAATGACACACCCTGAGATGGGCGTTGTACGGTCAATAGTGTTCTTTTTTTTTTTTTATGCAAGGAAGAAGGAACCAAAGGCCATAAGGTGTAGGAAAAAAGGTGTACACCCAAGTTCTCTCCTAAAAACAAGAACAAAAAGAATAAGAACAAGAAAACAAGCACGCAGTGTCTTCATACAGGATATCTGGCATCTTATAAAAAAAAAAAAAAACTTAGAGAACAAAAGTTTAGAAAAGACAAAAAGCAAGAGTGAAACAGGTCCTGTCTCAGCCCAGTAAAGACAGGGTGAGAAGAACAGGGAGCAAAAGTCACGGACGAAAGGAGGACACCATAAAAAGAAGAGGGGAGAGAGAAGAATCGAAGAGAGGAGGTGAGAAGGACAGGGGGGAGGGAAGAGACAAGGAGAAGGAGGGGCGAGATGGCATGTGTGGGGAGGGGGAGGTGGCGAGGGACAGGCGGGGTGGGGGGATAATAACACCGAAATAATTTCTCTGTGGAAAATAAAGTGTGAGTGGTGAGTCAGCAGGAGTGGCGACGGTGGTGCATGCTACTGGTGCGAGAGAAAAACGTGGCTGCTGCGACAGGGTCAGGTGGGACTCCAACATCTCACACCTTCTGCTTCAACCTCGTAACTTCACCTGACATCAGTGAACCTCTCGACGTTAGGGATGCATTAACGTGTTCTGTTCTGACTAACGATACACCGTGCTGCTTAGCTGAGACTATCAATGCCGTCACTAATTTATAAAGTATCCTCGGTAAACATTTCAGATTAAGGATATCTTACATAAGTCGACTACTGCAGTTTGGCTTCACTAGGACGAATAACACAGAATACTTGAACTGAAGGAGTGAGCTCTATCAATGCAATGGATGGACATATAGTTTTATTTTCTAGTGTAAAGTTGGATGATCCTTTGCAGTTAAAAGAATAATAACAGTGAAAAGGATACACGTTTGCATCTGCCACCAAAAATGTTAATTCCTAATGTTAGTACAGATTTACAGAGGGGTCTAGGATCGCTAGTCTGTCTTGAAGAAATGTGAGTTACTTCTCTGTTAGTTTCGATTATAATTAGGTATTCTTTGTGGTATCAAATAAACAGATAACTGATAGTCTTGGCTGGAACATGAGGAAAGTATGTGGCTCTAAAGCTTAACCCTTTCGCTGCAAGATGTTTTAATTAAGCTGGGGAAGCTTGGCTGAAGAGAATATCTATCTGTCTATCTAGCTATATCTGTGTGTGTGTGTGTGTGTGTGTGTGTGTGTGTGTGTGTGTGTGTGTGTGTGTGTGTGTGTGTGTGTGTGTGTGTGTGTGTGTGTGTGTGTGTGTGTGTGTTTAAGCGAGAAGAATGAGAATCTGGCTGAGGAGGGAGGGACGCGAGGGAGAAAGAAGACATGAGAGGTAAGTGAAGGGGAATAGGGAAGGGAAGAGGAGGGGGAGAGTAAGGGAACAGAAGGGGGAGGATGGGAAGGAGGGAGAGGTGAGTGAGGGGAGTGAGTGAGGGGAGAAGGGAGACTGAGTGAGGGAAGGAAGGAGGGACTAGAAAAGGAAGGAAGGATGGAAGAAAGGAGCGAAAGTGAGGGAAAGGGAGGTAGGAATGAGTGAAGAAAATATGGAAGAGGAGTAAACAAGGAGGAAGTGAGAGGGGGATGGAAGGGTCGATGGATATAGAAGAGAGGAAATCGAAGGAATAAGTGGAGAGCCGAAATTTAGGTTTTGGGGTGTGGGGAGGTGTAAGAGGTAAGGGGCACGTGGACGTGAAGGGGGGAAAGAGTGGGAAGAGGGGTAAGGAATGAAGGAGGGAGGCTGGGGGAGACAGAGGAGTGGCGAGGGGAGGCGGGGAGTGGTGTGGAATGGCAGTGGTGAAACTTTAAAGGTATATTAGAGGCTGGAATAGGAAGACAGAGGGTAAGGGCACGAAGAATGAGTGATGAGGGAAGATGAAGAGGGGCAGGGGTGTGACGAGAGGAAAAGAGAAGGTGAGGACTGGAATGAGGGTCGGAATGAGAGGAGAAGGGTGGGATGTGAGGGGAAGGGCTACGTGGCCAATATACAGCAAAAGGAATGATGGAATGAAAAGGTCGGGGGTGAAGGGCGTGGGAAAAGGTTTAGAGGTGAGGAATGAGGGGAGGAAGAAGGTTTAGATTTATGCCTATCGACGACACGTGGTTCATTAAGGCATACAATCATAGGAACATAAGAAGACGGGATAACTGCAGTAGACCAGTTGACCCCCAGCTCCTACAAGTGATTAATAAACTACTAGAATAAGACAAGGATAGCAACCAAGGAGTCAGTTACTTTTCTTACTTGCTATTTATAACGCTTACTTTACCTGAGTCTTTAATAACACCTTAGATTGCATTAGTAACACTGAAGGGAAAATAAAAGCCCCACAGGAAAAAATAAAGCCGTAGGGATGAGGCGCTCGAGACACCTTGGCCTTCTAGAAATACGTGCCAGGACGCATCATCAGTGGTCACGTCTCTCTCAAAATACTAGTTCCATATATTTTTTGGCGATTTTTACCCCATTTCTGGATTATTCCTGCTACAGTTTGCAATGATACGGTATGTCAATTAACGCAGAGGGCTAAACAAAACGCAACGAAAGCACTTACGGAAAAATCGCCTTAACTGCAATGTGGGGAGCGGTGCGTATTACTAGGGAGCGGCTACGTTGTAACACCTGTCTATTAAGAAATCTCTCTACTAATATTTTCGACTCATTATGCTTACTACACCTTACTAGTCTAATATATGCTAATTACGTCTCCTTAATATCAACTTAGACTGCATTAGTAACACAGAAGGGAACATAAAAAGCCCCGTGGGAAGAAATACAGCTATTTAAATGTGGTACTTGAACGACATCTTAGCCTAGTAGAATACGTGCCAGGACGCAGCACTCAGGCGCGCACGTTATTATCACCCAAAAAACTAGTTCCATATATGTTTGGCCACAGTTTACCCTTTATGGTGTATATCGTGTATTAGTCCGCATAATTATATCCACTGAGCACAGAGGCTTTAAAAAATGATGTCACCTAAGCAATATTTGTAGGAAAGCATCAAACAGTAAATAAAACTAACCTAGCAATGAAAACAGTACCACGGAGTTACATGGAGAGACAGACTGGCATATGAGGAAGTAAAGGAGTGTTGTGGTGTGGATGTGGATGTGATGGAAAGTGTTAGGAGAGATAGACTGAGGTGGTCTGGCCATGTGGAGAGGATGGGGAGCAAGAGACTAATGTGGAGTGTATGTGAGTGAGGCAGAGGGGGGAGGGGGGACGGACACCAAGGATAAGGTGGAGTGATGGAGTAGAGGTATGAGAGGGGTATGTGAGCTAAGGGAGGGCAGCGAAATGGCAGGGGACATGGGGATTAGGGCGACATGGAGGCGATTTGTCTGTGGCCACCCCATATGGAATTAAGGTGTGGCGACTGAACGACAGACAGACAGAAAATACCATCATTTCCCCAACTAAGGAAGTTTGACTACTAATCTATAGTTTTATATCCACTGAGCAAAAAATGTTAATAAAAAAAAAACACTAATCGAAATAAAAATAATAAAACGGGAAGGAGGAAGCGGTGTGTAATGTCAATGTATTACTACTATTATTATTATTATTATTTCCCTTATTACTGTTACTATTAGCTGAAGTAGTAGTAGTAGCAGTAGTAGTAGTAGTAGTTTGTATTAAGTAGTAAACACTAAGCAGTAATTATTATTATTATTACTGTTATTATCATTATTATTATTATTATTAAGTAGTTGACGAAAATATGGTACTATTGGGCTTTCTAAACACCTCGTCCTCAGCGAGTTAGTTATGTACTGTATGTATGTATGTATGTGTACTGTATATGTATGAATGTATGTATGTATGTATAAAGGTGTGTGTACGTATGGACGTATCTATGTATGTTATTTCTATCGTTTAATTATTGACACAGATGACATAAACAACTTACATTATGCTAAAACAGGATTAAATTAGCCTTTGGTTCCTTCTTCCTTGCATTAAAAAAAATAAAATAAAATAAAATAAAATGGATGAAGTGTTTAGCATCCTCCACTGCCGACGAGATCACGGAAAGAGTCAACGCACAAATTTCTTACCTTATCTTCCACGTTATCTCCGATGCCACGCCATTTCCTCTTCTTTATCTTCTATATTCTCTTCACGGCGTTATATGCTCACTGAATATATATAGTTTTTACGTGTCTAACGCAAATGTCTCAAGATATTGGTGAAAAATACGAGAGGCGTGACAAGTGCAACATTTGAACACTTCTTCCCGCCAACAATGACGCGGAGGAATACATGATCACTCAGGTAGTCACGTCTCAATCTTCCAAGAAACTAGTTCCTATACATACTATGGCCACTTTTTACCCTTTTTCTGGCGTATTCCTGCTGTTAATCTGCAATGATGTATCAATTATGCATAGATGTTTAATGAAAAATGACACAGAAGCAGCATTTGTGGAAAAATCATCTGAACTGGAAGGTGGGGAGCGGCGCGTATTATAAGGGGCGGCAATTTTACAACACCTGTCTCTTCAGGCATTTCTGCTATTCTTATTTGTTATTTATTATGCTTATTACAACTTACTAGTCTAATGTATGCTAATTATGTCTCCTTAATATCAACTTAGATTAAATTAAGAACATACAGTAGGAGGGAATATAAAAGCCCCGTGGGAAGAAATATGCAGTTAGGATGTAGTACTTGAGCGACATCTTGACCTACTGGAATACGTTCCGGGACGCAGCACTCAGACGAGCACATCTCTACCTCTCAGAAAACTAGTTCCATATATTTTCGACCACTGTTTACCTTTTACGGTGTATTTCGCGTATTAGTTTGCATAATTATATCCTCCGAGGACAGAAGTTTTAATAAATGATGCCACCTTAACAATATTTGTAGGGAAAATTAGAAAAACCGTATCCACCAATGAAAACAGTACCATGAAAAATACCATTATTTCCCTAACTACCGAAATTCGACTACAAATTTGCACTTCTATATCCACTCAGCAAGGAAAAAATATGAAAAAAAAAAGCAGCTAGCACTACTCGTACAAACTAAAGAATAATAAAAAGGGAAGGAGGGAGCAGTGCGTAATTTCAGCGTATTAGTAGTGGTAGTAGTAGTAGTAATAGTAGTAGTACAAGTAGTAGTAATAGTAGTAGTAGTAATAGTAGTAGCAATATTTAGTAGCAGTATTGGAAGTAGTAGTAGTATTCGTAGTAGTAGTAGAAGTAGTATTTGTAGTAGTAATAGTAGTAATAGTTGTAGTAGTAATAATAGTAGTAGCAATATTTAGTAGTAGTATTGGAAGTAGTAGTAGTAGTAGAAATAGTATTTGTAGTAGTAGTAGTAATAGTAGTAGCAGTAGTAGTAATAGTAGTAATAATAGTAGTAATATTTAGTAGTAGTAGTACTGCAAGTAGTAGTAGTAGTATAGTAGTTGTAGTAGTAGTCGCACTGTTGTTGTAGTTAGTAGCAAGAAGCAGCATGTCGTAAGCAGTAATTATTATTATTACTCTTCTTATTCTTATTCTTATGATTATGTAGTTGAAAATATGGCATTACTGGGCTTTAACACCTCTTCCCTAGCGATTTAGTTATGTATGTATGTACGCATATAGCTGTATGTATGTACGTATGTAAGTATGTATATAGGTGTATGTATGTACGTATGTATGTATACAGGTGTATGTATGTATGTACGTTATCTCATATAATTATCAACACAGGTGACATAAACTTACATTATGCTAAAACAGGAATAAATTAGCCTTTGGTTTCTTCTTCCTTGCATTAAAAAAATAAATAAATAAAAATAAAATGGACGAAGTGTTTAGCATCCTCCACTGCCGACGAGATCACGGAGAGTCAAAACACAAATTTCTTACCTTATCTTCCACGTTATCTCCAAGTTCACGCCATTTCCTCTTCTTTATCTTCTATATTCTTTTCACGGCGTTATATGCTCACTGAATATATATAGTTTTCACGTGTCTAACGCAAATGTCTCAAGATATTGGTGAAAAATACGAGAGGCGTGACAAGTGCAACATTTGAACACTTCATCCCGCCAACAATGACGCGGAGGAATACATGATCACTCAGGTAGTCGCGTCTCAATCTTACAAGAAACTAGTTCCCATACATACTATGGTCACTTTTCACCCCTTTTTTGGCGTATTCCTGCTGTTAATCTGCAATGATGTATCAATTATGCATAGATGTTTAATAAAAAATGACACAGAAGCAACATATGTGGAAAAATCACCTGAGCTGGAAGGTGGGGAGCGGCGCGTATTACGAGGGAGCAGCAATTTTATAACACCTGTCTAGTAAGGGACCTGTACTATTCTTATTGGCTATTTAATAAGCTTACTACACCTTTCTAGTCTAATGTATGCTGTTAATGTCTCCTTAATATCAACTTAGATGGCATTAAGAACACAGAAGGAAATATAAAAGTCCCGTGGGAAGAAATATGCAGTTAGGTTGTGGTACTAGAGCGACACCTTGACCTACTAGAATACGTGCCGGGACGCAGCACTCACGCGGCCACGTCTCTACCCCTCAAAAAGTAGTTCCCACATATGTTGGTCATTTTTAATCCTCTTATGATGCATTGTAGGTATCAGTTTGCAATATTAAATCCACTGAGCACAGAGGTTTAATAACTAAAGCCAAAGTTTATTTAATGCAGAGACGAAGAAACCAAAGGCTAGAAGCTCGCACGATTGTTCTCTCCCAAAAAAATAAAAAATAAAAAAAAATAACAAAGGGCGAAATTCAACATACTACCATTTCGAGATGCATGGACACACTGCATTTAACAGACTGGGGGTTACGGACCGTAGGAAAAACAGAGGAAGACAGTTCCAGAGTTGACCTGGTACATACATGATGGACTTTGAGTAATGATTAACTCTTGCCTTAGAGAGTTCGACAGAAAAGGGATGAGAGTTTGCTGTCAGACGGGTGCTACTCACTCGCCGCAGTGGTGGAGGGATGCAAGCAGACAGGTCAGAGAAGCGGTGACCAGTAAAGCACCGATAGAGAGAGAATGATGCAACAGTGCAGCGATGAGACAGGCAGATAGATAAGCACATACAGACGGACAGACAGATAGACGGAGATAGACAGACACAGACAGAAATATAGATACAGAAAGAGACAGATAAACAGACATACAGACACACAAACAGAAAAAGTCAGAATCCAACTCGAGACGAACAGAATCTCTCTCTCTCTCTCTCTCTCTCTCTCTCTCTCCATTATCCGATCCGACAAAAAAAGGGCGATAGATTGACTGACACTGACTGACAGATAGACAGACAAGTATAGGCAGAAGAGACAGAAGGAAACAGTGACAAATAGTTATAGGCTATAGATGGATAGATATAGACTGACTGACTGATACGGATAGATACAGAGTAAATTACACTCACACACACACACACACACACATAGTCTTCCCTTATGAGAGAGAGAGAGAGAGAGAGAGAGAGAGGGGGCGAGGGGGACAGGATAGAGTGAGGTAAGAGGTAGGGAAAGAATGGGTAGAGGAAGGAGGGGAATGGGAAAAAGGCTAGGATATAAGAAGGATAGGGGGTGGTGGGGAGAAGGGAGGGGAGAGTGGCTGGGGCGGTGAGGGGGAAGGAGGAGTAATGGAGGGGAGAAAGACTAGGGCGGGGTTGAAGGGAGGGGGGGCAGTGATCCGTGACGAAAAGGGGGGAAGGGGCAGGGGGTGGTAAGACGAAAGGGACCATGGCGGTGGCAGGGGGTGAGGGGCAGGGGGTGAGAGGGGCAGGGGGTGGCAGGGGGTGAGAGGGGCAGGGATCGTCACGCAGCAGCAGACCTGATGAAGATGTGACCCTGAGGGCGCCGGCACCTGCTACTGCCTCACACATCACCCTGCCCTTGCCCCTAACCCTACCCCTGCCCCTGCCCCTACCCCTGCCCCTACCCCTGCTGGGGAAGGAGCTAAGGAGAGGATCTTGGAGGAGACTGAGACGAAGATGCAGGATTAGATTAATTTCTATTAACAAGGAGAGGACCATTAAGAGAGAGATTCAATTTTTCCAAGTCTCATCTTTCCCCTAGAATACGATGTTATATCCAGGTCCCTAATTACACTGCTGGGTGAATTCAAGAGGAGACAAACTTCGCCTAAAAGACTGACAAAACCGAGGGACGAACCCGGGTGCTTCCAGTTCCGAATTAGTCGTGATAACCAATGCACTAACAACTTCCCTAGGGACTGTGGCGGAGGGAAGAGTAAGGGAAGGGAAGGGAGAGGGACGAGGGTAAGGAATGGGGAAGGAATAGGGAGAGCAACAAGAGTCATGGGTAGGACAGGAGGCAGACAAGAGAAAAAGAGATGGGGCTAGAGGCAAGAAGCAGAGGGATGGGCAAGGAAAAGAGGTAGAAGGCAGAAGGGGAAATGCAGGGATATGGATGGGGATAGAGTGAGGAATAGGGACAGGAGTATTAGTCAGAGGTATGGATAGGCAGGGAATAGAGGAAGAAGGGGTAAGGAAAAGAGGAGCGTGAGGGGCAATGACTGGAAGATGAGAAGAATAAGGGATCATAGGCAAGGGTAGAGATGAAGAGGGTGAGAAAGAGGGAAAATGGTGTGTGTGTGTGTGTGTGTGTGTGTGTGTGTGTGTGTGTGTGTGTGTGTGTGTGTGTGTGTGTGTGTGTGTGTGTGTGTGTGTGTGTGTGTGTGTGTGTGTGACAGTCTGGGAAGTTACTGGGGAGGAAAACATCTGGCATTACACCAGGATCATGTGACTACGCTGAGCGACCGAAAGAAAAAATAATATTAATGGTGACTTCAGTGAATTTCCATTTTTTCTCCATTAAGGATATGACATGTTAGATGCGAACGTGTAATCTATTGTCTGTTTTCAATAATCTTTTTTTGGCTTTACGATGGCAAAATTCGTGTGAAGGACTTTTCCTACTTCAGCCAAGCGAACCGGTAATTGAAATAAATAATGCCTTCCCAGGATTCTTTACTGGAGAGTGATGTCGTGTACTATAAATGTATTTCTGATGAATTGAAAGGCTTTTGGTACACTGCAGATGGGTGAACATTTCGCTTCAATTCTCCACTGTCGATACATATCTTAATAAAATCTTTGCTACTGACAGGCAATTATATTCACCTTGGGACTGATTCTTTTTTCTTGACAAGGGAAAAATCTTACATTATTTTTATTTTCACAATCCCTAGACTTTTTTTTCTCGTGACACGGTAAAAATCTTACACTATTTTTTTTTTTCACTATCTCTTAGCTATTTTTTCTATTCTCGTGACAAGGTTGAATTCTTAAACTTTTTTTTTTTTTTCGCAATCTCTTGGCTACTGTGTTCATCTTAGCAATGGTCTCTTGTTGTCTGAAGGTAAAGTAATTTTTCTTGCAATAATTATGTGGTTCTATTTCTCAAGTAAACCTCCTTCATAGTCGGGTTGCTTCCAAATACCCATTCTTGCTACAACCAGACGATTTTATTCAAGTGAGAGTTACGAGCCTCAGAGGGTTAATACCGTCACCATTAACCCTTCTCATGATCGATACTACTCCAAGTTAATTCCAGTCAATGCTGGACGATTTTATTCAGCTGAGAAGGGGTCACAGGGAGCCTGAGTGTTAAGATAGATTTCCGCCGCGTTCATTCTCTTCTACTCGTACATTTGTTTTTTCCGACTCTAAGTATCTATATCTATCTATCTATCTATCATCTGTCTATCCATTCAGCTATCTATATTTATAATTGTCTATTTATCCGTGCTTTTTTATTTCTTCATTTCATTTCCTCTCTTTCTTACAATATTACCGAATTAGCATCAATTTCCCCCTCGAATACTACACTGTTTCTTCTTCTTCTTTTTCTTCTTCTTCCTCTTCCTCTTCTTTTCTTCTTTTTCGTCTTCTTCTTCTTCTTCTTCTTCTTCCTCCTCCTCCTCCTCCTTCTCCTCCTACTCCCCTTCCTCTTTTTCTTCTTCTTCTTCTTCTTCTTCTTCCTCCTCCTCCTCCTCCTCCTCCTCCTCCTCTTCTTTTTTAACGATCTGTGTTATATACGACTGACGTGCAGCAATTCGGGATAAGAGGTGACAAGTTAAAGGTCACGGTTTCTTAGACATCATGGCCTTGTATCCTCGACGTCTTAGGAGGCTCCCTGACACCCACTTTATTTCATGACACCTTAACATCCCCGTACGTGTCACTTATCCTGCCTTTTGTCAATTTAACCCCTTGGATCCGACGACGCATTTTTATATTTTTCTTGAGTGAGAGAGACTGACGAGAAGAGTGTACAGTATGTGAGGTGGAGAGGGAGGGGGAGGGGAGACCGAGGATGAGATGGAGGAATGGAAAGGAGAGGTATATGAGAAAGGGGTGTGTGTTGGGGGAGAACAGAGTAATGGCAGGCGACAGGGCGACATGGAAGCGATCTGTTTGTGGCCACCTCTTACGGGATTAAGGCGTCTGGCTATAGACAGATTGATTCTTGCCACATCTAGACGATTTTATTAAGATCAAGGGGGATTTTTTTCAGACCTACTGCTACAACTCAGCATTCAAGATAGAGCGATGGATGTCTTAGGGCAAGTTAAATAGAGTTAGCCGGGACGATATATCAAGTCGCTGGCTGGGTAAGGAGAGAGTGTGGGCGTGTGTCACCCCACACCACCCCACCCCTCCCCACATCACCCCACATCACCCCACACCACCCCTCCCCACACCACCTCTCCCCACACCACCCCACACAACCTCTTCCAACACCACCCCACACCACCTCTCCCCACACCACACCACCCCACCCGTCCCCACACCACCACACACCACCTCAAACCACCCCTCCCCACACCACCCTACCCAACCCCACTCCTCCTTTCACCACCCCATCCCACCCCCACCTACCCATCCCTCCGCACCCCACTATCACCACTAGGCCTGCCCGCTGTCATTAGACCCCAAATTTGTGATGCAAATGACTCACTGGGAATCTGAAACTTATACCTGTGCGCGGCCGAGGAAAAGAGAGAGAGGAGGGAGGGAAGGCAAGGTGAGGAATGAGAGTGAGGCCAATTCAAAACTGATTATAACAGCGTGACGGAAGCAAGAATGAAATAAAGGAAAAAGGAAAAATGTCGTATTCATGGATCTATGGGCGATTATGTTGATACCTTTTACTACCTGAGGATGACCCAGGCATAATTAAAACTACCTCACCTGTCGTACTTCCGTCGACTTAAGAAGCTCGCCAAGACAGTAAATTTCTGTATCTGGGACTCTAATATATTCTTGTAAGCTATTTCTGCAATCTACGCCGATAAAGAAGAGATGTAAGTAACAGACAAGAGACTAATATGCTGTAGAATGTGAAATAAATCGCTATGGATGAGGAGTTAAGAAAGTTCCCTAAGCTGACGAGAAGACGGCCTCCTCTCTCTCTCTCTCTTTCTCTGGCCTAGCTTGTAAACACCACACACCAACACAGGCGCTCGTGTCCACTCACCCACACACCTACCATCACACTCACCCCTCACTGATACACACACACACACACACACACACACACACACACACACACACACACACACACACACGCACAAAGTCCGTCTGTCTGTCTGTCTGTCTGTCTCTGTCTCTCTCTCTCTCTCTCTCTCTGTAGGTAGCAAAGCAAAGGTACAAAAACAAAAACAGGGGATTTCTCTCTCTCTCTCTCTCTCTCTCTCTCTCAAAAGCCAGTGGAGGGGACGCTAACCAGGGCCAAATTATCCCTCAAGTCGCAAGTAACGACCCCCGTCGCAACTCTACGACACTTTGACACGAAAACAGGGCAGGGCGTGAAATGACCTCTCTCTGCATAATAAGCCGCGAAATATTCAGAAGCCGAGAATTTAGACTCTTAAAAGATATTCAGACTGACTCTAAATCACAGCCGCCGGAGCCATCAGCGCGGGTTGAACGCGGCCACAACAAGGAGGCGAGAGTTACGAAGAATCTCAAGTAATTTCTTAAGATGAGTCTCCTTGGTTGCTAATCGTTTTTGGAAGGCATTTAGTCCTGTTTTTCTCCATAATATTTTCCTTGGTTTGGTTCTTAAGTTCTTGGTGTCTGAAGCCGTGATTAAAGTATGAAAAAAAAGGCCATTAAAACAGCTCAAGCTCCAGAATGTTTACGTCCATAGAGCCTTAGAGCTAACCACCCAGCTGCACTTAGTCAAACAAGCCAGACGTAATTGCAATCGTACCTAATGGTAATTAATTACACGCTCAGCACAAGATTACCACGAGAGGCGCTGATCCCGACACGCCAGCCTCAATAATTATCCCCTTCATTCTGGTCTTATTCTGGTATTATATTGGTGTAATTCTGGTATCAATTTGGTATTATTCTGGTATTATTTTGGTGTTATCCTCGTATTATTCTAGTATTATTTGGGTATTATTCTAGTATTATTCTGGTATTATTCTGGCATTATTCTGGTATTATCTTGGTATTAATTTTTCCTGCAATTTCTAGACGATTTTGGTCGAATCTGGAGAGACTATCCCAAAAGGAGGGGTTATGTACAGCCTTCACTAACCTCAGAGTAAGAGACGATTTCCCTGTGTTGAAGAAAATCGTCTGGGAGTAGCAAGAATGGTAGTGGTAGTAGTAGTAGTAGTAGTAGTAGTAGTAGCAGTAGTAGTAGTAGTAGCAGCAGTAGTAGTTGTGGTCGCAGCAGTTGTAGTAGTAGTAGCAGCAGTAGTAGTAGTAACAGCAATCCCAGGCTAATCTGAACGTGAGCCCAGTGGACTGCAGGCTGAAGCTACTCTTTTGCAGTCCACGATCATCTTTCTGGGGGGACAGGGAGGGAGCTGAGGGACGTCTGTATAACCAAGCGTCGGAACCACTCAGTCATATCAGTGCCATCACGTGAAGGCGTCCCCCTCCAGCAAGAATAAACGGGCATAATAAGTCATCTAACTGAAGGTGTTAAGGGTGCGACAAGATTACCCAGCGGCAGGTGTGGGGCAGGTTAACGAGTGCTGACCTGGACAAGTGGCTGGCGTGATGAAGCTAGGGAGGCGAGGATATTTTTGCCCTCCAGCCCTAGCACCTCTTCCTTAGCGGCTTATTTTTGGATACGACTGGTTAGTATAATTTTGCATGTTACTTATAAAGATTCCTGTGACGTTAGAATGATTCATAGAACACAGAAGAGGAGAGCATGGTGTAATAAGCAAAGTAAATTGCTTAGAATGAGGTGTTAGGGAGCTTCCTTAACCCAATTGAACAGGGGTCACAGTCGGTCGCGAGGGTATCAAGACTGTAACACCAAACCACTATTTACCACTGTCTTCTGTGTCACCGTCTGTGTCCTGTCTCTGTCCTGCCCTCCTCCTAACCCCACTCTCTTCTGTGTCACCGCCTTTGCTTTGTCTGTGTGTTGCCCTCCTCCTAATCCCCCATGACTACCCTTTAACCCTGCTACACCACGCCACACCACACATCCACACCTGCTGCTAACTCCTCCACAGTCAATACATTTCAATCTAAGCCATATTTTCCTTCCTATAATCCAGCCTTCTTTCTCTCCATGCCCCAGATTTTCCCCGCCCTCATCCTCACATCCCCTCACCACCCATATCCATTCTTCCCCATATCCCCCAGTTCATTTCTTCCCATGTCCTTCATCACTCAGCAGTATAATTGAGGATGTAAATAAAAATCAATTAGTATGGATCATTTTGTTGGGACAAGCTGGGACTTCAAACGTGACTGCCTACCTTCACAATCCTGGCCTGGTTTAGACAACAAAAATAAACCTAAAACGAGTTCTTCTTCGGTGACCCAATTCACCTGTCCCCCACCACCTATAATTTTGCCTGCCTCTTCCAGTTCCTTCTTTATCCCAGCCGGTTCGTGCCCAGAAGGGAAATAAGGACTTGGACTGTAAATTCGATGGTTTTGTCGCAGTATGAGGGATGACCGGGATAGCAAAATTTAAATTGCGGTCTTTATAACCTTCTTGCCTTTGACACACCTGAACTCGAGCCTGCTTCGTTTTCTTCTTCTGCTCACCTGGCGTGCACCTGGGGACCTGGTTGTGACGTCGACTGTTTGGATTCTGTTTTGGAGGGGGATTTTGCGACTTAACCAAATCTAAATGTCCTTCTTAATGCTCCTCATGTACTCAGTAGGTATAAACATGGGTCTTCTGCCTTTCAACTCCCTATAGTCCCCGTCTTCTGCTTTGCGATTCCCAATTTTCCCTTTCCATTCCCTATTGTCCCCGTCCTCCGCTTTTTTGACTCCATCCCTGTCCTCGTTCCCACATCCATACTCGGTCCCTCCCTATCTTCCCTGACTGACACCGGGCTGGAGAGCCCCCTTGTACCTGGGACGTGATGGTGGCGATTGGGGTAATAGTTACAAGAGGCGAACAAGACCAGTGGCCGCACACAGACCGGGACAACAGCCTACTGCCCACCTAAACCGCTCCCGTCCCTCCATATTTGTCGTTTCGGGGTGGAAAGTCAGTGGGATCCGGCCAGAAAACTGATGGATTGATTCCTGGCGTAATGGAAGGGGAGGCAGGCTTGAGTGTGGAGATGTGTGTATGGATATGAAGTCTCGTGGTACGGCCTTAATTCTGGGTAGTGTGTCTGTAGTAATCCATCCTATAGTAAACTCATAGTCATACTGCTTTATTACTGACCTGTACTCCCTGAAAAATCACACTTGTTCTTGGTACTAACAGAAGTAAGTGTGAGATTATCATTGCTCGTAAAAAGTGTTCTATTCTCAGGCTCTTGTACTCACTCTCAAACACCTCTCCTGACTATAAGTGGGTTAATGGTTCCAGTATTAGCACTCTCAGGCTCCCGTGACTCATTCTCAGCTAAATAAAACCGTCTGATGTTTGCTAGAATAGAGTACTAGACTTGTCCTAACCACCAGAGGATTTCCAGCTCTCACACTTCATCCTGAATTATCTTCTGGGAAAGTTTGAGTTCTTAGACCGCGAAAAGCGAACTTTGTCTTTCATTCCCGCTGAGTTCAGACGATTTCACTCAGCTGGCAAAAACCAACAGGAATGATGAGGTTGGGAAATCTATCTCTCCTTAATGCTGTGACAGGCAGAGGTGTGTGTTGGGGCGAGAGACAGCCTGTATACACAACCTGGCTATCCTATGAATCAAATGGGGGTAATGGTTTTAGTGTCTGCTGCTGGTGGGCCCTTCAAACCTACTGATGTCCAACGCTTTTATTCAGCCCAAGAAACCCATCCCAGCCTAAAAATTAAACCCAAATTTTCTCCGTATGTACAACTAAACACTAATCTCGACCCACTACGTTACGGTAAATAACGGGAGAGTGAACGATAACTTCTGAAACCTAGTGAGACGCCCTTCGGAACCTGGTGAATTTTTCTGGGTAATGTGTAATTGTTTCATATTTGTTTTTCTTAAATGTGGAGATAATCCTGACCTAACTGTGCATCCCTGTTAGCTTTTCTTCTTCTTCTTCTTCTTATTATTATTATTATTATTATTATTATTATTATTTTTACTGTATTATTATTATTATTATTATTATTATTATTATTATTATTGTTATTGTTATTAGGTCTGGATGATGGATGGATGGATTACTATTATTATTATCATTATTATTATTATTACTATTATTATTATTATTATTATTATTATTATTTGACAACGGAAGGGGGGATGATAGTGTATTATTTAGCACATCCCACTCGCAACTGATAGGACTTGAGTTCGATTCCCGGGCCGGTCAGACTGGTGGATTAAGTTTGTTTTCTCATTGTCTCTCTCCTCGCCCAGCAGTACACCTGGGGACCTTACCGTAAACCAGTACTGAGGATCGTGTTCTTGGGGAAATATGGGACTTGGAAAAACTCTGACATAATGACCTCGTGCAATCGCTTCCCCTTCTTTTTTCTTAAGGGAATTCTAAGAGAGATGCCGTGGACCCTGCAGGGGGCAACTGGGGCAAATTACGGAGTTCATCCAGTAATGCACATAAAATTGATTTCTGACTAAATTAAATTCTGTGTGATATTGCCCAATACTTGGCTACCACAAAACACCTTCGAGATATCAAGGCCACACAAACACACACACACACACACACACACACACACACACACACACACACACACACACACACGGAGAGCTACATGGTAAGACAGAATTGGGTCCTCTTTGGTGATATCGCTCGATCTTACTCATCGATTGGAGAAAGAAGAAAAAGATGGGCCACATGTAGACTTTAGGCTTGTGTGTGTGTGTGTGTGTGTGTGTGTGTGTGTGTGTGTGTGTGTGTGTGTGTGTGTGTGTGTGTGTGTGTGTGTGTGTGTGAAGGTGAGTATGGTGTGGTGTGGAGTGGTGTGGTAGCGCCTGATGTGGTGAACTGGGGTATAGTGTGGTGTAGAGTGGTGTGGCAAGTTTGGGGGGAGGGGAGGTTGGTGTCCCTTAATGTGGTGTAAATTGGTATGGTGTGGTATGAGGAAGAACACTCCTATATCTCAAATCCTCTAGCAGGTGTATGCAAAGGTAAGCTGTGGTGTGTAATAGGGCATGGTGTAGCAGGGTATGGTAAGGCAGGGTATTGTGTGGCAAGTTGTCGTGTGGCAGGGTGTGGTGAGGCAAGGTGTAGTGTGCCAGGATATGGTGTGGCAGGGTGTGGTGTGGCAGGGTATGGTGAGGCAGGATGTGGTGTGACAGGGTGTGGTATGGCAGGGTATGGTGAGGCAGGGTATGGTGTGGCAGCGTATGGTGAGGTAGGGTGTAGTGTGACAGGGTGTGGTGTGGCAGGGTGTGGTGTGGCAGGGTGTAAGGACAAACACCCCCTATCTCCAGTCATCTAGGGGTGGGACCACAAACCCTGCTCCCCTGACCTCACTAAGACCCACTAATGGACCCACAGGCATCTCACCAACTCAAGACCCATTTTCCTACCCTTACCCACTTCTCTGCGCTCCCCTTCACTCACTCACTTCTTTACCCACTTCCCTATTCTTGCCCTCACTCACTCCCTTACTCCGCAAAATACGCCATCATCCCTTACTCACAGTCTTGGTGCTCACTCCTTCACTCACATTAATATTTTGTTTATTCTAATACTCCCTCCACTTCCTTGGTTTGTCTCTTCTCATTCCCTTGTATCATATTCATTTTATACACCATCTTACCTACGCTCCAACTCCTTCATCTCGCATTCATTCCACTTTTCCCTCACTCATGTTATCCTTCAGTTTTGTTACAGAGGTTAGTCTCTTAACTAAGGTTAACCTCTGTGTAGGCTAACTCTCTCTCTCTCTCTCTCTCTCTCTCTCTCTCTCTCTCTCTCTCTCTCTCACACACACACACACACACACACACACACACACTGACCGGAGAAAAGAAAAGTACTCTGATAGTTTTCAGAAGGAGAGAACGACGCTAAATTGAATAAAATCGTAAGGTGTGGTTGGAGGAAAAGTGATGTCCTTGTGCTGAAGTGGTTGAGGTTTGTGTGTGTGTGTGTGTGTGTGTGTGTGTGTGTGTGTGTGTGTGTGTGTGTGTGTGTGTGTGTGTGTGTGTGTGTGTGTGTGTGTGTGTGTGTGTGTGTGTACAAGCTACTAGCTGGCAAATCAAACCCATTACTTGAATAAATGAGGCAGCATTACATTACACCGTACATGTGCTTCACGGAATATCATCAGTGCGCCCTTAGGTAATTCACAGCAATATCCGCAGCAGTACCAAAAATATATATCTATCATTTAATCTATTATCAATGTCATCACTAAATTTAATCATATAAATTCCCACTACCTCCAAAAACACAGGTATCATCTCACAGGCCAAATGTTTAACAGAGAATACTTAATCACCTGTCGAATTAGCGAAGCAATTAGTAAATGAATGTGACAGGTGTTCTTCCGTCCATCACTGGGAGCGTGTTTTGACTTGACGCAGGATGTGTGTGTGTGTGTGTGTGTGTGTGTGTGTGTGTGTGTGTGTGTGTGTGTGTGTGTGTGTGTGTGTTAATATAAAGTCTCAGCCCTTTTAATAAGAGGCGCCTTATATTTATTATTATTATTATCATCATCATTATTATTATTATTATTATTATTATTATTATTTGGTTAATTAAAGATTTATATATAAGGGAGATAAAAAATTGACTTAAAATCTGGGAAGGTAAAATTCTGTTCCCTTCACCTCCCTCCTCTCAGCTGAATAAAATCGTCTGTGTTGTAGAAATATATATATGTAGAAAAAATCGTCTGAACCCTCGCCTCTTAAAATAAATAGACAGTTTTTTATCTATTCCGTATCTGGGTAACTCTAACCCCCTAGTACAAAAAAAAAGGGAAGACAAATGAAAAAATCCCACACTTAGTGAAATCGTCTGGAAATTAAGAAAAAAATAATAATAAAAAGGTCCTCGGGTTGAAGGGCTTAAAAGGGGGTGCAAAATTTTTCGTCCATAAATATAAAAAAAAAATCCAAGTGAAAAAAAATCGTCTGGAAGGAGAAAGAGAATCAAAACAGGTCCTCGGGCTGATGGGGTGACGAGCGAAGCAAATATTTACGTCTATAATGAGGTAAAAAAAAAGTTATAAAAAAAATCAAGGCTAATTAGGAGGTTCTGTGGGACCGTCACCGAAAAACACATCACCGAAAAATGATCAAGAGTCTTCCACCCGACTTTCTTCCCGACTTCTCCCCGCTACCCGACTTCCTCCCGACTTCTCCCCGACACCCAACTTGCTCCCAACTTCTCCCCGACACCCGACTTCCTCCCGACTTCTCCTCGACTTCCCGACTTCTCCCCGACACCCGACTTGTTCCCGACTTCCCGACGTCTCCCCGACCCCCGACTTGTTCCCGACTTCTTCCCGACACCCGACTTGCTCCCGACTTCTTCCCGACACCCGACTTTCCCCTGTTTCCTCCCAATACCCGACTTGCTCCTGATTTTTTTTCATACCCGAATTCTTTCCGACTTCTCTCCGACACCCGACTTCCTCCCTGGTACCCGACTTGCTCCCGACTTCTCCCCCATTCCCTACTTCTTCCCGACTTCTCCCCCATTCCCGACTTGCTCCCGACTTCTCCCTCATTCCCGACTTGCTCCCGACTTCTCCCCCATTCCCGACTTCTTCCCGACTTCTCCCCCATTCCCGACTTGCTCCCGACTTCTCCCAGACATCCGACTTCCTCACCACTTTTCCCTGACACCCGACTTGCTCCCGACTTCACCCCGATACCCGACTTCCTCCTGATCAAGTTCAAGAGAATAGTTTCCGATTTCCGACTTTCTTGAAATGCCTTCTTCCCTACACCCGACTTCTTCCCGACACCCGACTTCTTCCCGACACCCGACTTCTTCCCGACACCCGACTTCTTCCCGACACCCGACTTCTTCCCGACTTCCTTCGACAGTAAGCTTTCCCCCGACTTCACTTTTATTCTTGACTTGGCTGTTCCTGTGTGTGTGTGTGTGTGTGTGTGTGTGTGTGTGTGTGTGTGTGTGTGTGTGTGTGTGTAAGTCCTAGTACCCTTAACCCTTCCGTACGATAATGCATTTATTTATTTATTTACTTACTTATTGCTCTTGTTAGACGCTTATTCGATCATATAATAGTAATTTAACATCTTCAGTCCGAGAACGTATAAATTAAAGGCTTCACTCGATATTATTTAGCTGTGAGAGAGGGAAATCAGACTAGAGTTTAATTAAGACTATTTTCAAAATCTCCACTACATATGATTTATCCAAAGTTAATAGAGCCATCAGCAAAATAGTAGTAGTAATAGTAGTAATAGTAGTAGAAGTAGTAGTAGCAGTAGTAGTAGTAGTAGTAGAAGTAGTAGTAGTAGTAGTAGTTGTTGTTGTTGTTGTTGTTGTTGTTATTATTATTATTATTGTTCTTGTTGAAACTCCAGCCTCGTCTCGTTGCTCCCTTACGTACTACGCAGTTTCACATAAGCTGTACCGTATCACTGTCTGCCTGTCAACTCTCAATCTATCTATCTATCTATCTACCTGTCAATTCTCAACCCATCTATCTATCTATCTACCTGCCAACTCAACCCATCTATTTATCTATCTACCTGTCAATTCTCAACCCATCTATTTATCTATCTACCTGTCAACTCTCAACGCATCTATCTATCTATCCACCTCTCCTCAACGCATCTATCTATCTATCTACCTGTCAACCCATCTATCCATCCATCTGCCAGCTGGTGATGCACATAAACAAACGCATTACGTAGGATTCTTTCACATGGCACGCCTCAAAACCAGCTCACAGGCGCGCTATATGAAAATGAATCACAATCCTCTGACGCGGAAAATATTGAACTCGCTGTGTTTATGAGTGATTAGGCAAGAGTGATGTGTAACGTGACTACAGTTCGTGTGATGGTATGTATGTGATGGAGGATTGTGTGTGTGTGTGTGTGTGTGTGTGTGTGTGTGTGTGTGTGTGTGTGTGTGTGTGTGTGTGTGTGTGTGTATTGGTATTCACATTATGGATAACAACCACCACCTCGATTCTCTCTCTCTCTCTCTCTCCAGTCAATTTTATCATCTCAGAAGCCCCCTCATGGAAACAAGGCAAATCAATCCTTCCTACCTTCATCACAATCCACACCTTTACCGGACGACTTTACCTGGCGCGTTTCTCGTACTGGAGGGGTTAATCTCAGCACCTGGGCGCCCGTAACATGCCCTTAGCTCCGGGATAACACGGTGATACGGAGTCAACAGCAGCGCGACTTATGCACACGAAGCAGGTCTCGTGTTTGGCCAGCGTGGGTGAAGTGTGGGTGCGTCAATCTTTGCTATATTATGCCACGCCTCGCTACACTGAAGGGATGAAATTATGTTATCAGCTCACACGGGTTGGTAGGAAAGCGTGACTCCTTCAGGACGATGACTCTCTCTCTCTCTCTCTCTCTCTCTACTCCAGCGTACATCAGGTGACGCTGTGATCAAGGTCGTTTGAGGACGTATTCAGTAAGTTTCTTAAGCTAAGGTTGGGTTATAAGAATGAACGTTTATAGCCTGATCTTCACTCGTACAAATATATAAAATGTTGGAAGAAAAAAAAAAATTCTTAACAAGGTAAAAATTAAATGAGGAAATTACGACTAATAATCATCATCATCATCATCATCATAAAATTAAATAAAAACTTGCGTAAAAGGTAATCCGCCCAGGTAAGAGCAATACGCACTAAGGTAGACAATTTAGGACCATCGAGGCAGACTTTACGTAGCAATATTCAGTTTTTACCCTGTTACTGCTACTACGAGTTTTTGTGATGCCAATTCTTTTCCTCCTTTTTTAATATATATAATGAGGGGCTGTTCCTATGTCATATATTCACCTTACATGTAACAATATAATAGAAAATCTGAGGCTGTAAAATATCCCTTGATTACTCATTGTTAATTTTATGGCTGGGAGAAAGAGTAATATATATTTTTTTAACCTACTGTCAGACGATTCTATTTATTATTTATTTATTTATTCATTTCCTTCCTCGATGTCTCTTCCATATTTCATGACCATCTTTCCCTCCATCATAGCTGGCTCCATTCTCTACTTTACTCCTCTCCTCCTTCTCCTCTCTCTCCCCTCCTCCCTCAACCTTTCTGCCCTCTTCCCTTCCCTCCCTACTTCTCTCCCTCTCTTCACCGCTTCCTTTTCCCATCCAATCCATCCTTACTTGGTTTCTCTTCCCTCCCTCCATTTTCTCCCTCTCTTTCTCAAACGAGTCCTTCTTCCCCCTTCCCTCTTCCCTCTCTTACTTCTTCCTTCCCTCCACTGCTCCTTCTCCCGTCCCTTCCATCCTTCCCTGTTTTCTTTTCCCTCCCTTCGTCCTCTCCCTTCCTGAAACTAGTTCTTCTCCCTTCTCTCCCTCCCCCCTTCCATTCTTCTCTGGTCTCTCTTCCATTCCTTCGTTTTCTCCTTCCCTTTCTCAGACTAGTCTTTCTTCTCTCTCTTCCCCCCCTCCTCCCCTTCTCTCTCCCTATCCCCCCTCCCACCTCACTGCCCTCCAGTCATCCCGCCACAAATATAATCTGTCCCTGTGATGTGCCCAAATTACCGTAAATAAAGGAAGGGAAATTATACGTTAGTCGAGGGGCGAGTTTGTGGCATCGAAGGTAGGAACGCTTAGCTACGTGGGGGCTGTCTAGAGGGAGGCATTTATAAAGGCTCTCAGGGCTATCAGGGCTGTATATATAGACTCTCCTAAGCTTAAGCTGTGTATATGAATCCTGTATATACACTTCCCTTCACTTAAACAGCTACCAAATACATTACAAGCGGTTTAGAGTGAATATTAAGGAGTAACAACACACTGAAAATACAAGCAAATACTGAAAAAAGATCTGTATTAAAAACGTAGTGCTTAGTAGCCCTGGTTAGCCTGTACAATGGTTAAGATTCTTTGTAAATAAGACTCATAAACTTGACCCTCTCACGGCCGCGTCTTCCCAAAACAAGGAATTTTATACACAGCATCGTGGCTCCTATGACTCACTCTATTAAATAAAACTCTCTCTCTCTCTCTCTCTCTCTCTCTCTCTCTCTCTCTCTCTCTCTCTCCTCTCTCTCTCTCTCTCTCTCTCTCTCTCTCTCTCTCTCTCTCTCTCTCTCTCTCTCTCTCTCTCTCTCTCTCTCTCTCTCTCTCTCTCATCTGACTGTCTTTCTCATAGCGTCAGTCTATTTTTTTGTCTTTCTACCAGATTTGTTTCTCTCTCTCTCTCTCTCTCTCTCTCAATACAAGAGTCCTCCCCAGCTTCTGAGGGTTAAGAGTCATAGTACCTTATAAACACCTTCCACCTCCTCCGTCTTCTCTCTCAGCTGAATAAAATCGTCTGGGTTGAATAAATCGTCTGGAATAAATTACGGAAGACGACGCATGCACGGGAAGACGAGGCTCAAGACGCTTTATAAATTCCTAAGAAAATAAGGTGTTCTTGTGAGAAATTTTGTGAGAAGCTGTGTGAATTGTGAGACATCCTTGATTTACTTATTGCATTATGATTTTCTTTTTTCCATCTCTCTCTCTCTCTCTCTCTCTCTCTCTCTCGCTCTCTAGGTGGGATTCGGGAGTGATTGTGGGATTTTTTAAAATCTGATGTTCCTACGATTTATTTACATCCTGGATATGAGAGAGAGAGAGAGAGAGAGATTGAAGGTGTTATGTGTGTAACTGAAGGCTGAGTATGCATGGAGATAATCTGGAAATACATACACACACACACACACACACACACACACACACACACACACACTTCTATCCCACTAGTTCAGGACACTTTAAAATCGACACATAAAAAGCCTGGCGTCCCCACCCACAAATTAGTCGTTGAATTGAACCATACTGGAGAGGGACGCCTTCACGTGGTGGCATCGATAGAGGGGAGTGGCTTTGCTGTCCCTCAGCTTCCTCCCTATGGCTCGAAAGGAGGATGGTTCAATGCGGGACAGGGGTAAATTCAACCTGCAGCCCACTGGGTACACGTTGCTAATGAACCTGAAGCCATTACAACAACAACAGCTACTACTACTGCTACTACTATTACTTTTACTACCACTACTACTACTACTACTACTACTGTCACTATTTCTACTAACACTAATACCACTGCTACTACTACTGCTACCACCACCACCACCACTAATACTACGACTACTACTACTATTACTACTACCACAGCCTGGTATGTGGAGTGACCCTAACTTATGCTCAATGGAATTCCACGTATGACCATCAAAATTTCAAGGCTTGTTGTAAATTCCCGATAAAATTTCGGCCGTATGCTTAAAACCTAAATATCAAAGGCAAAGGGTAAGTCCTGATATCTGACGACTATATATGAAACGCCAATCTTCTAATGTTTACTCTAACTTGATCTGAAATTGCCATCTTTCCATCTTGAACACTCAGTTGTAGTAATAGACTAATACTGGAAACTGGCGCTTGTCACGAAGAAGTGCTATAGACATGATGAGAGGCCGTAGAACTGTCTTTCTCTGCCACTGAGCAACGTGAAATCAGCTGCGAAAGGACAAAAATCTTGGCCAAGTAAAGGTGAAAGGGGTATAGTACTAAACGGGTTAATATCCTCACTACTACACTGCCCTGCAAAGCTGAATATTATCGTACGGGAGCAATATATTTACGATACACACGATGTCATAGGCCTGAAGGGGTTGCCATCGAAATTCTTACTAAGCTCCATATTTGTCTATCGAAGCTCTCTCTCTCTCTCTCTCTCTCTCTCTCTCTCTCTCTCTCTCTCTCTCTCTCTCTCTCAAACTAACTAACTACGGATGCAAACCTTAGTCACCGAGGGCCGAGTAGATGGGCTTATCAAGAGGAAGAGGACACCTAAGGAGGAAGAGGACACCTAAGGAGGAGGAGGAGGACACCTAAGGAGGAGGAGGAGGACACCTAAGGAAGAAGATGGACACCTAAGGAGGAAGAGAACACCTAAGGAGGAAGATGGACACCTAAGGAGGAAGATGGACACCTAAGGAAGAAGATGGACACCTAAGGAGGAAGATGGACACCTAAGGAAGAAGATGGACACCTAAGGAGGAACAGAACACCTAAGGAGGAATAGGGACTCATTTGTCTTTGTCTGCGGCGGGAATCGAACCGGCCCAACCACAGACAGATGAATGGATACATAGATAGATAGATAGACAGATAGAGATAGATAGATTGATAGATAGATAGACAGACAACCAGAGATAGATAGACAGACAGACAGGCAGATAGATAGACAGACAGGCAGTTAGACAGACAAGCAATCAGGTATTACACAGACTATACCAAAACACACATTGGTCACCTCTAATTAGACTTTTTTTATCTTCAGTTCTTTATTTCCCTTTCATTACCTGACCTAAAACTGTGGAGAGTGATGTCATTGAAGGCCAAGCAGAAATACAAAGTGTCTAATGAAGGAACCTGAGGAGAAATTGTATGCTGAAGGGACGGCTCAGTCTGCTGATGTGGGTGTGGGTGCAGGGGTCGGGGTATCTATGCTTGTTGGAATTATTCAGTCAGTGGCAGATTACCGTAGTACATTATCTCACGGAAAGAATAATGAGAAGATGATGATATGGGGTACAGAGAAGTAATGCTAAATGAACCCTACCCGCTGCACACCAGAACTCACCCGCTAAGTAGCAAATGAGGTGCAATATATGGACCACCCTGTATAGGCAGAAATAACAAGATTCCCGTAAATTTCGCTGAATCCCCTCCAACCTCCACAGGGCTAACAGGGAGAGGTTATCCTTTTGGCTGAATCCGGGTACAATCAGGCGAAGAAGGATCCAACTCCTACACACGATAAAACTGAACCTCAGCGTTATTTCTGGGTGTGGGGGCACGTGAGCAAGAACTCTGCCTGGTACACTGAGCAACACCACGGTAAGGACTCGAGTCATGCTGGTTTTTTCTCTCTTTCCTGGTTTTCTTTTCCTTTCCTGACAATGATAACCAAACCCCATGTCCAGTCGGGAGGAACGACACCAGACCGCCAATTGGCTTGACTGCATGTAATTCCCTGATCATGGTTTTGTCCCCAGCTCTGATTAGTTCCACAAGGATGCCACAAACACCAACTGACCTGCCACTTTCCAGCTCAGACACTCTTCCTGATTTCGTCTACAGAAGGCATGGCATCGTCGACTCGTGTGACAGCAGCTAGTGGTTGCACACCAGTCAACAGGGGCTTTCCATGGGGGTACTCAACCCAACAAGCCCTATACTTACCCACCTCAGACACAAGCAGTCCACCGGTCGCTTGAAGACAGTTGGCCTGGGCAGCGGATCGTACGTCGAGATTCTTCAGGGCTCGAAAAGTAGACTGAAGGTTCTTTGCATTAAAGTGACCCTCTACCTCCTCGTCGACTTCCCTGACATACTTCTCCGTGTCTCTTCTCAACGAAACTCTTGCCTGACAAGAAGTCTGTGTTGTTTCCGATCCCAGCCAATGTGACAGCACGACTCTCATCAGTTGTATTCAGCGTTCGTGGAGGGATGTACCCCTCCTTGGTCTCGGCCAATCTTCAACACATTCCTCAGCTCTTGTCAGAGTAACATGCTAAAGGATATCCCATCGTTCAACAGGGTACTCAAGAGCACTAAGCACCTCAAGCCCATTCAAGACTGTCACGACATAATCATGAGCATATTCCTTATCCCTGAGTTGCTCAGATGGAACAATGTTAGGCGACCTCTTGGAATTCACTCCGATTTGATTTGTAGCTTCTGAGGAGCAGCGTCGGATTTACACTCATTTACGAAGAATTCTGTACTCCGGAGAGCCCTGGAGTAAAGACGGATCCTCCACCAGGTACTTACAAGGGTGTTCTTAATTTTAGCATCCTATCCAGTACTAGAATATCACGTTCAGCGGTGAAGATCCAGAAGGTAGAACTACTTATATTAGTATTTCATCGCTCCAAGGTATGCACGCAAGTACATACAAACTGGCAATACCCCGACTCGATACCAAGAAAAATAAAGAGGCAGTTTATTTCTCAACACAGCAATATATTTACGGACACTAGACTCCTCAACCGTACATATCAGTATACACAGACCGTTCATACCTTACTGTACGAGGCACAATATACACAAAACATAAGCAACCGTGAAGACAGACGATATTCCAACTTTACAATGGAAAAAAAAAAGTGTAAGTGATTCTTTGACTGTACGTAGCAAAACATAATGGAGGTGGTGGGTGGGGGAAGGAGGGGAGGAGGTGGGGGTGGTGGGGGTAGAGGTGCGGGGGAAGAGGAGGAATGCGCCAGAACCAGTCCCTGAGATCCAATTATCGGAATTACCCGTTCTGTGAAATGTTGCGGCCAAAAGTATACAGCCACGTTATGGTCAAAGCTCCAGCCCCAGATAACCATGCTATGCCAAACGTAAATAAAACACTGCCCCGATAAAGGAAGTATTTTATTCCGGCTTGCGACAGACGAATGAGCCAGATAACGACGATAAACGGTAAACAGGTAAAGCAGAAAGAGTGCACTGATAAAGGAAGCGTGGTTTCGATGATAAATTGGGAATAAGTCATACAGAAACTTTGCACTGATAAAGGAAGCATGGTTTCGTCTTTTTATTCCGTCTAGCGCAAGGGGGATTACTGAGATAACGATGGTATAAAGAGAATAAATAAAACACAAGCCCTGATAAAGGAAGTCAAGGCGAAGAACAGTGCGTACGATAGCAAATTAAACCACACTGTATTTCGGTTTCCCTAACGGTTAAGTAGATAAGTAAATGGGAAAAATATGTAACAGACTTGCGATTATCAGGTGCTTCTTTTTTGTTAAGTGATGGACGGGTTCTGTATGCTTATGGCCACGACTTACATTGTGAAAGAGGTTAACTTACAATCCGATGACTTCTTCTTCATCATCATCATCATCATCATCATCATCTTCTTCTTCTTCTTCTTCAATCCTCAACATGATTTCCTTCACCTTTAAGACAGACTTCTGGAATTCAATAGGTTTTATACAAGCCTCATTGACCACTTGGCATGAGAGGTCTTTCTTGGGCCTCATAAAATCGTCTGGAGGTTGCAAGAATACACCCGTTACACCTTACCGGAATCAAGGGGTTAAACTAGGAGTGGCAGAGGCGGAGGGAACCTGGTGATGAGAAAGGGGGGACATTTCAAAGATGATGTGGTTAGATGATGAGAGGAAAAGGTCGGCCACGTGGGAACTAACACACCAAGAACTTCTGGTCATCCTAAACCTCCACAGAAAATTTGTTGGTGTGTTGGTTCCTTCTGTGCGTTAAAAGTGAACACGGAACTCAGCAAGGCAGCGATCAGGTTTGAGGAGGCCAACAGAGAGCGAGTTTGAGGATGCCAACAGAGAGCGAGTTTGAAGAAGCCAACAGAGAGCGAGTTTGAGGAGGCCAACAGAGAGCGAGTTTGAGGAGGCCAACAGATAGCGAGTTTGAGGAAGCCAACAGAGAGCGAGTTTGAGGAAGCCAACAGAGAGCGAGTTTGAGGAGGCCAACAGAGAGTGAGTTTGAGGAGGCCAACAGAGAGCGAGTTTGAGGAAGCCAACAGAGAGCGAGTTTGAGGAAGCCAACAGAGAGTGAGTTTGAGGAAACCAACAGAGAGCGAGTTTGAGGAAGCTAAGAGATAGCGAGTCTGAGGATGCCAACAGAAAGCGAGTTTGAGGATGCCAACAGAGGGCGAGTTTGAGGATGCCAACAGAGGGCGAGTTTGAGGAAGCCAACAGACTGAGTTTGAGGAAGCCAACAGAGAGCGAGTTTGAGGAAGCCAACAGAGAGCGAGTTTGAGGAGGCCAACAGAGAGCGAATCTGAGGAGGCCAACATCGAATGAGTTTGTGGGGGTCAACAGATAGCGAGTTTGAGAGGCCAATATCGACCGTGTTTAAGGCCAACATACAAGCCATATTAGATGTCAGAGAGAAGAATGACAACTCCTTCATTTTTCCAACGAAGGAGAAAACGCTGCACATTATCTGGACTTTGGAGGAGAGGACTGGTAAAGGCGTCAATGAGAAACTTCGTAGGGAAAGGTACGCAGAGAAGGCCACTCGACTGTCAGACACGATTCATTATACCAACCTCAAACCCTCGCTTCAGGTCTCAAAGAATCCATCCCACAAAGACGAAAACCAATACTGAACAAGCGAGAAGGTGCTCTGATAAAAAGGACCCAGGAGAGTGGAAAAAAACGAGAACAGAGGGATAGGTGAAGTGCAATATGATGTGTGCAACAGCTCCTCTCTTTGATGGTGAAGGCCTCATGACTTAGCCGATGAAAAGTTAAATTATCCACGAACTTAAGGCTAATCTCCGTGATCAGGTCCCACGAACACGGACTACTGATGACTCGGCAAGAACATACTGTATAATAACGTATATTTTGCCATGAGGAGTCCGTCAATTCTTCCACCAAATTTGCTTGAAATGGGAGAAAAACCATCAGTGTTAGCGCAGTCGGGGCTATTTTCATGGAACCGGCATTAAAATATCGAAAAAAAAAAAAATCATCCGATTTTATAAAGCTTGGTAGAGGTGTTCAGTGGTGGGACATGACGAAGGAGATTTTTTTTTTTTCTGGGCAATATTTTAAAGATCAATGTCGCAACGAATGATCAATTTTGACATCCCTGAACCTGACTGTTAGGCCTATTATGCGCAAGCCTAGTAAATTTTGTCATGAGAGGTCAGTCAACTCATTCACCCAAAACTGGTTAAAATCGAAGACAAACTATTCATTTTGGCGGGGTCGGAACTACTCTCACGGTGGCCATGCGATCTCCACTCTGGGGACGCAGCACCCGCCTAACTACGCAGTCTCATCCACTGTTTACCCAACTCTGTAATGCAAGATTTAATTGGCATTCTCAGTACTTTACCTACACATCTTGATATATCTGAACCCGTCTTCTTCTTTCTGTTTTTCCTCTTGCCAATGACCTCCAGTCCTTTCAGCGTAATGTGACCAGGTACTGCGAAATGAATGGATCTTGATTTTGCATTTATCTTGTTCAACATTCTCTAGATGAAAGGGACAATCCTGCATGCTTCTAGTCTATAGATTTTTAATAAGAAAACCTTGGAGAAGCTAAGGAGCTTGATAATGTGCAGGTGGTTACTGTAATTATATAAGAGATCAGGGAGGAGTAAGAACGTCGAAAGGTCAGGTGAGAAGAAGTGCCAAGTCTGGTGAGAAGAAGTGCCAAGTCAGTGCCGGGTGGTCTAGGAGGCTGGGATGAGAATATTTGGGGATGAGAATAATTATAGGAATATTTACATGTGATTAGCAAATTGGAACGCAGGTGGAGATTATCAGTTTGGAGTCTGGGTCTGAACTCTTGATGTTTTGGAGGGGGATATTACATGTGTGTGTGTGTGTGTGTGTGTGTGTGTGTGTGTGTGTGTGTGTGTGTGTGTGTGTGTGTGTGTGTGTGTGTGTGTGTGTGTGTGTGTGTGTGTGTGTAAATGAGACCACACAAGTCCTTTTTCCTGACACAAACACCAACTAACCCTGACCTAACGACCGTGGTAAGCGAGACAGAGGTGATCATAGGCTGTTAGGTCGAGATATGGACACTTGATATTTGGTACAGGATACTGCAAGTCTTAAGGATACTTGGTACAGGATATTGCAAGTCTTAAGGATATTTGGTACAGGATATTGCAAGTCTTAAGGATATTTGGTGCAAGTCTTAAGGATATTTGGTGCAGGATATTGCAAGTCTTAAGGATATTTGGTGCAAGTCTTAAGGATATTTGGTGCAGGATATTGCAAGTCTTAAGGATATTTGGTACAGGATATTGCAAGTCTTAAGGATATTTGGTAAAGGATACTGCATGTCTTAAGGATTTTTGGTACAGGATATTGCAAGTCCTAAGGATATTTGGTGCAAGCCTTTAGGATATTTAGTACAGGATATTGCAAGTCAGAGGGATATTTGGCAGAGGAAAGTGCAAGTCAGAGGGATATTTGGGCAGTGGATAATAGAGGACCCGTGGATATTTACCAGGCAGTATTAAAAAATTCACCTGATATTTGGCAAGGGAAATAACCAGTCCCATTGTCTGGCACTAAATCGACCTCCTCCCCGACGTAATGATGGCGATAAACGAGACAGTGGAAATTATCGCCAGCGAGCCCGGGAGAGCAACTCTTTGATAATTTTGGCCCAGGATTATTAGCAGTCTTATTGCTTGACACTTAAAGACCGACACCAGGACTTAATGATGATGATACGCGACGCAGAGGAGGGAAGTGATTGTCTGGCTGGATTATACTGATTACCCGGGTGTGATAATATAGAGGCCTGAGTATGTGGCGTCTTTAGATGGTAAAATATGACTATACACACACACACACACACACACACACACACACACACACACACACACAATTATATATATATCACGCCGTGGTGTAGTGATAACGGTGCTTGACTTCTGTCCAGAGGTCCCGGGTTCGATTCCCAGCTGGAGCGTCAAAAACATTAAACATTCCATACGTATATAAACAATGGCAATAATACAGAGCTACACACACACACGGAGAGAGAGAGAGAGAGAGAGAGAGAGAGAGAGAGAGGACTAGAAAAGAAAATAGAAAGGAAAAATGTCAGTATTACTTTTACCTAAACTCAGGTAAGGGAAGAAGATGAGGAAGAGGAGGAGGGGTGACTCAACCATTTATGCCGTAAATTAGCGAAAACGAAGCGTAATCGTACTAAGAGAGCGTAATCCACGGGAGATGGGGAAAGATAAGAGGTTAATGATCGGACAGAGATAATACGACAGGATAATAGCGCGCGAGGGGGTCCGTTGTGGCTCCAGGTTGAGAGAGAGAGAGAGAGAGAGAGAGAGAGAGAGAGAGAGAGACCTAAAGTTATATTAATTTCTGAAGCAAGGAAAGAAATATAATGGACAGGGCATGATAACACAGTGGACGGGGAGTGACAGGGCACCTTCCTCGGCCGGCATTCGTCCCTGTCACCTCTTCCTTACCGATTTATTTTCCAAACCATACATTAATATTTCCCTTTTTGCTTCTTGTATCTTTTAAAAGTCGACAAAGATCTGATGAATAACACACAAGAATATAGTAACAAAGCAGAATCAGATATAAATCGCTAAGGATGAGGCATTAGGGAGCTTCCTTAACCAACGTGAAAATGGACTATGGAAGGATTCTGCACTTTGCTTTCTTCGTCATTCAGGCAAAGGGCAAATCCTAATAACGGGTGGGAACTTCAAGAATTTTATTTGTAATGCACCGTTTTGGTCTGAAGGATAGGTATTGCTGTGGAGGAGGAGGAGGAGGAGGAAGTGGTGGTGGGAGGGAAAGAGTGAGGGAGAAAGGCAGGCCAGGAGACAGAGTGAGAATGAGCCAAGAGTAATAATGATTCCGGGAGCAGCGAGAGAAAGGATATATATTTTGATGATGAACAAGGCATGATGGTGATGGGGGAGGCCAGCCCTCTGACAGCACCGACCCAGAGTTAAGGGGCAAAAAAATTAAGTATATAAACTGTCGGGTTAGCTCTTACGAACGCAGTAATAATGTAGTTATAACCTCGTACCTATCTGCAGTTATGGGCGTACACGGTAGCTAATAAATCGAGGGGATGGTTGAGGCTTCGTGGGTTGCTGACACACACACACACACACACACACACACACACACACACACACACACACACACACACACACACACATACACACACCGGGAATTTACAATAATTTCTTATCGTAGTTAAAGGTCTATTTTTACAGTAAAAGTGAAAGACATGGAAACTGATTTTACTCTTACCTTACCTCATTCCTTAGGCAAAAGCAGAGTATGTCACGGTAAGAGGTTGATCGTAGTAACAGTAGTAGTTGCAGCCCCAGGTTCATCTGAATGTGAACCAAGTGGACTGCAGGCTGAAGTTGCTCGTCTCCTGCAGTCCACCATCCTCCTTTTGGGGGTAGAGATGGAGCTGAAGGACGTTTGTATTGCCAGGCAGCTCTACCACCTGGTCATACCGGTGCAACCACGTGAAGGCGTCCCTCTCCAGCGCCTGGGCTGATTGAAAGTATGAGAATGAACGCCCTAAAACGAACTGGCGAGTCACTCCCCACCGCAAGAAATAAATTTTTATGAGAATAAGGCATGGAAAGTAGAGTGCAAAACTTCCCAAGCCCCTCGTCCTACCAAAACCTTCGCTACGACAGGGAACTGATAATAAGATTGCTTGCGAGGGACGCCTTCACGCAGCAGCACTGAGATAACCCGGCGGCGGGGCTGCCTGGATATACAAACATCACTCAACCCCCTCCCTGTCCCCCAGAAGGAAATTGGTAGACTGCAGGAGAGGGGCAACTCCCTTCTACTACTATAAGTCTTTACTAAGCTGAATAAAATCGTCAAGAGGTAGTAAGTACGAGTATATATTAAACTGCAGTCGATTTATTTTCATCTGACGGAAATGGGCCACTTGAATACAAAATCTGTGGCTCTATGAAATTCGACGAGCTTTACTTATGAGGTAGACATGAGTCTCCCGGGTTACTATCCTCCGTTCACTTCAACTTGGCCTAAAATTGCCATCTCTCCATCATTTACGCTGAGCTGTAACAAGGGATTAACACTAGAATATGGTGCTAGTCACGAAGAAGCGCTCTGGAATGGACGCACAACTGTGGCAATGCCTTTTTCTGCCACTGAACCACGGTAAATAGGATGCAACAGGACAAAAAACTAAGCCAAATTACGATGAATGGAGTATAGTCAAATCGATCTCCAGTTTACAATTTGACCGTCAACTAAGCTCCAAGGGGGCAGGGATCTTCGCGTGGCTAGGACAAACACGCTATAATATGCATTGTTACTGAAAGGGTTATAGAGAAATGGTAGTCTTGATAATTTTGGGGTTCACTGTCCGAGGAGGAGGAGGAGGAGGAGGAGACAAACTCTACATCCCCCCATTCCCGAGAGTACAATACGAAGTGAGTGAAAAAGAATTGGAGAACGCAATATATGAATAAGGGGAAGCAGAATGAAATGAGGGATGCAGAATGTGAAGAGAGAGAGACGGAAGATGAAGTGAAAGACGCAGAATTTAAAGACAAAGGGAAGAAATAACTGAAGGATGCGAGAGATAAAAAGACAGATAAATTATTAAGTAATGGACGCAAAAAAATGAACAGACAGCAGAAGAAAAATGAAGGACACAAAACAAGAAAAGAAAGATACAAGAAAGAATTGAAGGACGTAAGAAATTAAGAAACAGAAGAGCAACTTGAAGGGCAAAAAAAAGCAAGACAGAAACTGAAAGCACTTACAGATGAAGGAATGGGGGACGCACGAAATGGAACAGACAGACAGAGGAGGAACAGAGACAGGCGAAAAAATTATGACGCTCTGTAATACCCGCCCATGCACGCACGATAAATCCGCATCAGGCAGGAGTGTGAGAGTCCTTCCACCCTTGTTTGTGGGTCGTAGTGCTTGGTGTTCTGGTCGCATAATCGCCTCACCAACCCGCATCACGGACTATAAACTGAGTCGGGTGGATGGCCCATGATGACAGGGTGCGAGTGTCAGGCAGAAGGAGCTTTTACAGAGAGGGTAATCAAGCTCCTTCTTTAATTCAATTTAGGGGCTCGTCCCGCAGATGACACGGAATGGATGGGTTATATGCCGCTCTCCTCCTTCTCTCCTGGCCTCCCTCTCCCCCTCCACTTCCTCTCCTCTCTCCCTGACACAGACCGTCATTTTAGCTCGTAACATGACTTGTCTCTTCTTCAAATTACACTACATTAATTAGATTCGGTCCAGGATTTCGCGCAACATCTCGATATTGTTCCCGAGTGAGATTTTAAGCCCTTGAGTACGATACCGTCTTAGTCTTACTTATATTTTCCTTCCACCAGACGATTTTATTCAGCCTACCGGAGACCTCTTGTGGGGAAAAGGTTAATGAAATCTAGATATACTTCCCTGAGTGGCAAAAATCTCGAAGGTAAAAATCCTCTGATGGTGTACTCCTTTCACCTTAACTTGGTCCAGGTTTTCCTCCTTTTGCGGCTTCTTTCATGTGGCTCGGTGGCAGAAGATAAAACTGAAGCTCTATATCCTTTCCACTGCACTTCCTCGTGACTAGCATTATATTCTAGTGTTAAAATCTGCTGTTACAGCTCAGTATAGAAGATGGGGAGATGACAATTTTAGGCCAAGTGGAAGCAAAATGGGTATATGTGGCAAGAATGGAATATAAATGACATCACCGTACTGAAGCGATTAAACTCCTATACGATATAGTTTTGGTTTTAATACTCTTACTACCAACACGTGACATCGTTCAGAGTGAGGAAGGCTTTTCGAAACAGAGAGATTAGGTTGCGTCCACACAAAATGCATGCTGGTGCGGGCGAGAGTTCTGCATCACTAAGCTCATACAAGCGGCCCCATCAGACGCGGGCGGGTGTGGGCGTGAACTTCTATGGGATTACAGTGATGGAGAACTCCCGGGAGGCATGCATTTGGTGTGGACGCAGCTTTAGGAATCGTACGGGAATGCCCATCTATATTCCTACCGACTGCTGTGTACGTTACTGACAAGAAGATTAATTCGTAGAGCAACAAAGCCTACTTATCTAGAGGTAACAAGGAGGGAAACTATTAAGCTTTGTGATACTGCAGAGAGTATAGCAAGTGTTTCATCCTTTGAGCACAAGAGGCCACGAGTAAGATGAATAAAATCGTCTGGCGGTTGCAAGACTAATACCAGTTTAGATCTCTCACGTCCTGAATCCTTAAAAAAGTGATGCCAGAAACATTTCATTTTACCTTGACCTAAAATTGCCATGACTCCATCTTGAACGCTAAGCTATAACAAACATTAACACCAGAATATGATGCTATACTCATTTTACTCTAACTTGGCCCAAATTTCGTCCTTTTCCAGCCTATTTCACTCAGTGGCAGAAAAGACACTACCGCGGCTCACGATCCTCTCCACAATACTTCTTCATGACTAGCATCATACTTAAGTGTTAATCTAGCGTCACAACTCTGTACTGGAGATGGAGAAACAGCAATTTTAGGCCAAGTTAAAGGAAAAGGAGTGTAGTAGTAAAGAAGTGCTGAGGAAAGGCTGTGGAGACGTAGCACTGCCCTTTTTCTCCAATGAGCGATGCAAAATAACCTGCAACTGGGCGAAAGTCTGAGCCAAGCCAAAGTGAAAGAATTATAGACAAACTTCGGAATCCTCGAGAAATAGCCTCAAGATGCTGCCTGACTTCCGTACACTTTATTGCTGTGAAGATTAATGCTTACGATCTTAAGAAGTTTTGCATGTCTTAGAAGTACAGTTTCCTTTCTTATGAGAAGAAGACGATCACAAGAAACTATAAAACTGTCCGTATGCTGATATTTTTTTTTTTAGTTTTTTTTTTTTAGGTCTTACTTTTATGCTTCTGTTTCTGGTGCATGATTTATTGGCGAGCAGGCGTGTGTGTGGGAGCTAAGGAGAGGTAGTGTGTGTGTGTGTGTGTGTGTGTGTGTGTGTGTGTGTGTGTGTGTGTGTGTGTGTGTGTGTGTGTGTGTGTGTGTGTGTGTGTGTGTGTGTGTGTGTGTGTGTGTGTGTGTGTGTGTGTGTGTGTGTGTGTGTGTGTGTGTGTGTGTGTGTGTGTGTGTGTGTGTGTGTGTGTGTGTGTGTGTGTGTGTGTGTGTGTGTGTGTGTGTGAGAGAGAGAGAGAGAGAGAGAGAGAGAGAGAGAGAGAGAGAGAAGTGAGGCGTGGAAACAGTGAGGGTGATAAATCAACTTGTTTGTGTGTTTCACCCTGACTGCTTAATGAATATTCTCAAGTCTCCCACCCCTCTCTTCTTCTGCTTCACTTAACCCCTTCTCTACGATGATTCCTCTCTCTCTCTCTCTCTCTCTCTCTCAGACGTGACCTGGCCACTAAGGAGTTGGTACACAAGGCATTTCCACTCGTTAAGGAAAATCATCTCACGTAAAACCAGCTCTTTGCACCTAGCTTGTGTGCTGGTGGTGCCTGGTGGAAAGGAAGGGGAGAGGAGGGGAGGGGAGGGGAGGGAAGGAAAACGAAAGGGGGATGTGAATATGAGGAAAGGGGGAGGGGAAGGGAGAGGAGACGAGTAGGTGCAGTGAAGGTCAGGGAAGAGGAGGGGAGGCGAAGGCGAAGGGGAGATAATGATGAGGGGATGGGAACTGGAAGAAGAAAGGGAGGGGGTTGGTGGGGACGGGAGGAAGAAGGTGAGGCAGAGGAAAGTAAAGAAAAAAAAAAAAACGTGGAGGAAGGGAGCTTAATGAATGAAAAGGCAAAACTTACCTGCCAAAATATTATCGAATGATAAGGGGCCAGCATTAACGATTTTGCTTTTTTCATAACGATGGGAAGACTGGCTTGGCTGAGAGAAATAATTTGCTTACATAGGAGAAGTCATTTGCTTATCTGAGAGAAATCATTTGCTTAGCTGGGAGAAATCATTTGCTTAGCAGTGAGAAATCATTTGTTTAGCAGTGAGAAATCATTTGCTTAGCAGTGAGAAATCATTTGTTTAGCTGAGAAATTGTTTGCTTGGCTGACAGAATATGCTTGGCTGAGAGAAATCATTCGCTTAGCTGAGAGAAATTCTGGCAGTCAAAGGGTTAACGACAGGTTGTGATCGCCGTGGCTCATTATGCTAACGACCCAATATTTCTCCTCTGATTCATGTCCCCGGGGGTGCTGGTATTAGGAAAATGGCCCCTTCCAGTACACCCAACCCTTGAACCAAACTCATAAACATCCCTAAACTCCCTCTCAATATCCCCTAAATATTACAAAGATCCACCGTCTCTATACGTTAAAATCTGCCTTAAAATACAGGTGAATATCGTTAACCACAATCGTATAATATAATGCTAAATGAGTAACCCAATACATCACACAAAACTATTTTCTCAGGAAGGTGCAAAGTGCTATAGAAGTCTGTTTTTTTCCTCCTTATTTTTCTTTTCTTTTGTGGCAGCTAATTTTCTGAGCTTACCCACTATGCAATGAGCCCGCCTGGTTTGTGAGTGTTACTATATATAATAACTCAACGTCAAACTAATCTGGTGAATATGTGAGTCACTTTCGAGTTCCCTTAGTTTCAATAACATCACTGCCAACATGGTGCTCAATTCCTCTGCCAACATGCTGCTCAATTCCTCTGCCAACATCGTGCTCAATTCCTCTGCCAACATGGTGCTCAATTCCTCTGCCAACATGGTGCTCAATTCCTCTGCCAACATGCTGCTCAATTCCTCTGCCAACATCGTGCTCAATTCCTCTGCCAACAAAGTGCTCAACTCCTCTGCCAACATGCTGCTCAATTCCTCTGCCAACATCGTGCTCAATTCCCCTACCAACATGGTATTTAATTCCTCTGCCAACATGGTGCTCAATTCCTTTACCCCTTTAAAATATTATGTTTTAGCCACGGCGTAACAAATTTTCTCAATGCCCTTAGTCATTACTCATGGTCACTGTTTGTTTAGGTCATCGGCGACACTAGACTCACCTTTGCCTCAGCGGGACAATTTATCAGGCAGGTCACACTTCATAGCTTGTCTTAAGTCCTTCATGGAGTAGATGCTGGGGGTCCCGTGACTAACATATGATATTCTACACACAACTGGTTCAGATGCCACCAAATCTCTCCTACGCGATATTTTTCTCCTTAACAGCACATCATTCTGGCTCACTTATGTACAAATATTTATACTACTGTACATATACCGTGAAGATAAAACGGCTACGACTCGACTTATAACTCTCTCCAGCCACGGGAAATCCAAGCCCTATCGAAACTACGGAATTTTTCACATAAACACAGCTTATAATGCGGGCACAATTTATCTATGAATATCCGTGCCACTGTGACAAAATAGGAAAGAGAAAAAAAGGATGTTGGCCGGTTCAACCACATCTTTTATAGGCAGCAAGATTAAAACAATACGTCATTGTAGTGAAGCGGTTTATCCAAATCAGCCTTTGTTTTTGTTTTTTCAAACTTCCTTCAGAGAATAAAGATGAGAGTTTTGTCGCTTCCCGTCAATAATATTAATAATAATAAAAAAATATTAATTCGCGTTTACTCTCGTCTGACAGAAATCGCCAACATATTCCTCTCAGTTAATGGCCAAGTTTAGTCAGACTGAAAGTAAAATTTGACTAGCAACCAAGGAGACTCATCCCTACCTTGTGACTAAAATCATCGAATTTCGTGTAACCTCGCCCAGTTCCCTCAGATGAAAGAAGAAAAAAAAATCTATGGTAATTTTAGACACAAAGCCCTAACACCTCTTCCTTAGCGATTTATTTTCCAAACTACCTATTAACTTCCTCCTTTTTGTGTCTTATATCTTTTTGAGAGCGACATAAATTGCATAAATAACACACAAGAATATAGTAACGGAGCAGAATCTGAAATAAATCGGTAAGGAAGAGGTGTTAGGGAACGAGAATATTGCCCAACCTCTTCACTACGATTTTTTTTTTTTTTTTTAAGGAGGAGCAGGAGTAAATTAGGCGTCATCGTTCTGAATGGGTTGGTGGAGTTTGTCCCTCTGTGCTGAATAAAATCGTCTGGTGGTCGCAACACACACACACACACACACACACACACACACACACACACACACACACACACACACACACACACACACACACCACCGAAGCGACGGCCTCGATTCTAACAACACCGTGACATTGAAGCATCAAGCAAAAGAAAACATAAAAATGATAGTGATTACAGAACGCCATTATTCCCAGTTATGACAGAGCAATAATAATGTACTGTTGCAAGAGCTCACACAACAAATATATTATACTAACGAGGTGCATGTTGCTTAGGGGAGTGCAATTATAATATGACCTTATTTAAAATGAAAGGGGATGGTGTGACACGAGAGGAGGCATAAGCTTGTGAGCATTGTTTTTATTTGCTTTTCTTTTTCTGATATTGTAATTGCATGCTTGGGGCAGTGTGAGCGAACGGCCTGCACACTAGGAGCCGGAAGGGTGAGTCACTCTAGTATGACTTCCCATTATCATCATCATCATCAAAAACAATATTTTATCATTATCATCGTCATTATCTTCATTATCTCATTATCGTCATTATTTTATTACCGTTGTCGTCATCATTATTACTATCACTAATCATCATAATCATAACCATCATCAGAACTACGATCATCATCATCATCATCATCAAAAACAATACTTTATCATCGTCATTATCATCATTATCTTATCATTATCGTCATTATTTTATTACCGTTGTCGTCATCATTATTACTATCACTAATCATCATAATCATAACCATCAGCAGCACTACAGTCATCATCATCATCATCATCATCATCATCACAGTAATCGTTATCTTCGTTATTGACACTGTGAGCATCATCATGTTCACTTTTATCGAAATCATTGTCATCATCACTAATCATCATAATCATCACCATCATCATCAGCATCATCACAATGCTTAACTCTCTAACAAAAACTCGGGGGGGGAGGGGGGATATGGCCAGGAAGCTCCCAACTTCCGGCGTAGGTGTCCCCACCTATACTTCTCTCTCTCTCTCTCTCTCTCTCTCTCTCTCTCTCTCTCTCTTGATATATAACGATAATAAAAAAAAAAGACAATTTCCTTCCTCCCAACAGTTCTCAAGGCCAACAGACAGATCAAAGACAACCAAGGTGACCCCTGCACAAACTCAATCCAGTGCATCTCTCAGCAATGGCGAGCATGGAGTTTAACTAGAAAGGCTGGAACTAGTCAGACAGGAGCAACTAGAGCCACGCTGACACTGCTTCCCTGTCCTTCCTACCTCACACCTCCCCGTCATCGTAAAGAAGTGGTGAACCATACCCATTTCCTCTAACCTGGCCCAGATTTTCGTCCGTTAGCAACTTACTTCACGCAGCTCAGTGGCAGAGAAAGACAATGCTACGGCTCTACATTCTTTCCATTGCACTTCTTCACGACCTGCATCATATTCTTGTGATAATGCATTCCTACAACTCGGCATTCATGATGGAGGGATGGCAACTTTAGGCCAAGTTAGTGTAGAGAAATGGGAGAAATGGAGTTCCCCCGAGCTAAGCCCTGTATTGGACTATATAGCCCCGCTAGGGTTACAGGAGCGAGCTACCACTCCCAGCACGGCAGCCAGGGCGAGGCTCGAACTCGCAATCCGTTAGTGTAGAGAGAGTATTGTTATTAGTTAATCTCGGAAAAATTTTGCTCTCACCTCTCAACCTCTCGACTTCGACATCATTTCATGTTTTATTCATACCATCTCCACACGATATTATCTAAGTTTTGAGTGATTTTTCGAAATGGAGGAGTTAGACATAGCCTTCATTATCCCTCTTCTTCATTGGAGGTCCTCTTGATGACTAAAATCGCCCGGAGGAACTAAAAATAAAAATAAGAACCCATCGCACTGAAGCAATGAACCAGTTTCCCCTCACCTCTTAACAAGGTGTCGGGTACGAGGGTGTAAAAAGAATAATCCCCCCAAAAACACACATTCTTTCGTAATCAGGTTCTCGGCAGCAAATGATCCTTGCCTCTCCGTCCCTTGGTGGTCCGGTGGTTTAATGGACCGGCTCGAGTGACGGTCGTATGGGTTCGAAGCTTCAGGGGACGGGTGGCGAAGCTTCGATTATGTAATGCCACCAGGGGAGAAGGTTGGTCATTTACCCCGCTTATTGGGAAAATCTCTCTCTTTCTCTCTCTCTCTCACCGCGTCAGAGGGGCCCCACAGGATCGGTGACCGCGCCTTTATCGGTCATGCTGTATCGGGTCGTAAACTGTTCCACCGCCGGCGCTCTGAACTGATATGCACGTAAACAGGAAAAACGGCATCACTACAACTCGCTCCCGTAAAGAATGTGGTCTCCTTTTTATATTATTATTAATTTATTCTCATTATTCGGACATGGCTCTATAGTTATTTTTATCCTTTCCGTCTTAAATGGCTTAATGTTTATCTTTTTATCTATTTATTTATTATCTATTGTCTTAAATGGCTTAGAATCTTGTATAAGTTCTATTCTCAACGGCTTTGCCTTTTTTTTATATCCGTTCTGTCTTTAAGTGGATTTATTTTCAGCTCAGGCCATATTTTTTTTCGCATAAAAAAAAAAAATCCCATCATCTCGTAAATAATGTTTATTATTGTTACTATTATTATTATTATTATTATTATTATTTTATTCTCATATTCTCACACGGTTTTATAGTTTTTCATTTCTTTTTAATCTAATGATGATTTTATTCAGCAAGGCATACACAATTCGCTGCTAAACAGAGGAAAAATCACCTCACCTCACCTTCCTGTATATGATATGGATTTCCCCCAGTTTGTTATATTCCCAGACGATTTTTCGCTGTGATTTTATATATTCAGTCTTGCTATCTACAGCCGGTTTTCTTCAGCTTAGGATACACGGTTCACAAATGGGAAAAATCGCCTCACTTCACCTTCTTCAAGTAAGGAATGTGAACTTGTCCATCTATAACCAGACGCCTCAATTTCGTCTGGGGTTGCCCACACACAAATCACCTCCATGTCGCCCTATCCCCGGCCATTTCGCTGCCCTCCCCCCAGCTCAAACACCCCTCTCCCCTTTTATTATTATTATTTTGGTATTTACACAATTTTTTCTAGTTTACGGTTTTGTTTTCAGGCTTGTTAATTATAGACAACTTTATCCAACGCAGAACTGACTTTTCATACGCAAACAGAAAAAAACAAACTCTCTTTCTCTCTCTCTCTCTCTCTCATCTCCAGGCGATTATGTTTAGCTGACGATTTTTTCCATTATCAATCTTGCTGCCTCTAGACGATTTTATTCAGCTTATGATAAATTTTTCGTCTTTCAAAAAAAAAAAAAAAAATCTCACCACACATTATTTCCGCATAAAATGTGGTCCTTCTTTCTTTCTTTTCATTTTTTTTTTTTTTTTAATCTCTAGACGACTGCATTGGTGAGAACGAGGCGATGATGATGATGATGAAGGACGAGAAACAGGGATAGGATTGTGGTGATGATGATGATGATGATGATGAAGGACGTGAAACAGGGATAGGATTGTGGTGATGATGATGATGATGATGATGATGATGATGATGATGATGAAGGACGAGAAACAGGGATAGGATTGTGATGATGATGATGATGATGATGATGATGATGATGATGATGATGATCGAGAAACAGGAATAGGATGATGATGATGATGATAAGGAGGAGGAGAACAGTGACGATGATGCTAACGAAGATGATGACGATGATACTAACAGCAATAATGATGGAGGAGGAGGAGGAGGAGGAGGAGGAGGAGGAGGGTGACGATAATGCTAACGAAAATGATGACGATGATACTAACAGCAACGATGGTGACGAATGATGACGATGACGATAATAACGACGATAATAGTAACGATGATAATAAACACAACGACGCTAACGGAGACAAAATAAATATAACGTTTAGCAGCGACACACAAGCCACTGGACTTTCATTCATCATCGCCATTCCCCGTAGCGGTACAACTACACGTCCCTCAATGGCCGGGCTTTCCTTGCCCCTGGTGGGTGACGTGGGTGGCTTACAGTCGGCTAAAAAGGTATCCACACTACCGCTGGCCTCTAGATTCTGACATCATGGCGAAGTGTTTTGGAATTCTATCCTTCGCGTCTAGTTTTTCTTTTGACATCCTCGTATTATTATGTTATTGTGTTATTTCCTTACTACGAACATTTTTATTATTATTATTATTATTATTATCGCCATCATTTTTTTCTGTCTCAAGATGATTACATTCAGCATCCAGAAGTTCCCGTGCCTCTCGTTCTACCTGCGAAAAAATTAACTTAGCTACGAACAGGGAATATATCGTAAGTCCGTTCATAAGAGCCATGAATTTTTACTTAAGAATAATAATAATAATAAAAAAAGAACTCATCAAACATATTTATTTTTATTTTTCTGGCCGTCCCTTACTTCATGTATTATAGTCAATTATTAAAATATTATACTCTGACATTCACCTTTTAGTCCTTCAAAGTCACCAATCGCAGAGAAACAAAAACAAAAAAAATAAATAAATAAATAACTATTGCTCAGGTCCAAACATATCGAAAGTATAGCAAAGGTGTGTCCAGGATTCATTTTCTCGGCTTCACCTAACCGTGTTTATCATATTTAATAAAGAGAAATAATAAGAACAGTACTGACTTCTCAAATAATTATCGGTCACAATAAAATATGCAGTAAATCAAACTCTTGGGTTCCAAATTATCGATATGGATGGGTTGCTATTTTTTTCCTCGACCGTATTTATCTGCATTTCTTTCTTTTTTTCTCACATGTAAAGTAAAAATATATATATATATATATAATTCGACGTCAGCCTCTATCAATTACCCAGAATCAACAAACACATGGAAAAAACGTACGCATCTCGCAGGGCTAAATTAATCAAGTCTAGGGATGAGTAGAAAGAATTGGAATGCTGGGTGGGATAGACACAGGATGAGAGCTTCAAGTCTATATCTTCTCAGGCTTCACAGAAACCATTCTCAAAAGAGGGGGTTCTGTGCAGACCGAAACGTCAGAGGAAATAGAGAATTCAAGCTCTAACCTGTGTCTCTCTCCCACATAAAGAATCCAAGCTCTTATCTGTGTCTCTCTCCCATATAAAGAATCCAAGCTCTAACCTGTCTCTCTCTCCCACGTAAAGAATCCAAGCTCTAACCAGTCTCTCTCCCACGTAAAGAATTCAAGCTCTAACCTGTGTCTCTCTCCCACATAAAGAATCCAAGCTCTAACCTGTGTCTCTCTCCCACATAAAGAATCCAAGCTCTCACCTGTGTCTCTCTCCCACATAAAGAATTCAAACTCTAACCTGTCTCTCTCCCAACCAACATTTCCACTCGTCGCAATGCATCATCTACGTGGAGAGACTTTTCTTCTCAACTATATATATTTTGGCTGAATGTGCTGATGTTCTAGTAAAAGCTGTGTATTTCATTTTACTAAGCCACTAGAGAGACTAATATAATGTAGCTATGGTCCTAGATTTTTACGAACTCAAAATAAGACAGCAAAAAATAAGGTAGACCATCATTTGGGTTCAAAATAATTCTAAGCAGAGATCTGGAAACTTTTATTTTGCCACTCAGTAAGGTAAGGCAATCTCTCTCTCTCTCTCTCTCCCTCTCTCTCTCTCTCTCTCTGCCGAAACATACAGTAAAACATCGCTCAGGTACGAACGCACCGGAAGTTTGACCGGGTAGAGATTGTTTTGTCTTTAATCTGACGTTGTGTTGTTATTACCTTACAGTTCATTAATCTAAGACAACATGGCATCACTCTATATTGTTTTTAACGCTCAGAATCCCTAGACGAACCAAAACAAACAATAACACAACGCTCAGGTACGCAAGGTAGGTTTCATTAACGGTAAAAAATATGGCATCACTCTACATTGTCTTTAACGCTCCTGACGAACGAAAACAAACAATACACAACGCTCAGGTACACACTCAAGGTAGGGGCGTGTCGAGGAAGTTATTTTGTCGGCTGTACCTGGCTGCGCCCCGCGGTGATCAGCCTAAGGTGAGGGGAGTGTGCGCAGGTGGGTGTAGATGCGGTACCTGCGTGTGGAGACTGGTACGTCCCCGGGGTAGGGCATGATGAGAGGTGTACAGCTGCTGTCAATAATACTCTTACACCCCTAGACATTAAACCATTGTAGTCTGCTTTAACCTCTTCCCTAACATGACGTATCTTCTGTTTTCTTCTTGCTTCCTTCAGACCACTGGAAGACTCCCCGGGGTAGGGCATAATGAGAGACGTACACTTGCCGTCAATAATACTCTTACTTGCCTAGGTCTAAAGCACTCTAACCTGCTCTAACCTCTTCCCTAACATGATGTATTTCCCAGTTTCTTCTTCCTTCCTTCAGACCACTGCGGGGAACTTGGAAGACTCCCTGTCGAATTGAAGGAGTTACATTAAGCCTTCATTAACCCCTTCAACAGGTGAGGTCTGCCCTAAGCTGAATAAAATCGTCTGGAGGCGGCAAGAATAAAATACAAATTACAGGCATGTCATCGGACGGAAGGGGTTGGTAGTGCTGGTTAGTCTGACAAGAGCTCATTATTTTTTTGGTGTTTTGAGGCTGTAAAATAAATAAATAAATAAATAAAATGATCGTAATTGCACGGCTAATAACCATCACCACGCAACCTCCCTGAGATGGTGTTGCTCTATTCTCCCCGGACATCACAATGATTGATTGATTGATTGATTGATTGACTGATTTACCTTCCCAGCGCGACTGTCATTTATTCTATTCAAGTACACGGAGACTTGTGCAAGCGTCTCTCCAAAGCTGAACGAATCGATTGCGGTAAAAGTCGAACCATCTGAAACACGCACTAGCAGAGACAGGGTTTTTCACTGTTCTTCGCCAGCTGTAAATTTTCTTCACACGGGACTGGTAAGAAGGCCGTTTCTCTGCGTGTACTACCCCAGGGTATTGTGGGACAGGTGTACATATTACTGGTCTCGACTGTACAACCTGCGAGACAAGAGGTGTACGTATTACTGATCTGGACAATACAATCTATTACACGAGGTGTGATTGATGATCTTGTTTAGGGACACTCGTGGGATTGGTCGACTAATTGATTGATTCATTGATTGATTGATTGACTGACTGACTGCTGACTGACTGGCTGACTGATTGGCTGACTGACTGACTGGCTGACTGACTGACTGACTAACTCTTCTTTTGTAATAATGTCATGCACACACGGAGACTGGTCAGAGTAGGGGAAGACAAGCGGTGTACTCGTATCGTATATGTTACTAATTTCGGCCGTACAACCATATAGTCTTGTTCAGGGACGTTCATGCTGTACAACTGTCTGATTTTTAAGTGTCCGACTCTGGGTAGACTAAGCAGGTCGTTCCCTGAGGCCAAGCAATCCTGTCGCGCGAGGCAAATGGTGTCACGCATCCTCCCGTCACCACTACGACGCCAACACCCACCGTCCATACTGAACACGCGGCTCTCTCACTCAGGACTTTCGTGATGGCAGTAGTAGGGATGTATTCATGATATGTTGGTGGGCTTCGTGGACTCAGCCTGGAATCGAACCTCCGTCCTTCTGCATAACAGCCCACTACTCTACCGCTTGACTACCACTTACGAGGACGCCTTTAAGTTTATATTTTCAACACCAACAGAAGACTGGATTTATCTTAAAGGAAATTTATCGTAGTGAAGGGGTTAAAAATCGCCATTAATCCCTCCCATCCAAGATTCCCTTCCTAAGCAGAAAAAAAAAATGTCACGAGGTAACGAGAATGTAATAAAAAGTCATTATACTTTTTAAAATTTGTCTCTCCAGTGTGATGACATTTTATACTTAATCCTGGCTACCATGATACGATTTTATTCAACTTAAAAATAAAGTTAAATTAAGAAGACAATGGTTTTTTATTTTCTCTTCGGTTTTTCTTTCCGTCAAGCCCTAATTTTTTCCCAAGAATAGGTCCCACAACCGATGCTGTGCCTATGGACGAACAGGGGTAAGGACGAAACTAACTCTGCCCAACAGCCTGACCGGCATCTGAAGGCTAAACCCACACCCACCTCACTAACCCACAGCTGATGGTGGCGCCGCTGGTGGGTGTGGGAAGGTGTGGGGTGTGGTGGCCGCGGGAGGAGAGGCTGCTGCATGACCACCACCTGAGCCACACCTGAGCCTCGGGTACTTGTCATGCAGCTCGCCAGACACCATGATTCGCTCTTCAGGGCAGCTAAGGGCAACCTCTTTGTTTCGTGGAGAAGGAGAAAGGAAACTGCCGGATGGAGAGGGAGAGAGAGAGAGAGAGAGAGAGAGAGAGAGAGAGAGAGAGAGAGATGCGATTATTCCGTGTTATTTACGATCATTTTTCTATCGGAAGTAAGAAAAGGGAGCACAGAATCTTACCTGATATATTTTTACATTAAGAACAGGAGATATCCGAAACAAATGTCCTCTCCTTTCCTCATCCCTTCTACCAGATCTTTTCTTAGCGACGTCGGGAAATTGATCGTAAGTGTTGCGGGTGTTTCTGCCAGCGGTGATGTTGTGGAGGCAATGCGTAGTACACCTGGGGACAGAGTTTATTTCTCACCTCTTCTCCTCACTTTCGTCTCCGAGCTCACAGTCCACATCAGAGAGAGGCTTGGTATGTTTTTTTTGTTTTTGTTTTTTTTCACAGTTTGTTCTCCCTGATAGGATACGTTAGGGAGGACGGTGACGGACATGCCAAAAGTGTGATGCAGGTGTAGTGGGGCAGTACACGAATTACTGCACCTGTCTGTACCTGAGATGTTGTTAGTTCCCTGTGGCTACTGGTATCTGCAGTTGTCAGGTAGGAAAAGTTGTAATGGTGTTCTCTTTTTATTTCATTTATTTACTTATTTATCTAGTCATTTATTTGTTTATTTGTGAGGCACGTTGAGTTAGTGGAGTTTTTGTTCCATAGTAATTTTCGTTGTAAATATTGACTCTATTTCATTCTTGCATAAGAGTGAACAATATTTCTTTCTACTTCAGATAACAGCTTGTCACCGAAGTAGCGTCTATGTTGGGTGATGTTTCATAGACTTCATCATGGAAAATTACAACACCATCTGTAGACTGTCATTACGACCACGAAGAGGCGAAACAAGAATAGCTGGCTTGGCGTGCTGCCTATAACCCTCTTGAACCCAATGACGGAGGCTGTTTGTCATTTTATTCCCACCGAAAAACAGTTTAATTAATTTACGAAGACTTTTCTAACTGGAGAGGTTAGATATAGCATTCTTTAACCTCTTCACTGTCCAAGATTAAAGAGATAATCTGTTGGTACCGAGAATAAATCAGAGACAACATCTGCAATAAAAAGTGTAATATTTCCAGATGCTGGCCTCTAATATAGTATTCCCTTGTAGGCAAAATATGACCCGTTTTCTTTCATACTTGTATAACTGGCTAGAGGGCACGTTCGAATCAAAGTCGCCCGTAATGTACCCAAGTTCGAAGCTGAATGGAACACGTGCCTTTACTGGGATTGTTACTTTTACGCCCGACATTTCTCTATGTCCATCTTTTGGTAGTTCCACGCCAGGCTTTTTTACACTTCTTGGCCTATGTAATTATTTTAAGAGTCTAAATCGAAATATGACTGTGGCAACTCGATATACCAGGCCCAGGTACTTGCACAGGAAGTCAGTTTTAGGTCAACTGGCTCAGAGATAAATTAACAAGGCCATGGCAAGGAGCGCCGGTAAGAACATTAACACGAAGAGCAACACCAAACGGAAACCGAGAAAATCGAAACACTATTCTCCTGGGAAATGTAATAAAAAATTGTCTTCGAACTGATGGGAGAAAGAACAGCTTGGTGAGTGCTGGTGGTGGTGAACAAGGCCGCCCCCCCAGCAAGGGTGTCCGCGCCTGCCACGCCAGGTGCTGACGTGGCGCTGGAGGGCGGTGATGGTGGCGGGTGATGAGGGGAAGGAGGGAGGGGAAGTGGCTGGATGGAGAGGAGAGATGGGAAGGGGTGGGGAGGATAGGAGAGGGAAGGGGATGGAGTGGGGTGGTAGGGACCGTGACGCGGCCACTGCCCCGCCTCCCAGCGCCACCTTAGGTCACGCCTGACCTTCAGGCACGCCCCTCATGCCCACCGGATGGGGAAGAGGGAGGAGCGTCCTTAGCCACGCCTTCCTCACCCCACCAACCCCACCATTTCTCTGTTTTTGTATCCGTGTGATCACAGTTGCCACTACACGTGTTACACTCGTGTTGGTGGCTGGCTCCCGGCACTGCACACACGGTAACGTCGTACACTACATCAAATATTACCAACACCCTGGCCAGCAGGCTCAGCAAGGTAACATGAAGGATGATACTGATTATTACCGTCTTACCCACGCCTCTCCACTGAACATGTACAGTAAACCATGGCCTAAAGTGACAGTAGCCTCGGTAATGGGTGGCGGCCGCTGGTGGGAATCCTGGGCGGTTCCGTAGCAGGAAACACGGGGAGGGAACACAGAGGGGCTGGTGCTCACAGGTCAGGTGAAGGAGCACATCCGGGTGTGTGCTTCACGGAGTACAGCCTCGGGTCACAATAACAACAATACTAAAAACAACAACAATACCAATAATACAACAGCAGCAACAACAATGCCAATAATACAACAGCAGCAACAACAATGCCAATAATACAACAGCAGCAACAACAATACCAATAATACAACAGCAGCAACAACAATGCCAATAATACAATAGCAAGAAGGGCGACAAATGCTAAAATAAATCGTCAGCAAGAATACAACAACACGAGCTGAAGAGGTTGAAGGAGACTGCATCATCCTTAACATTAATACAGATCGCATAAGTAAAATACAATATCCACACGCAGTATCCAATAATGAGTCGGTAAAGAAATGGCGATAGGGGAGACTCAAGACCCACCAGAATATGACCCAAAGACACCACTAATACCATGGAGCATTCTCGGTTCTTCAGGTGGCTCCCTCACACCTCTTCCTTAGCGATTTATTTTTGGAAGGCTCGTTCATAAAATTCTGTCTGTTGTTTATGAAGAGTATGGTGATATTAGGATGACTGAAATACACACACACACACACACACACACACACACACACACACACACACACACACAAAGGATAGCAGGGTGTAATAATCAAAATAAATCGCTTAGGAATAGGTATTACGGAGTTTCCTTAACGGACAAGAATACAAGACATTTCCCTGTCGGAACTTGGATTTTTTTTCTTCCTAGTAGTAACAACAAGGAACATGCAGAATCTTCCCATGTCTCCAGTTCTTCCTGGAAAATGTAACTCTAGCGACGACACAGGACTGATAGGAAGTATGTGAATTAGTTTCCTGAACTTTGGTCCCTATTTTCATGAGCTTGAGATATTTCCTAACACCTCATTCTTAGCGATTTATCTGTGCACTTTTCACCACAAGTGTTATGTCAAATTTTCAGGGGAAGAAGCTTACCAGAGATGCTGCTAAAGATCAAGCAGTTTGGAGAGTAGCCATGAGGTGACCATGGCAACACCACAACAGAGCACGACACCACAACACAGCAACACCACAACACAGCAACACCACAACACATCAACATCACAACACAGCAACACCACAACACATCAACATCACAACACAGCAACACCATATCACGTCACAAACCCACGAAACTTTATAATCCAACACAGTACCACAACACAGCAACACCACACCACAGCATCGCCCCGCCACACAACACAACACAGCAACACTATACCACAGCACAGCAACGCCACATCCCGACAACACACTACAACACAGCAACACTATACCACAGCACTGCAACGCCACATCACCACAACACATCAACACCATACCACAGCACTGCAACGCCACATCACCACAACAACACGGCAACACCGCACCATAGCATCGCACCGCCACATCACACCACAACACACCACAACACGGCAACACCACACCATAGCATCGCACCGCCACATCACACCACAACACACCACAACACGGCAACACCACACCATAGCATCGCACCGCCACATCACACAACAACACACCACAACACGGCAACACCATACCACAGCACTGTAACGCCACATCACCACAACAACACGGCAACACCACACCATAGCATCGCACCGCCACAACACGCCACAACACAGCATTCCCTCAAACCCCGTCATCAGGGAGGTGAGGGGCGGTGCTGATCCCGAATAAGGCCAACTTTCCATTTCTCTCCCGTCACCCTCACTCGGTAATAATGGCCCCGATTTTTATCCGTGGACACTGAAGCAATATTACTCTTGTGGGACGGGAGGCAGGGAGGACGTCCGCGTGTCATTTACCCAGGCCTCAAGGCAGGTCGGTGTCATAAGGTGTCACAGGAGCTGCCTTTTACGCCCCTCTCGCAACACGTCACGCTACATTAACTCCTGCAGCCATTAGTCATTCGTAGTATTTCAATCTGGCCAAAATTCAGACGATTTCACTTGGTATTCATTTGATCCTTTTGGGAAGATGGGGTTGTGAAAAGTCAACCGAAGGGCGACCTTTACATCATACTCAACTGGACGCTTTTTCTCAGTCCTGGGGAGGCCTGGTCAGTTCAAGAGGTTAAGGATATATTACGATTACCCTCCCCAGCTGGATAAAATCGTCTGGTGGTAGCGAAAATGAGAGTGTTGACCGACATGACTGCCTAACTCCTCCACCACAAGAAGTCCCCCTTAAATTTATACATAGGGTAACCATCTCGTGACACGAAGAATAAAAACAGAAAACACATCGTCGTTATGAAAGGGATAAGACACCATTAATATTCATTCCCTAGACTGACTAACATCGTCTCTCGTTACCAAAAAAAATAAATAAATAAATAAATAAATCACAGTATATAAGGTGTGATCGTACTGAAAGGGTAGAGTTAATAATGGGTTGATCCCTAAACTAGGTAACGTCATTTGTCAGAAGCAAGTATGAACAAGAAAGATTATTTAAAATGTGCAACACCCGCGCCCACCATTTGGTCTGAGGGCTTAATATTTGACTCTGCCTTGTGTCCCTGACCTTCGACAGAGTTCACTTAAAATGGGATTACTTCATACTTTAAATCGGATTACTTCATACTTAAAATCGGATTACTTCATACTTAAAATAGGATTACTTCCTTACAATCGGATTACTTCATACTTAAAATCGGATTATTTCATACTTAAAATCGGATTACTTGATACTTAAAATCGGATTACTTCATACTTAAAATCGGATTACTTCATACTTAAAATCGGATTACCTCATACTTAAAATCGGATTACTTCATACTTAAAATCGGATTACCTCATATTTAAATCGGACTATTTCATACTTAAAATAGGATTACTTCATTCTTGCCTCACACTTAACCCCTCCACTACCGTCTGTTTAAATCACATGAAAACCGTCTACGTTATTTTTTTTAATACAGATGATGAATAGAGGAAAGAAAAACAAATCAAATAAAACAATAATTTCATACACCAGATTACAGGTGTCCTCCATTCATAAAATATCTGTAACAGTTGGACTTGAGCTTCCCACTGGCCTTGATATTTGGCCTTTCCTTGTGATCTAGTTTTTTTTTTTTTCATGCAAGGAAGAAGGAACCAAAGGCCAGAAGCCCGTAACAGTTCCCTCCAAGAAAAAACAAAAAAACAAGAGAGTGCCAGAATCAAAAGTACTGCACTTTCCGATTGCTTAAGCTCAAAATCAACAGTTATTCTTATTTTAGCCTCAACCTTTCGATAAACCCTACTATGTCACCTTAACCTCTGGCCTATTGAATTAAAAAAAAAAAGTTAATCTCTTGGAAAATCCTCAATTCAACCACTAAGTCTGAATCTTAAAACTGCTTTGTCCAATTCACATACAGAGACACAGGTCAAACTTCTACCTTGCACCTAGGAGGACTGCTGGAATTTAAGGAACAGGCTGTCAAGTTTGTGTCCAGACTTGGTTCAATACTGCCACAGGTTCACAATTTTTTATCAGCCCTTGTGGGGCTAATGTAAGGATAAAGTCACTCAAACCTGGTCATTTGTTTAACGTGCATGGCGTCATTTTTAACTTCCTATTGGCAGAAAAATTAATCAAGATTTTGCTACTTCCAGACGATTTTAGTCAGCTGAGGAGAGGCCTATGGTTTAGCTGATGAAGGGTACTGTACCTCTAACGTCTTCGCAAAATCTCTCTACAGCTGAAAAAATAATGTCTGAAGGAGCAAGAACAGATTAAAAAAAGGAAAGCTTGGTTGGAAGAGACAGGTGAGAGCCAACTTCAAGCTCTTACCTGTGTCTCTCCCCACAACCTTTCCTCTTGTCACAAACCAAGCTCTTACCTGTGTCTCTCTCCACAACCTTTCCCCTTGTCACAAACCAAGCTAATACCTCTCTCTCTCTCCACACCACTTCCCCTTGTCACAAACCATGCTCTTACCTGTGCCCTTCTCCACAACCTTTCCACTGTCACAGTGGATCATCTACATACCATAAAAACGTGACCTCGGATAGTAGTGGTTCAGGAATAACGATATCCTGTAGACAAGATTATTAACATATCTTTTTGGGCAGCGCTTCCTGCCTGTGACAAGACGGACCATTAAAATCCCTCTAAACGTAAAGACGCCAACACTGCACACCATGTCATCAAATATTTTATGACTTTAACCTCCGGAATCCGATGATGTAACTTTTATTTTTGTCTTCCTGCCTCCAGATGGATTTGGATAAAGTTGGGAAAGTTCTCTCAAGCTGGAAGGATTTATGAAGGTTATAACTTACCTCTCCGCCTCAAAAGTCTCCCTAGAACTGAATTAAAGCTACGAAAGTGACTGATCCACGGCCGAACATTTGATTTTGCCTCGTGACTTGGACCTTCGATCCACTGTGCTTAAAACTGATTTCTTCATCCATACCTAACCCTCGGTCGTTCCACAAGGATGGTGCAAAGGAAATAAAAACTGCTTGATTAAAAAAAAAGAAAAAGAACTGCTTGATTTATAGCGTCGAACTTCTCTGTCCTGTTATCTTTTCCTCTCATCTGTTCTCCAAATCAAATCCCTTCATCCCCGCCCTGTTGTTGGACGCAATTTATTCTCTTCTTTCTTAACTCAAAAGTACAATTAGGGACTTAAACCTCGTATCGACCTCTTTGCGGATCGTGTTCTAGGAGATGACTGAGATTTAACAGTAATTAATTGCCTGCTTCAATGACCATCGTTTAATCGTGAAGCAAAACCTAAGACTCCTCCTCTTCCTCCTCCTCCTTCTCAGCAGATGAGAAAGAGCCACCTCCAAAGGTAACTGTCTTGTGAATTTATAAGGCTGTCTATCTCCTCTTTTGAACGATATATTTAACGAGTACATACTGCATCTTACTGCTTCCTTCTTTTTTTTTTTTTCAGGTAAGAAAGAAGGAACCAAAGGCCAGGAGCCCGCAAGACTGTTCCTTCTAAGATAAAAACAAAAGCAAGATAACAGAAAGCCAAATTCAATATCCTTTCATTTCGAGATGCCTGGACACACTGCGTTTGATAGACTGGAGATCATAGGCAGAAGGAAATACAGACACAGGGAGACAGTTCCAGAGCTGACCTGGAGTCGATATACTGGTAATATATGACACACAAGGAAGTAGTAAGGAAGTAGTAAAACGCAATATATATTCGTAAGGAGTGGCGCAACAAAGGCTCCTACATCCACGCGAAAATTATCGTACCTATCAAATGCACCAAATGATAAATAAACAAATAAATAAAACAGAACGGGATGAACAGGTGACAGGGAGCCTCCTAAGCCAACGATATTAACATCCCATAAGGAAGGGAAAAAATAGTCAGGAAGAAGTGCTCCTAGGCGTCCTCAGCATCCTAGCTAATAAAGATGGAACTTTTATAAATATCTGGGACGAGGATATTATAACAATGAAGCAATAAAGGGATGAAGAATGGATGATACAAAGCTTCCCAGGGAGAATTATTAATACAGAAAATAGTGTACATAAATATCAACCTAATTTACGATCATGGACGAGAATAACAAGAGTATTATTTTTCACACGTAAAAATAATACGTAGGGCAGAACCGCTACCAAGACTCGTAAACCAAAGGGGAATATCAGTGCAGGAATATTAATGTAAGGAGAATATGCCAGGGAGAATATTCATGTGCCATATACAGACATAAACTGGGGAGGAAAAGTTGCTAGGGAGAATATTCTTGTGCCATATATAATATAAACTGGTAAGGAAAAGTTGTTAGAATATTCTTGTGCCAAATATAAACATGAACTGGTGATGAAAAGTTGCTAAGGAGAATATTCTTGTGCCAAATATAACATAAACTGGCAAGGAAAAGTTGCTAGGGAGAATATTCACGTAACAAACAGAGAAAATAACCTGATAAGATGGAGGTGTCAGAGAGTCTCACACGCTAACAATAATCTAAAAATATTACAGGTAGAAATTAATTGGTGAAGGAGGGGTGACAGAGAAAATGAACGCACCACAGAAAGAGGTAAATCTATAAGGAAGAGAATCGACAAAGATAACTAACGTGTGGTACAGAAATGAACACTATATGGGAGACATCAATAACACCATTTTCGTCACTTCAGAGGGCTCCCTATCACCTCTTTCTTAGCGATTTATTTTTGGACAGGACTGGTTAGTATCCATCCTTAGCGATTTATTTTTGGACGAGCCTGGTTAATATCCTTTTGTACGTTATCTATGCACAGTGTGGCGGTATTAGAATGATTTATGTAACACAATGGAGAGTAAGGTGTAATAAGCAAAATAAGGCGCTTTGGAAAAGGTGTTAGGGAGCTTCCTTTCCCTACAAGAATACGGACTAAAAGTCATTAGTGAGAAAGAGCTGTCAGTGGCCGGTACTCTCGCCAGTTAAGGAAGTTCCCTAACATCTTTCCCTGAGCGGTTTATTTTGCTTATTACACCTTACTGTCCTATTCTGTGTTATATAAATCTTTCCAATATGGCCATACTATACACAAATAGCGTACAAAAAATTTATTAACCAGCTACATCCCAAAATAAATCGCTAAGGAAAAGGTGTCAGGGAGCTTCCTCAGCGAACGTAATGTCTGCTGAGCCAAGGAGTCAGCCAAATCAGCACCCCAGGCCTGACTCTGCCCTGTTCCTCTGGGGTGAGCCGGCCGAAGCGAGATCAGGTTTGGAGTCTTTGTTCACCTTTTGAGTAATTACCGGATGTTTGGTGGTCCGGACAGGTGGTGGGGAGGCGGGTGGCAAGAGGTGACTGCCAGGATGAGAGGAGAAAAAAGTTATAAAGAAAGAGGAAGTGGGAGAGAGAGAAGGAAATGTGGGAGAGAAGGAGGGTGAAGACGAGGCGTGGGAGAGGAGACGCAAATGGTGATGTGGATGACTTGGAGGGCAGTGATATAAGATGGATATGGTGTGTGTGTGTGTGTGTGTGTGTGTGTGTGTGTGTGTGTGTGTGTGTGTGTGTGTGTGTGTGTGTGTGTGTGTGTGTGTGTGTGTGTGTGTGTGAAGAAAGCAATAAAACCTAAGTTACTGCAAAGACAGAGCGATATGCCATCCTCCTCTCAGCCGACTCTGGCTTGGACTGGGGCGTTCTAACCACTTGACCACCAACCAACAGACAGCCTGGCAAAATTGGTCACAGCACTGCATAACTCAATCAGGCAGCCATCTTGTCTCAGGCAGGTTAGAATCATCTTGTACGCCACCTACCTCTCGCCTCCCTCACTCCAGACCCGTCGCTTCTCCCCTCAGTAAACGTCAAGAGCTGATGATCCAGAGCCTAATGAAGGACCTCGTTTGGTGTACTTCAGACGGGGGTGTAGGAGGGTGTAGGACCTGCCCGGGCGCCTCCTTATGTTCGTCAGGGGTGATTTGAGAGGCTGGCTGGGGTGTACTTAGTTGCATCACCCCGCCTGGGAATTCTCGCATCTGTCATCCCGGGTGAATTTGTTGGTCTTGCAATCAGCGCTAAAGGAGAGCATCACGGCGGCCAGATTGAAAACACATCCCATCAGGTACCTCTCTTCATTATAATTTGCATACGCATACCTGTCGTTACCTTGCACAATTAATCGAACGGATAATTTTCATTCACTTTACTGCTTACTTCATCGTTTTTTTTTCCCTAGTGCTTCTCAACAAACACTTTTTTTTTTTTTCAATCTTTATGGGGCCTCTGTTTATGCTTCTCCTGCTAATTTTTATGTTAAGCTTTATGGGCACTCTGTTTATGTTTTTACTGCCTTTGTACTTAACTAGTTTTTATCCTTCCCATCACATTTATTGGTGAGAAATTTGGCAGGGATGGTGACAATGACAATAACTAAAGCGATGAGGTTGATATTCGTGAGCATCACCATCATCTTTTTTTTTCGCCTAAGATTGGGGTGACGATAAGGATAATGATACAACAACAACATCAATAATAATAATAATAATAATAAATATGACGATGACGATGATCACAATGTCCAAGTAGTATTTTCTCTCTATCTCAGGCCATAAATCCCCGCACATCCCATCACACTCTGGCTGATTAATGGGCAGGTGTGAGGTCTGTTCTCAGTCATACACAATGAAGGGGAGGAGGACCAAGTGTGTCTGTGTGAAAGTGAGGTCGAAAAACAGACAGGCAAACATTATTATGAAGAGACATGAAAAGCAGAATACGATACAAATTTATTTAACGCTCCGCCGTACTAGCTTCCTCAGGAATCACAATGAAAGCACCAAGATGATATGGTCCTTAACGCCAAGTCAGAAGGAAGGAGGAGTACAGAGGAAGAATGAGACGGAGAGGAAGTGAATATCAGAGGATGGAATGAGTGTCGGAACTGGACCCAACAGGAGTGGGCAGTATTTCGTGGGAGCTGCAATGAAGTGTGGGCATAATGGCTTGTCTGTGAGTTACATTATTTACTATTACCACTGTACCGGGAAAGGATGGTGGCCACATCGTTGTAACGTCACTTGATGAAATGTCTTCTTTTTAAAACACTGCACGTGTACTTCACTATTTTCTCCTAATTCATTTCATTTGCCATTTACATTATGTGTAAAAAAATAACATTTTCTTTTTAACTTCCATTATTAATTAAGTCTGGAAGGTATAAGTTTAGTTGCTCTGTGTTGCAGTGATTTTCCTCCCCCCGATGACGACCAGCTAACTGCACAGGATAATCCAAATGTGATCACGGAAGTATATTATTTGGTGATATAAAGGCTGCATGATAATGTGAAATTTCGATTAATAAAGGTGTTTTGTGCTTTTACAAGGTCTTTTTCTTTTTTATTAGTAAATTTATTCTTTGTCTACCAACATTATTGCTTCCGATTTATTATTCTTGATACCTGTTACCATCAACTGGAATGACGATTCGACAACTGATCTAAATCTTGTTGGAATTTAAACCAGTTCCTGCCATTCAACATAGCATTTCCAACTTCATGATCACCAGCAAACTAATCTAAAAAGATATTCAATCCTCGGTCATTATCACTAATATACAGCGTCAGAAAACAGGTCCAAGAACATAATATCTCTGCGGTTCTCCTCTGCCTACCGCTTCCCTGGGGCAGGAGGCACCGCTTGCCAACCACTCTGCTTTCTCTGCTCTAACCACCCCTCTAACAGTTACATATTTTACCTCTCAATCCCAGTGACTATTCTGGGTAACATCTATTCATCAGGCACTTTACAAAACGTTTCTGGAGATCCAAGGACATTACACTGATTGATTTAGTCGCCTCTTGTCGTGAAACAGTTTGTATTTCAGCAGGTATGATACGCAAGATGGCTGTCTCACAATGTATTTTAAATTATTAGCAATTAAACTGAACCTTCCTGATTGACTAAAACATAACTGGCGCCGTGACTACCAGGGTTATATGCCGCCAGTTATTTTTTATGGCATTCTACATCAATATAATTCTCATAAAGATTAGTCTGTTGAGTATGTAATTACCAAACGATAAACATTTCCTTTATTAACCTCTTCAGACTGAGAATACGTTTTTATAAATGATTCTAAAGCCACGACATTATACTAGGCTTAGACCTTCTTGAACTGCAGAGATGAGAAAAATATCAGTCTCTTCACTACGAGAACATCTTAATAAATTTGATCTGGTTGATGTTGTAAAGTATTAAGCTCAGGAAATACGTTGTCGGTCCGAAGGGGTTAAACATAAGGTTGATATTTGTGAACTTCCTGTCTCTTGGCACCAGAACTTTACACACACACACACACACACACACACACACACACACACACACACACACACACACACACACACACACACACACAGATTTTATTTTCGATTTTAACGTAGTTTAAGTACGTATCCCAAAGCGAATCAGTATCGAAACATTGCAGTGAGATATCCGACTGAAATTTTACGAACACTATGACATGAACATAAAATTATTGGGATTCTATGGAGATAAAATGATTGGGTTTCTATGGAGATAAAATTATTGGGATTCTATGGAGATAAAATGATTGGGTTTCTATGGAGATAAAATTATTGGGATTCTATGGAAGACAAAATTATTGAGTTTCTATGAAGATGAAATTATTGGGTTTCTATGCAGATAAAATTATCGGGATTCAATGGAAGATAAAATTATTGGGATTCTATGGAGATAAACTTATTGGGTTTTTATACAGATAACACAAACAGTAATTTCTGGAGACCTTGAAAATGAGATAAGAAGAGTACTTTCAGGAAATCCGATGCTGTACTTACGTTAGTGGACATGTAAAGAGAGTGGCTGTGGATTCATAAGGTGTACACGATGATGTTCAGTCCGTCGGGGTCACTCTCCCTGTTGATAAGAACACATGTAGTTAACTTATGAGCATGATAATATAAGGTTTTCCGCATATTACACCGTATTCTCTCTCTGTGTCTGTCTGTCTGTCTCTCTCTCTCTGTCAGGAAGATACTATAACAAGATTTTCTGCACATTACATAGCATTATTCCCTCTCTCTCTCTCTCTCTCTCTCTCTCTCTCTCTCTCAGCATCAGGGTTTCATGTTATCTGCCTATCTCTCCCTGGCTATAAGCAAGAGCATGTCCTGTGTCAGGCCAGATGGATGGAAGATATAACCTGCACTTCCTCATCTGTCTCTCCCTCCCTCAACCATTTTCGTGATTAATCGTTTCAGTACAAAAAAAAATCCCTCCAGTTAATTCTCCCTATTTCCAGACGATTTTATTCAGCTTAGGAGAGAGCCGAAACAGCCAAGGGGCTTAGGAAAGATATGTCCAATCCTTACACAGCTTTACATGACTCCTTAAGGAGAATATTAAATGTTTAAGGAGAACAATGATATATCAAGAAAGACATCCTTTGGTCCAATGGGTTAACTGTATTGGAACTATATATATATATATATATATATATATATATATATATATATATTCCATTACTAGACTAGTTTATTTACCTTCGGGAAAAAAAAAACATGGTAGTGTAGGGGTTAATTGCAACACTAACAGAAAAAAAAGCACACACACACACACACACACACACACACACACACACACACACACACACACACACACCATCATCATCATCATCATCATCACCATCAACACCATTAACAGCAAGAGGAGCAGGAGTAGCAGCAGGTAACCCTGTGACGAGAGAGAGAGAGAGAGAGAGAGAGAGAGAGAGAGAAACATCATTTTCCAGCGTAAGACGAGCGAGAGATAAAGGCGCTGGGGGTCGGGGCAGCGCAACTAGCCATTAATAACCAGATGTTGTGGTCAAGACAAATGGCTCCCGGTGTCTGTAGAGGAATGATAAGCGACGATGATTGGGGGCTGAGGCGCGGACCAGGGGAGGAACTGGCTTAGACGTCATTATGGGGGTGAGAGGGGTGAGGGGGGCGAGGGGGGATGAGAGGGTAAGGGGTGAGGATGGTGGAGAATGGTGGTGGGGGTTAAAGAAACAATGGTGGTTGGGGTGAGGGGGAGAATGGTGATGGGGGTGAGGAGGGAAGAAAGGGGTTGGGGAGGGTGGGGAAATGGTGGTGGGAGTGAGGGGGAGAATGGTGGTAGGGGTGAGAGTTGAGACTGATTGTGGGGGTGAGAGGGAAAATGGTGACGGGGGGAGGGGGGAGAATGGTGTTGGGGTGAGGGGGAGAATGGTGATGGGGGTGAGGAGGTAGAATGGTGGTGGGGTGAGGGGGAGAATGGTGGTTGGGGTGAGGGGGAAATAGTGATGGAGTGAGGGGGGGGGAATAGTGATGGGGTGAGGGGTGCGAAGTAGTGTCAAGAGAATATGTACTGCAAGACCCTACATTCCAGCACTATAAGATATGATTATTTTATTTATTATTTATTTATTTATTTATTTAATTTATTTATAGTTATATTTGTCCTATTTTCTGTGAGGCTGATTATCCTAGAAAAAAAAATTAAGTCTCGTGCCTAATTTATTCTCTCGTGATTTTAGGACGGGTGAGAGAGAGAGAGAGAGAGAGAGAGAGAGAGAGAGAGAGAGTAAATAAACATACCAATACACACTAAACTCAACTCTCATAGCACACCTGTTCGTCTGACCTGCAAATTCGAGATGACATTTTTGGTACCCGTCCCGCTATGCATAAACAAAAGACGAAAAAAAAGGAAAAAAAAAAAAAAAAAATACTCCGACCTCTCCTTCTACACATGTCGAACCCAATGATTTCCAACACTCACGGGGCCCCAGACTTGGCATAAATGGGCGTCTGGTTAGTTTAATTATGATTCATGATGTTGAGATGGTGGGGGCAGCTTCTGAGTGCCACAAATCACATGCTCTGATGCCCAAACTGTCGATTATAAGAAGCTGTGAGTGTGTCTGGAGGAGGAGGAGGAGGAGGAAGAACAGGAGGAGGAGGAAGAACAGGAGGAGAAGGAGGAGGAGGAATGGAGGGAGAAGGAGGAGCGAGTCACAGAAGGGATAATAAGCCACACTACCATGCAAGGAAGACCGGGCATCACCTTCTCCCGGCTCACCTGACCATCTCATCTTGTTTTTCTTACACAGTTCTTGGATATCTCTTCAAATTACCTGGCGCTACCTGAAGGAACCGCTCCCACCCCTTTGACTATGTCCATTTTGCTTTAATTCCTTGTATTTACCACTTGTACGAAGACTCAAAACCACCTTTCTTTATACACTGTCATCCTTATCATTCTCTCATACTTTCCACACACTCATAATGTTCATATTTTTCATACTTGGAAGCACTTTTCTTTTCATACTCTCCTTTTTGGCTGACATCATAGCTTCGATCAGGGACAATCCACTGGCGATTCCTTCCATCCTAAATAGATTCCTTGCCATCCTTGTCTAGGGTGTCTCTATAAAATCATTAATATTGCACTAGGCGTCTTTCTGGCCTTCGAGAAAGCCTGTGACATAGCCGTAATTTCCAGGCTGTTTTCCATTAACTTCCACCTCTCTTTCTGTGCCATCCTCCTCCCCGATCGCTCTGTAAATGCTGTTGTTTTAGATGGGTGCTGCTCTTGTTAAAATGCTACCAATAAGTTCGTTCTTCAGGATCTGCTCTGTCCCCAATTCGTGTCATCTTATTTATCAATGACCTGAGTTGTACGTTCTCAGAAAGATGGGGTTAACGCTCTGTGTGTGTGTGTGTGTGTGTGTGTGTGTGTGTGTGTGTGTGTGTGTGTGTGTGTGTGTGTGTGTGTGTGTGTGTGTGTGTGTGTGTGTGTGTGTGTTCAGCTAGGCAGAATCGTTTAGTGCTAACATGCATGCAGTTCCTAAGCCCATGGAATCGAAAGGGGTAACTCAATTTCTCTCCGCTGAGCATAGTACAATTTAACGAAGAAAAAAATTAGCACGGCTCTTTATGGCTCTTTCATTCTGTAAACTGAAGAAACTGTGGTATTTCTATCTATCTATCTATCTATCTATTGCCAGACGCCATAATCCCGTAAGGGGTGGCCATCTGACTTTGAGTTATTTGTTTTACGGGGAGGGGCACTAACCCTCCACCAACCCACTTGTTGACACGTAGGAAGCACATATGGTTTGGTTATATGGTTACCACCCAGCGCTGTAAATGGTTTCTTGGAATACAGGAAACCATTTGGATTGTCACTCAATGTAAAGCCACCTGTAAAGGAAAGAAAAGCAATAAGAAGTGACAGGAAAGATGGGAGAAATAGGAAGAGAGAAAGGAAGGCACAGAAAAAGAATGATAAAGGCTAAGGAAGAGTAGGCAGCACTACATCAAGTGAGTGGATGATGGTCGCCACCACCTACCAGCAACTGCGGTATTTAAAGCTGAAAATTCCAAACGAGTGAGCAACAAATATAATCCCATGACGCTGGTTTGGTGAAAATCAAAGTTACTTGTCACTTTAGAGTTCTAGTATATTACATGATTTATTTGTACACTGTTTCAGCTTCTGGTATTATTTTTGTGTGCTTGCTATAATGAAAAAATCGGTGGTCGTCGATGGAAATAAAGGCGAGATAGTTTTAAAAATGAGGTTCCTATTGAGAGAGAGAGAGAGAGAGAGAGAGAGAGAGAGAGAGAGAGAGAGAGAGAGAGAGAGAGAGACGAAAGAAAACCACACAACATGATTCAGTACATACCCTAGTTACATAGAGGCACACGGGGAAGGACAAGGAGGAAGATGATCATGCAACCTCGCAGGGCAGGAATTAGGCTCATCACGAACTGCAGCCTTTACCTGTCCTGGCTCCACGAAAGGAAATACCTGTGTGCCGGGAGCCAGGTGTAACAGTGGGGTGGTGGGAGCAGGGAAGGTGGGCAGCGTTTTGTCCTACACTGATTGGTTTTGCATCGACCAAAGGAGGGATAGATAAATAGATAGACAGATAGATAGATAGATAGACCGACTGACTGGTAGATAGATAGATAGGCAGACAGATGAGTAGGCTATACAGACAGACAGACAGATAGATATTGATAGAGAGAGAGAGAGAGAGAGAGAGAGAGAGAGAGAGAGAAAGAATTAAGCTCTTCATTCTCATCCCCTTATCATTCTAATCTCACCCCACGCAGACAACTTTACCTCAAGTAGCAAAGGATTAATTTTTTGCTTCTAATTCGAAAAATCTCCCCCCAAAATTATAGAAATTCTTAGGTGATACAAGAAATTAATTAAAAACGTCCTCGGGGTGAATGGGTTATGGCTAAGTTTTGGCATTTTTCGGTATGTAATTATTTCTTCGTCACGCACCGAATTTGGTCAAAGCGCTTCCCTCTGCATCCTTCCCTTAACCCTCTTGGGTGTGGTGGTTTTATTATTATTATTATTATTATTGTTATTATTACTATTATTATTACTACTACTACTACTACCACTACTGCTGCTGCTGCTGCTGCTCTTACTACTACTACTTCTGCTACTACTGCTACTACTATTATTCCCGTGTTATGTAACTCCTTCCAATACCGCCATACTCTACATAAATAACGCACAAAATTATATTAACCGGACGTATCCAAAAACTAAATCGCTAAGGAAGAGGTGCTAGGGAGCCTCCTTAAACAACGAGGATACAAACCCAGTGCTCTGTAGTTTTACACTCGGCTCAAAAATTTCAGAACCCTCCCCCCGGCTCAAAATGTTCAGAACTCCCCACCCCCCCGGCTCAAATTCTGGGTGCCCACTTATCTTTAACATGTAATCGTTTTCTTAAGGTTAATTAATCCTGTTACAAGATATTTTGAAAAAAAAAATGGCATTGGACTGAAGAAAATAGCGTATCCAGCCGACTCAGCCCCCTCCACCCTCCCCCCCCAAAAAAAAAGGCAGCGAATAAGGAGCAACAGAAAGGCAACACGACCCGTAGCTGATTCTGTGTCCACCTCAATCTTGTGGCCAGACAGTGAGGGAGGTACAGTGGTGTGTGTGTGTGTGTGTGTGTGTGTGTGTGTGTGTGTGTGTGTGTGTGTGTGTGTGTGTGTGTGTGTGTGTGTGTGTGTGTGTGTGTGTGTGTGAGAGAGAGAGAGAGAGAGAGAGAGAGAGAGAGAGAGAGAGAGAGAGAACCACAGTCTATCCTTTGACCATCAGCCCAATCTTGAACCCTGACAGTGAACCCAGGACGCTCTCCCTACCGTCCAATCTCATGATTATTACGTTCGCCCTCTGCCCATCACCTCCATCCTCCCGCCGAGACGGAAAAAAACAATAGAAAGAAGGAAAACCGCGCAAAAATCCTCATCCTCCTCCCTGGTGGAGTCCCCCTTGATGGTCACCCTCGAACAAGGCCAATCATATCGCCTTCCCTCGACCATCTTCCTCTTCAGACTCGTATAACACCATCGCCTATAATCAGAGTCGACAGTAACGCATGTTCTATTAAGCTGATCATGCCGTGCTGCTGCTGAGTTTGGAGGCTGCGGACTTGGGGATGGAAGGCGATGCTGAGTGCTGAGTCGACCCCTCTCTGGCGTAGGTGTCAGGCAAGGATGAAGGTATCTTTTTTTTTTGCTGTGTACTTTTTTCTGCGATCAGATTTTTTTTTTTTTTTTCACAGGATGAGGTGACAAGGAGTAAGGTCAGGCTAGTGTCCACCCCCCCCCCTCTCTTTCTCTCTCTCTGGCGTTGGTCAATGATTTTTTCCTGTTATTCCTGTTTTTTTCCCTCTCTCACAGGCATAGATCAATTTTTTCCTATTTTTTTTTACGCTCTCTTACTGGCGTAGGTCAATTACGGTAGTTTTTCTCTTTCTTGCGTGTGCCATTTTTTCTTTCCTTTTATACCCTTTCACTGGCGTAGGTCAATGTTATCTTTTATTTTCCTTTCTCTCATTAGCGTAGGTCAATGCTGTTATCTTTTTTCTTTCCTTCTTACGCTTTCTTAATGGTGTATGTCAGCGTCATTTTTTTTTAATCCTACGTATATCCAGATTAGTTCATACAAGTCAGATGCCAATTTTTTAAACTATTACTAAACTCTATATCATCAGCCATGGACACACACCGAAGGGATGTTGGCACTCTTTAGAATTTGGAACACAGCCAATAAAATTACATGCATTAAATTTACCTTGCAAGATCTCATTCGCGACTGAATCACCTTCGAGACGGCGTAAAGGAACAACTGAAAGCAAAACATACAGCAACCATAACCAGCATATCACACCTTTTTTTCCTATTAGCCTAGCCACGGGTTCCTACGCTCCTGATGGGGCAAAAAATAAATAAACAAGAAGGAACAGGTAAGCCAGAATAAAAATAATATCAATAAAACACGCCCTTGTGGAGAAGAGGCTACTGAGGGGATTTAAACCTTCTGAATCTCACCCCAACTGACCGAAATCGTTTTTTTTATGCAAGAAAGAAGGAACCAAAGGCCGGGAGCCCGCAAACCGTTCCTTAAAAAAAAAAAAAAAAAAAAAAAAGACAAATTCAAGATCCGTTCATTTCGAGATGCCTGGACACACTGCGTTTGAGAGACTGGAGATCATAGGAAGAAGGAAATACAAACACAGGGAGACAGTTCCAGAGTTGACCTGTTGCATAAATGAAGGACTGGCATGATCCAAGTGAGATGAAATACAGAACGTCATCGAACTGAAAGGATTAACAGCGTCTTGAGTTCTCCCTCTCGGCCGTATTCATTGAGGAGTGCGATTAGGGACGTGGATAGAAATTTGACTGTTGAGGGACGTGTTCGAAGGGAAGAATGAGGCTTGGAAAAAAAAATGGCTTGTGTGCTTTAATGACTCTCGTGTGGATGATAGGCATTAATCTCTTAGCATTATTATTCCTAATCCTCTTCGTCTTCCTTTTTTTTCTTCTTCTTCCTCTTCCTCCTCCTCCTCTTCTTCTTCTTCTTCCTCCTCCTGTTCTTTTTTCCTTCTTCCTCCTTCTCCTCCTCTTCTTTTTCTTCCTCCTCTTCTTCTTCTTCTTCTTTTCTTCTTCTTCTTCTCCTCCATCATTTTCTTCTTTCTCTTTCTCCTCCTCCACTTCCTCTTCCCCCTCCATCATTACCTTCTTTTTCTTCTTCTTCCTCCTCCTCCTCCATCATTTTCTTACTCCTCCTCCTTCTCCTGTTCCTCCTCTTTCCAGACGCGCCGCAACACTCCATCGTCCTGCATTCATCACATCACAGCCAACAGTGCTCAAATTCCCAGCAAAACTCAGAGCACACAGAGCAATACAAAGCACCAGCAAATACCCCTACCCAGCATCCCATACCCCTGAGCTGCATTGCTTCGACCTATTGATGGCTACTTTTAACTTCTTCAGCCTGAGGATCTAGGATTAAATTATATCTTTAAATGATTGTATTAAGACAGAGAGCTTTTCCAAACGGGGGAGGGGAAGTCTTCATTACCTCTTCACTATTAGGAATATATAAATTTTTTTGTTGAAGAGGAGTGTGTGTAGGTACCCAAGATTGACTAGAAAAAAAGGTCATCTGGCTGAAGGGGTTCTTTGGGAGAGAGAGAGAGAGAGAGAGAGAGAGAGAGAGAGAGAGAGAGAGAGAGAGAGAGAGAGTAAAGCAAGAAAGACGGCTATAAATCTGTAAAAACACCCAAAATATAACCCTTCCAATTACGTCAGAAAAAAAGTAAGGATACTAGAGTAATTTTTTCCCCTCTCTTATTCAATTTTTCTCATCCCCTCTTTTTCAGTTCTCATTTTCCCCTCTTTTTCAGTTCTTATTTCCCCGCTCTTTTTCAATGTTATTTTCCCCTCTTTTTCAATTATTCTCATCCCTTCTTTTCCAGTTTTTATTATCCCATCTTTTTCAATTTTCATTTTCCCCTCTTTTTCAGTTCTTATTTTCTCTTTTTCAGTTTTTATTTTTTTTTTACTTTTATCTGTCTTTTTCTAGTCACTAAAATGATATCATAATTTGGGGTTTCCATCCTTTGTCATTCATGTTTATTTATTTATTTTTTTAATCTCTGCCATTCCACTTTTAAATTCATTTTTTTAAATGTAGTTCTTCCCTTTCTTGCTTGCTATGCCACACCTCTCTCTCTCTCTCTCTCTCTCTCTCTCTCTCTCTCTCTCTCTCTCTCGTAAAAAAAAAACTAATATTCCAGTTTCTGTAAAGACGCAGGTAACCAGATATAAATAATAAGTATGTGCTCTCTCTCTCTCTCTCTCTCTCTCTCTCTCCACCCTGGGCACGGCGGGCACCACCACTCCGTACTGGCAGCGTGTATCAGGACCAGTTTTTTCCTCTATTTCCGGAGTCCTTCATCGCGTGGTTCAATTAGCGGCCAGGATCTGTTGCCACCTCGAGCTGTGTGTGTGTGCTCGTTGGGTACACACACACACACACACATATATTCACACACACACACGTAGTCACTCACATAGTATTCACACACTCACGTATTCACTCACACACACACACACACACACACACACACACACACACACACACACACACTCATTCATTAAGTATACTGGCCATTAATCAGTCAGAGGAATATCAAATTTTCACTCTCTTGATTCATATCGCATTTCTTCAACGTGACAAGTTATATACAGCCTCCATTACCTTCATCTATTAGAGAAGGCTTTCCCATTTTTTATCTATTTTTGGTGGAAACAAGAAGAAATTGGGGTCATTATAGTTCTGAATTAGCTGACCAATATTGACGATAACCAGATCTTCTACCTATCTATCTATCTATAGCCAGACGCAATAATCCCATTCGGGGTGGCCGTTTGTCTCTGAGCTAGTTCTTGTTTCGGGGAGAGGCAGTAACCCTCCGCCAATCCACTTGCTGACACATAGGAAACACGTATGGGTTGGTTATATGCTTACCACCTAGCGTTGTAAATGGTTTACTGGCTTACAGGAAACCATTAGGCTTGTCACTCAATGTAAAACCACCTAAAATGGAAGGAAAAGTAACAAAAAGTGAAAGGAAAGATGAGAGAAATAGGAAGAGAGGAGGGTGGGAACTGAAAATGAATGATAAAGGTGAAAGAAGAAATAGGTAGCACTAATCAAGTGAGTGGATGACGGACGCCACCACCTACCCCCAACCAAGTCCTCACAGTGACGAATTACCATCAGGAATAGTTTTGTGTGGTGGCATTTTTCTTTGATACTGACTCTGGTTTGGATATGAACTGTTTGGTAGTTATAAGTAAAGGTGGAAGCACAGGTAAACGATGCTCCAGACACCTTAAAGGAAGTTCACGATTATGGCACTTCAAGGTAAAAACAGCTGAAAGGAAGAAGGGTACTCTTGCCCTGGATGAAAATGACTTCCAGAGCATCGAAGCTGGAATGACACGATCTGGAAAATTCAGACTATGGCAAAACTCCCCAGACTGAACAAGGAAAACAAACAGAGGTAGAATTGGAAGTACAAGGATCGAAATTTAAAGCATGACTCGAAAATATTAGACACAACGCTATCATGAATGGACAGGAATGAAAAAATATTATGAAACAAAAAAAAAAAAAGATTCGGGGCTTAAATGTATGAATAAAAAAAAAATTGTGACAAGAATCGAAATTTTGTAGCTGGTATAAAAAGAACTAGAAAACTGAGAGTATAAACAAAGAGACTAAAACACGAAGGACGAAAATACAAGTGGACTGACGAAAATGAAACTATGTGGAATGACAAGGATAGGACGTTTTTTTTATAATACTAATCACGAAGAAGTGCTGTGGAAAGGATGTAGTGTCACAGTACTGTCTTATTCTCCCACTGAATTACGACTAAGCATTAAAAGAACTCAAAATCTCCGCGTAAATAATGTGAATGAAAGTAATCCCAACCTTCCCTTGGACCTAAAATTCGATGGACCATGCTAACTTACTAGGTCAAGAGGCATTCATTTCTTCGTTATACGGCCACCACTCTACGCAGTAAATAATTTCCTTGAGCACCAAAAAGATGTGGTATGTGCTTTAGTGTAGGGTCACCCGCAGGTAGCACTACATCGCGTGAGTGGATGGTGGGCATCCTCACCTGAGTCTACGTAGAATATCTGGTGATGACCCTAATACCGCAAAAACAAATCTCTCTTTGAAGTAACAAGCTTGGTTCTCATTTTCACTCTTCATCTCCCACAGTATCATCACTAAGAACGCCTAATATAATGCTAATCTTCGCTAATCTTACGCAATTGCCTTCAAGTTTGTCCTAAGGAGACTTCCAATAACTGGGGTTTAAAAGCAGATCCGCTACATCACTCGGGCCATTAAGTACACACACACACACACACACACACACACACACACACACACACAGAAATTTCCTCACTTGCTTTTGCGCTAATATCACATGCATTAGGTACAGTTGCAGTAAAAAATCCTCGTACATATCTGACACTCCGAACCAAAGAAGCAAATTTACGACCTTCCAAACCCACGTAAATAATACCCTGTTTAACTTGCCCTAAAACTGCCGTCTCTCCATCCTACTGAGTTACGGCAAGAGATTTATGCTACAATATGATGCAGGTCATGAAGAAGTGCTGTGGAAAGGAAGTAGAGCCACAGTACTGTCTCATTCTGCCACTAGGCTACGTGAAATAAGCTGCGAATGGACAAAGATCTGGGCCAGGTTAAGGTGAAAGGAGTATAGTTAGTCTGGCGGGGTCTCGTAATGTTTTGAAACAATTTTGCGGCCGTATATAGGAGTTAAGTCTGTTAATATTTATCTGAGAATTTGACGTCTTCACATACCTTGAGTACTATACCGCGGTTGCATGGCATTTAAGGAGCGCTAGTTATGAACCAGGAATGAGTCTCCTTGGTTACTAGTCAAATCCACCCTCCAGTCTGACTACACTTGGCCATAAAGTGAGATGACAAGGGTTAAGGAGGGTTAGAGAGATAGTTCTTTTGCTGACTGTAAGTGTGTGTGTGTGTGTGTGTGTGTGTGTGTGTGTGTGTGTGTGTGTGTGTGTGTGTGTGTGTGTGTGTGTGTGTGTGTGTGTGTGTGTGTGTGTGTGTGTGTGTTTTATCCCATGCAAACAAGAACGCCACACACTTCACGGATGTCGATCAGCAAAACATCCCAGCCAGATTATTCAGATCCTTGACCCTACAACCTCTCAGCTCTACCCAGACAGCGTCAAAACCCCGCCCTTCCCCTTCCCTTCGTCTCCCCAGTACTCCTTCCTCCACCTCCTTCTACGTCTTACTCCCAAGGCTTCGTGGTCGCAACGTGGTATCTTCAGGTACACTTAGTCATACTTTCTGTTCATCCCTTCAGGTATACTTTGCCATACTTTCTGTTCTTCCTCTGATTCTGCTATATTTTGGAAGGAACTGGTCTTCGCTGTTCCATTTAAGATGAACACCTGTCACCCCACCCCTTTCCCCTGCCAGCCCACTTATGCAACCCACCGAGCACACACACACACACACACACACACACACACACACACACACACACACACACACACACGTCGAGCAAAACATAACACCCGCCTCGTTATCATCATCATTATCATCATCACCATCATCATCATCATCACCAGTAACATATGATGAATAAAAAAATCTCTGACATAAAATACAAATTCAATTAAGATGTAACAGGAGGGACTAAATTAAAGAGCTGGCCATAACAGAGACTAAGCCAATTAAAACATAAGTCGTTCGCTGCTGACAACATCGCCAGTCGAGCGGAACACGAAGGAAGTAGCGATAATGGCTGCTTGCATAAACCCTGCTTCAAAGGGACACCAGCTGCGTTTTCTACTCGTTCACGCCGAGGATGTCTTCTCCATTTTATTATTATTCTTTTTCAGCTTCACAGATGATCTCCAGCTGTGACAAGGTTATAGGAAGTCGTCTCTAACCTCTCCTAATTAACTAGTCTTCTCTTAAATATAACACAACAAGATGCTCTCACTACAACATCAGGGCTTTGCAATTAGTCTAAGGGCTGAACTCTTGACTGTATCTTTCAGCCAACTACTCTTCCCCCCCCCCTCTCTCTCTCTCTCTTTTGAATTCCCTTTCCCGTCTTCAAAATCTTCCTCTTCCCCGTCTCACTCTAAATCCACTTCCCCTATTCTGAATCCCCTTCTCTTTACTTCTCTATATCCTCTTCTCCTCTTTCAAAACCCCTTCTTCCCTCTCTTTCTAAATCCCCTCTTCTGAATCCCTTTCCCCTCACCTAATCCCCCTTACTACCACCTGCCCCCTCCTAAATTCCCCCACCCACCTCCTTCCCACAGATCCTAAATCCATCTCTTCACCCCAACCCCCTCCTAGCTTGCACCCCCTCTCTGTGTTCCTTCCCTGTGAGCATCTCTCGCCTACAGTCTGGCTTGGGGAAGGGAGGGGTGGGGTTAACTCCCAATCGTCCTTCTCCCTCCCACTCTCCTAGACTCCCCACACCACACACACTCTCTACCCTCCCCTTACCTCCCCCTCTCTTTAGTTTCCCCCGTCTATATTCCACACCACCATGTCTACATCCCTAAAATCCTCCCCCACAACTCTCCCAACTTTCCCCTACTCCATCATCCATCCCCCTCTCCAACAAACAACCCTCCTGCAACTGGGGGTTACTCTGTTCCTCCTTCCTCTCTCCCCTCTCGCAAATTTCCCCTCCACTACCTTTAATTCCCCTCCTTGCAATAACATCCTTTAAATTTCCCATCCCACCCACCACTTTATACCCCCACCCTCCAGCCTAGAACTTATAATCTTCCAAACATTCCAACCCTTCGTCACTTACTATCCTTGTAAATTCCTCCCCTACTCTCGTAAATTCCTCCCCTATCTCTGATACTCTCCTAGCTCTCCCCCAACCCCACCAACCATTATCCTAGCCCCATTACCCCCCTTCCTAGCTTCTTCTTCACCCCTCACCCCCATCCTAGCACTCCTCACCCCTCCTTCTATCTTACTCTACACTTAACCACACTCGACTCTCCTAGCTCGCTCCTTACTCGTTCTGCCCCTATCCTAGCCCCACTACCCCCCCCTCGACGCTTCCCCTTCACCCTTTACCCTTACCCTAGCCCCCCCTACGCCCCCTCCTAGCCCCCCTCCTGCCCCCAGCCAAGCACCCAGCAGATGGTGTGGCCACAAGGGTGCGTGAGGGGAATTGTAGATGTCTAGATCCGCTCACTGTCTGTCCCGGTACGAAAACACACACACACACACACACACACACACACACACACACACACACACACACACACACAACGAGAGTACACCATGAGAACAAACGTGCTCACAGGGAGAACCTAGAATGAAACGGTACGAATGCACACACACACACACACACACACACACACACGACAGAAAACCATGGGTACAAACGTGCTCACAGGGAGAACCTAGAATGATATGGTACGAAAACACACACACACACACACACACACACACACACACACATACACAAAGGATGAGAGTAGGAGAAATGCGCTAAAAATCAATCCTAATGGTGTAATAGTTTTTGTCATTCGTCAGCACAGGTCTTTTATATGTGGGTGGGCGTGGACGAGGAGGAATGGGTGGGATAGGCTGGGACAGTGGTTGGTTGTGGGATACGGTAAGGGAGGACAGCTTAAGAAGTGGCTGTTATGGCTTGGCTGGTAGTTGCAGTTATTTGCTTTACATTCATTACATGTGAGGAAAAATGAATGGTGTGAAGGACGAGGAGTGGGCGGGATGGGCTGAACAGCGTAAGGGAGAGGGGACCGAAAAGAAATATATAACTACCTATCTATTGCCAGACGTCTTAATCCCGTAAGGGGCGGCCACAAACAAATCGCCTCCATGTCGCCCTGTTCCCCGCCATTTCACTGCCCTCCCCCCAGCTCACACATCCCCCTCTCTCATATACCTCTCCACTCCATCTCTCCATCTCATCTTAGGCGGAAAATATGCAGAGTGAAAATAGGCGTTGTATGTCGGGCTATCTTCCCAATTTTCTCCCCAAGAAATTTGATGTGTGAAGTGAAACGAAATGATGTGTGGGATGGGGACGGAGGAAGAGAAGTGGCGGAATGGGGTGGTACTACGGTGGATGGAGAGGCAAGGTGGAAAAGAAACATACTTTGAAAATTGAGTGTTTAATGGAGGGGGATGTTGGTGATGGGGAGAGTTTTCCTATAAACTTAATATGGGAAGGGGAAGGAAAAATCCATGTAGGGTGCTAGAAAGGATAGGGAAAAGTGGGTGGGTAGAATGAAATGGTAGTCAACTGTGCGGCAGGGGAAGGTAGGGGGCCGAAGGAAGGTAGATGGCAAATTTTGTGATGATGGATGTTATAGGATGAGGCGGGAGTTTAAGTCAAGAATGTCCACAATATAAGGAGGAAAGTAAGAATCCACGGCTCTCATACACCCCTAATCAAACGACACAGGTAAAAAAAAAAAAAAATCATCTCAACCTCTTTCGATGGTACGTATTCACCTTAATTTTTTAATTACATTAACAGTACGCAATTTCTTTCAAGAGAGAGAGAACCCAGCAATTACGAGGCTAAAACGTCTCCCCAATAACACCTCAGGTACTATGAACACACCTGGGTACAAATTGGGACTCATACCATGCGATTTTGTACAGGTGAGGGAATGCTTGGTACTTGAAGGATCAACGTTCGAACTGTGCTTCCTCTTGCTCTACTGTGTACCCCAAAGTCACTCACTTTCTCACTCACCTCTCTCTCTCTCTCTCACACACACACACACACACACACACACACACACACACACACACACACTAGCAATCCCTATGGCTACCTATAAAACTCTCTGATATGGAGTCCCAAAACGTGACACAACAATCCCCAGCCAACGATTTGCTATACACATTTTACCTTAACTTGGCCCAGATTTTCGTCCTCTTGAAACTCAGTGGCCGAATATGACAACACTGTGGCTCTACATCCTTCCCATTGCACTTCTTCATGACTAGCGTTGTATTTTAGTGATAATCTGTTTGTACAATATTCACGAGGGAGAGATGGCAATTTTAGGCCAAGTTAGAGTAAAAAGAGTATAGTGTATTGAATTATGCACACAGCCAAGACTGTAAATTCGCTCTTTATCAGGAAAACACGAAGCTGTAACAATTTATTAATGAAAAACAGAGCAAGTCAGATTACAAAAAATATTGAGGGGAAAAAAGGTGAAAAATCTAGTAACAAAACGAAAAGAACTGAAAACGTTGTGGCAGGAAAAACAAAAAACAAAGGCTTACTAGGGGGTTAACTATCTCTCCCCCCCCGAAATCCCCCTCCCCTTCCCTCCCCCTCCCGCCCCCCTCCCTTCCTCCCTCCCTCCCCCCTCAATCTCCTTTCCCACCCCAGGGTCCCGGATGTAAGAGACGAGGTGAGGTCGAGACACCAAAGCGACTGACCCAATGATGGTAGGTGTGTGTGTGTGTGTGTGTGTGTGTGTGTGTGTGTGTGTGTGTGTGTGTGTGTGTGTGTGTGTGTGTGTGTGTGTGTGTGTGTGTGTGTGTGTGTGTGTGTGTGTGTGTGTGTGTGTGTGTGTGTGTGTGTGAGAGAGAGAGAGAGAGAGAGAGAGAGAGAGAGAGAGAGAGAATCTTACATAATCTCAGCAAATTAGTTTGTCGGTAGCAAGAGTATGGGACAAAAAAACACGCCTTTGTAAATAATTGATTAATAGAAAGATGGAGATTATTTTTAACCCTTTCAGTTCGAGTCTTTTACAGGTATGTATGATCAGGGGGAAGTAACAAGGGGGCAGGTAAAAAAAAAAAAATAAAGGTAAGAGGCAGCCAGTGTGTGGGAACGGAATTCGGTGGGAGAGAGAGAGAGAGAGAGAGAGTGTGTGTGTGTGTGTGTGTGTGTGTGTGTGTGTGTGTGTGTGTGTGTGTGTGTGTGTGTGTGTGTGTGTGTGTGTGTGTGTGTGTGTGTGTGTGTGTCTGTCTGTCTGTCTGTCTGTCTGTGTCGTGTTAATTAATCGTGCATTCAGTACGTCCCTCTATTACAGGTGTTAACTGCTCACCTGTGGTCTTTAAATCAGGTGACCGGAAGTAAGAAAACTGAAGTTGATGATGATGATGATAAAAATAATAATAAAGATAATAATAATAATATAATAATAACAATAATAATAATAATAATAATAATAATAATAATAATAATAATAACAATAATAATATGCAGGTAGGTGTTTCAAAAGTAATGCTCATAGTCACCGTCCCTATATATATGACTTCGTGCGATGGATTATGATTTGTCTTGTTTCCATTTTTTCTCTAGAATGTAAAAAAAAAAAAAAAAAAAAAAAAAAAAAAAAAAAAGAAGAAAAAAAGAAACCCCAGATTTTATGCAATGCTCCTTTTTTTTTTTTGAGGGGGGGGGGTTTCTGTCCCAGCCTAAGCCCCCCAAAGTACTCCCTGCGATGTGGTGGGATTTGACTCGTATTTTTAAATTTTATCTCGTAAAGTAAAATATTCACCTAAATCTATTGACCTTTGGAATGTGTATGTATAATTGTCATTTTTTTTCCTTCCTCTTTTCAATGGGATACAATGTAAATAAATCCTTTCGATGGGATTGATACAGCATAATAAATCCTTTGAATGGGATACATACAGCTGTTTAGTAATACTCACGAATAAATTTAAAGGGATGTTGTTGATGGGGACGTCAACTCACTTGATGTAGTTGTAGCTTCAGGTGACTCTACACTGATCGACAAATGGGTTTCTCTCACCCTAGAAACCAATTACTACGTGCAGAGTTAGATTTTCTCCCAAGGCAAAGAAATTCCTGGTAAGACATTAGTGACGATCTGACACTGAGGACAGCCTTCTCAGTTTATTTTTCCTGTCTACTGACGATTTTACTCAGCTCAGGATAGACTGTTCGGACTGGTGGGGTTTGATACAATCTCGCTAAACCCCATCCATAAGAGATTCTTTTTTTAATTCGAATAAATATGTTTGGTAGAGGCAAGAATAAAACCAGAAAGGCGTCACCCGGACTCAAGAGGTTATTCCCAGTCCAGTCTGACCCCACAAGGACTCTCACCTGTTCCCACCACTATTTCCCTCTTCCTCTTTCCTGCTTGCACTCCTCTCCCTCCTCTTCCTACCCTCTTCCCTCCCTCTCCTCATTTCTCCGTCCCCTTCTTCACCTTTCCCCCTCCTCCCCTCCTGCCTCTCGCTCCTTTTCTTTAGCTGATAGGATGGTTTTGTCAGTGATAACCTTCCCTATACCAAACAACCACGACAGGAATATCAGGTCTGTTGCTGTCTGCTTTCCTCTGTACTCCTTTGTACTCCCCTCTCACCCTTTCCCTCTCCCCTTTCTTCCCTCCCCCCATTTTCCTTCATTCTCCCACTCTGCTTTCTTCCACTTGTTCTCTCTTCCTTGTCTTGTTCCTCTTACTCGGTCTTGGTAAGATAAAGACGGTACTGTAATGCAAATGAAAAAGAAGACAGTGATGGTGTGTATGGTGTACGTAATGTGTAAGCTGTATAACTACCTACTTACATGCACTCCTTGTTAGTTTCCTTCTCCTTTCCCTTCCCCTCTCTCTCTCTCTCCCCTCACCCTTACGATATTTCCCTCCCCTCTCTCTCTCTCTCCCTCCTCCCTCTCCTCCTCACGATCCCTCCATTTCCTGCTCATTTAACGCTAGATATATGTTCTCTTCCATCATCCCTCCTGCTGACATTCCTCTTACTCTTGCCTCATCTTCCCCCTCTCCTTCCCTCACTATATCATGCATTTATATAATTAACTGATTTGTGTGGGAGGCGGCCAGAGGTGGAAGGTAGCACGGCAGGATTTTTTTTTTAAGGGAAGGGGGAGGAGTTGTTTCTACAGCATCACTTCTTCATGACTATTTTTTCCTCTTCGTGCATGGAAGGATTCTTAGAGTCCTTTTACCTTAACCTGGCCCAGATTTTCGTCTTTTTTTTTACTTCCCACAGCTCAGTGGCGGAAAAAGAAGATGCTACGGCTCTCTATACCCCACTTTTTAGCACTTCTTTGTGACCAGCATCAAATTCTAGTATTAATCTATTGTTACTAGTCAGCATTCAGGACGGAAGGTTGGTAATTTTAGGCTACTGTGTTTTGATGCTATGACTCAGCCAGGTACACTGTCAGGTATCAGAGCTTGTGGACACAATGCTTCGGTCACCGGGTCACCTTTGCTTGTGTAACTTTGCATGGAGAGAGAGAGAGAGAGAGAGAGAGAGAGAGAGAGAGAGAGAGATATTCTGCAGATACTTCCTCTTTTATATTATCTACATCTTGTTACAGTAGGCCCACACAGAGTGAATAACAGCACACAACAGAATATTAACGTGACAGGAGTAGAAAAATGATGCTAAGGAACTAGAAAAACTCCCACACCAATCAGAATACGACTCCAAGCCAATCAGATTCAAGGTTCTTAAGTCTCCCCTCCCAATCGCACCATAGAAGGGAGACAACATTTGGTGGCAGGAAGAATTCAATATAAAAATAGGTCACCTGACTGAAGGAGTTAAAAGCTGTGGACAACGATGGACTAGCCCCGGCCCCCTACACTCTCATCTGGGTTACTTAGATACTGATACTCTTTTTTTCCTGTAATTTTCCTTCTTCTCTTCTTTAAAAAATTACTCTTCTAACTACTGTATCATTCTTATATGTTTTTTTTTTCAAACAATTTCTATCATAGCAGTTTTTCCTGTAATTTTCCTGCTAATTTTCTCAGGTGTTTTTCTCACGAATTACCTGTACTCTTGTAATATTTATTCATTTCTACTTTTTTGGTGTTTGTGTCATCAGATATTTTCTCATGGACTAACTTCCAATTTATCTTTACATACATTTTTTTTTATCGTTTTATCATTATCACGTGCTCTCACCTGCAATATTCCTCGTGCATAATTCTCTTATAATCAACATACTATTCTTCTCCTTTGTTACCTTTACTCCTCTACCTTCTTTTCCTTCTCTATCTTCTCCTCCTCCACCTCCTCCTTCTTCTCTTCCCTTTCTTCCTTCGTCTTCTGCTTGTTCTTCTTCTCCTTTTCCTTAGGCTATTGTAGTTTCTTTCATTTATCCTCTTTCCCTTTGATTCATGCCCTCCCTCCTCTTACCTTATCTTTTCTTCGTCTCTCTCTCTCTCTCTCTCTCTCTCTCTCTCTCTCTCTCTCTCTCACATTTCCCATTCATCCTAGGGGGTATTCTATTCCCTGTTTCATTCATATAATCTTTTCGCTTCTCCTCCTTCTTCTCTTTGTCGACCGTCTTATTCCTCCTCCTCCTCCTCCTCCTCCACCTCCACTTCCTCCTCCTCCTCTTCTTCCTCCACTAAGTTTCCTGGCTGTCTAGTCCGGCATTTAAACCGGTTCCCAGTAGACTTCTTCCTCTTCTTCCATTTCCTCTCTTGGTCTTCCTCTCCTCTTCTTTATTGCCTTCATCCCCCCCTTCTTCCTGTACTGCAGTTCTTCTTGTTTTGCTCCTCCAACTCTCTTACTGTTTCCCTCTCCACCCATTTTTTTCCTCTTTCTCCTCTTGTATTTCCTCTAGTCTTTTGTTTCTCTCACTTCTTCTGTCTCTATCGCTTCGTCTTCCCCTACTTCGTTTCTTCACTATTTTTTCCTTCATCTCTTCTACCTCCCCCTGTCTCTCCTTTCCTTCCTCTTCCTTCACTTGGTGTCCTTCGCCTCCTATTTTTCCTTTCTTCCATTTTCCTCCTCTCGTCTACTTTTTCCTTCATCTCTCCTTTCTCTCCTCTTCCTTTACTTGGTTTACTCTCCTCTTTTATTCCTCTCTTTCTTCTCTCTCCTCTTGCGCTTCCCCCTCCTCCCCTGGTGGTCTAGTGGTCCAAGAACTATGTATGGACGGCTGTTTAACGCGCCAGAGTTCGAATCCATGAGAGGGCATGGATTTTTTTTTTCCTATCATGTAAAATGCTGCCATGAAGTAGGTCAGTCTCCCATGATATAATATCTCCATCACAAGACCATACATATTTATTCTTACCTTTTTCTTACCATCTCAGACGATTTTCTTCAGGCAACGAGAGACAAAATCCCTCCAAGATGCAATATATTTTTTTTCGAACCCTTTTCTTGCCACCTCAGACGATTTTCTAAAGGTAAGGAGAAAAAATCCCTCCTCTACGAGACCACATATATATTTACTTTCCTTTTTCTTGGCTTCTCAGACGATTTTCTAAAGGTAAGGAGAAAAAAATCTCTCCTCTACGAGACCACATATATTTTCTTACCTTTTTCTTGCCATCTCAGACGATTTTCTTCAGGTAAGGAGAAAAAAAATCCCCCCTCTACGAAACCACATTATTATTTTCTTAACTTTTTCTTACCATCTCAGACGATTTACTTCAGGTAAGGAGAGACAAAATCCCTCCACACCATATATTTTTTTCTAACCTTTTCTTGGCATCTCAGACGATTTTCTTCAGGTAAGAGGAGACATTTCGACCTGGAGGGGTTAGAAAGAGCCTTCCTTAACCCCTTCACTATAAGAGGTCTTCCATAAACCTCAGAAAATTAATCGTCTGTACAAAAAGAAGAGTAAAATAAAAAAAAGAAAAGAATTTCTGAGGCTGAAGGGGTTGACAATGTAGCTACGAAATACGAATCTTATTTTTTCGATCACTACCAGACGATTTCCTTCAGCTAAAAAATAAGGGAAAAAGGATTATAATGGTTTCGATTAACATTTTTGAGAAGAATAAAAAGAATGAGAAAAAAAATGCAGGTAACAGGAGACGATTTTGGGAAGATGGATGAAACATGGGTGAAAATGTGTGTGTGTGTGTGTGTGTGTGTGTGTGTGTGTGTGTGTGTGTGTGTGTGTGTGTGTGTGTGTGTGTGTGTGTGTGTGTGTGTGTGTGTGTGTGTGTGTCCCTAGAAACCTGTCATATTTAAAAGGTAAAATGCCCTTGACCCGTATCCTCGTTTCCCTAACACCTTTTCCTTAGCGATTTATTTAGCTTATTACACCTTAATGAAGTCATCTTTACGAAAATTCTTCCAATATAGCCTCACTTTACATACATAACGTGCAAATTGATATTAAACAGTTAGATCTAAAAATAAATCGCTATGGAAAACGTGTTCGGGAACCCCGGAGTGCGACAGCCTAGCCTCGGGTCCCTACGCGGCGAAGGAGGGAATATTTAATTGAGGGATATTATTTCATCTCCTCATCTTCCTCTTCTTTCTTCAAGATTGGCTTTCGTCTTTATTTTTCTCGTGTGTTCCTCTTCCTCTTCCTACTCCTCCTCCTCGTCTCTCTCTCTCTCTCTCTCTCTCTCTCCTGTTTTTCCTCTTTTTTCCTTGTCCCTCTAATATTTTCTCTTCCTTTGTTCCTCTTCCTCTTCTTTCTTCCACTCTCCTCTTCCTTTTCCTTCTTCCTCTTCGCCTTTTCCCTCTATGTTCTTCTTTCCCTCTTCATTCTTATCCTCGTCCTTTTTCTGATATTCACCTTCACTTTCTTCTTCTTCCTCGTCTTCTTCCTTAACATCTTCCTCTTCCTTAACATGTATTCCTCTTTTTCATCTCTTTCTCCGTCATCATCATCATCATCACCACAATCATCAATACTCTTTTTCCTCCTCAATCCTCATCTTCCTCCTCCTCCTCCTTCAGCGAGTTCCAAGTCTTCCTCCTCTTCCACCCCTTCCTCCTCCTCTTGCTCCTCCTCCTTCAGTGAGTTCCTAATCTTCCTCCTCCACCTCCTCCAGTAAGTTCCCAGTCTTCCTCTCCCTCCTTTTCATTCCTCCTCCTCCTCCTTTTTCTCTCCTTCTGCCCCTCCTTCACTGCGTTCCCAATCTTCTTTTTTTTATTCCTCCTCCTCCCCCTCCTCCTCCTCCACTTCCTCCTCCTCCTCCTCCTCCTCCTCGTCCAGGTCTTCCTCTGCTTCTGCTCAAACCGGCTCCCAATGGCGTACGCTCCACAGCTGTGACCGACCACTACCACCTCCACCTCCCTCTGAATGATAATGTGCTCTCTCTCTCTCTCTCTCTCTCTCTCTCTCTCTCTCAAGTAAATTTTCTCACTTCTCCATCCTTTGAAGCTTGCCCCCCTTTCTCTCTCTCTCTCTCTCTCTCTCTCTCTCTCTCTCACACACACACACACACACACACTTTCTTATTTGCAGTAGTTTAATTTTCTTGACACTTTCCATCAACACACTTCCTCTTCAGACTTTTTCAAGATAATGCCTCTCTTCTACTTTTCCTCCAAGACATCTGATTATTTACCGGAGATTCTTGAAGGTGGGGGTGGGATTTCCGGTAAAGCAGGGTCGACTTCCGGTAAAGGGGTGTGTGACTTCCGGTAGAGGGGGGTGCGACTTCCGCTAGAGGGGGTGGGACTTCCGCTAGAGGACTTCCGGTAGAGGGGGTGGGACTTCCGCTTGCCAATCCTATTCTTAAACCCCTTCAGTCCAAGTACCCAATAAAATTTTAATGTAAACAAAAATACAATATAAATTACTCATACATATTCTTTTAGACTAGTACTGTCGGTTAAGAAAGCTCCCTAACAACTTTTCCTTAGAGATTTATATCTGGATACATCTGTTTTATAGAGTACGTTGTTTTATGTAGAGCATGGAGATTTTGGAGGGATTCATGTCACACAGAAGAGTACAGTAAGGTATAATAACCAAAATAAATCGCTCAGAAAAAAGTGTTAGGGAGCTACCTTAGAATATGAGAATACCTGCCTTAGTGTCACTGCACCTGTAATATTTCTCGTTAAGTTCTCATCCGCTCCTTTCCTTGCTTCCGTCGTTTTTTCGTGGTTTATTGTGTCACCCCTCTCTCTCTCTCTCTCTCTCTCTCTCTCTCTCTCTCTCTCTCTCTCACTGCAGTAGGTAATATTTCCCGTTTACAACATGGGGTTATCGACACGGTCATTTATTAAGCATGAACGTCAGGCCCAGAAACCAACGAGCCAAAAATGAATAAATAAATAAATAAATAAACATATAAATAAAAACCTTCCTCACTGGCATATCCAAAAGAAAATAACCCCTTAGCTTAGCGAAATACCTGGCTCTTTTAATTACAGGTACGGGAAGTCATTAACCATATGACATTTTTTAATTAGTCATGACATTTTTTTTTTATTTCAAGGAAGAAGGAACCAAAGGCCAGACGCCCGTAAGAGTGTTCCCTCCAAGTAAAAACAAAAGCAAGATAAAAGTGAGTCATATTCAAGATCTGTCTGTCATTTGAGGAATTTGCAATCGACAGGAAGGGAATTTAGTCTGCAATTAATTCGGTACATTATATTCAGTTTGTTTTCACCTGAGCGAACTGGGCGAATCATACATCTTGAGTATTAAGTCTGCACGCAATTCGATGTCATAGTTGTGAGGTGGGAACGACTGACAGCCTCAAGAATAACAGAGAACAGATTAACAACACCAAGAATAACAGAGAACAGATTAACAACACCAAGAGTAACATGGAACAGATAAACAACAACAAGAATAACAGAGAAGACGAATATGGGCCCCAAGCCTTCTCAGATGAACAAAATCGTCTGTGGGAAATCGTAGTAGAAGAGGAAGGTGTATAAATGTCGACCCACTTCCTCTCGTGTTGTTGTTGTCATGACGTGTGGAGAGGAAGACGGTAGGGGGCTGACCAGATGTTAATGTATTGCTCCTCTAACTTAGCACTCTACACACGTACCCTACCTATCTCCACCTCTTCCTCTCACACTGCATCTCTCACTCTCTCTCTCTCTCTCTCTCTCTCTCTGTTACATCTTCCACACTCACCCCTCTCTCGCTCTGCACATCATTTCTCTCTTTCCCTTTCCTCTCATTGCTGCATATCTCACACTCACACCTCTCTCTTCCTCTCCCTTACACAGCACCTCTCCCTCTCCCTCTCACTACACCCACCCCTCCCTCTCTCTCTCCTCTCCTTTTCACACACTCTCTCACTACTACAACCCCCCACACTCCCACGCTCCCACACTGCACAATAACCTTTCTCACCCTCACGTCCCTCTTCCCATGTTCATACCGTACTATTGCGTCGAGATAAACAAACTCCCTAGATCCAAGGTCTTGTTTGGGCTTCACTATGCTCTCCTTGATGCTCCCTTGGTCTTTCACTGCCTTTCTTTAATATTAATCACTTCTCTACAATGTTGTCTTTGTTATTCCTATTCTTGTTCTCTCCAGACGATTTTGTTTTCAACTCTGCAAAGATTTTTCGAGCTGAAGATGATGATATGGGTTTCCGGTTCCCGAGGCTTTTCCCAAGTTGAATAAAATCGTCAGAAGAAAGGAAGAAGAATGCACTAAAAAGTCATCACCGGGTTAAATGGGTTATAGTAAGTCAATTCCAAAAGTCTGATTGATGAATGGATGGATGCATGACTCATTTCACTGGACACAGATAACTGTCTTCCCTTATTTCGTGCTTCATTGTTCCCATTTTTTTTTATCATATTCACTTTTTTATAAATTAATGAGAAATAAAGTAGCGACAATGATAAGGATGATAAATATTTAATCAGAATTTATTTCCTGGACCCTCACTGTCACACATACTAATCAACCTCAACTTTATGCAGCTCTGACACCATAATTACTTGCTCAATTGACATACACTTGGTACTAGCCTGACACACTCTCAATGCAAATCAAAGATAGTCATTGTTGATACACTTGGACCTCGACACACTTTCACTACTGGTCTGACAAATTTACTGCTTATGTGACAGTGCTTTTGACAATCCCTTCCCTTCACTCTTTCTATCACTGTTTCTCTGCTAAAGAAATCGACAAGCAACCCACAATCACTACCCTCCACATCACCAGTAATCATTCCCCTACATGTCAGATAGTCTCTTGCACTGCCTCCCACTTCCACAACAGTCCAACCCACACCATCAATTTATCCCATCACGTTTTTATACAGCAGCGGTCTCTCCACACCCCCTTCCACAATGTCTCTCCCTCTACCTGCCACACCACCACCTCATACTTAACAGTCTCTCTCCCACACTAACAGCAACGCTACCCACACATCCCCACCATCATCTCCATTACCTACTACATCACCACCAACAGTCTCCCTCACACCAACAACAATATCTCCATCATCTCCCACACCATCAAACCTCTCCCACACTACCCCCACACCCACACCATCAGTCCCCCACGCCCATGCCACTCCCACATACACTTACCTCTTTCTACTGCCTCCTTCCACAGCACAAGCACCTTTTCTCACTATTTCCAACTCCACATTCTCCCACCATCTCCCACACCAACAACTCTCCCCCACATTACCCTCACACCCACATCATCAGTCTCCCACGCCCTTGCCACTCCCTCATCCCACTGCCTCTTCCCACAGTAGGCTACAAGCACATTTTCTCACCATAAACGACTCCACAATCTCCCACCATCTCCCACACCAACAACTCTCCCCCACACTACTCCCACACCCACACCACCAGTCTCCCACGCCCTTGCCACTCCTGCACACAGTTTTACCTTCCACCTACTCCCCAGGTAGCGTGGCCGCCCTACCAAATGCTCCCTCGCTTTGTCCGGGCTGGAAAAATGGCCGCATAATGCATCTGCGCTCATTGAATATTGATCAAGAAGAGTCTAATTTTGGCCAAGAGATTAGCATTCGTGTGAGTGAGAGCTTCCGGCGACGGTGAGGTTGCAGGGGAGGAAATGAAGACGTTGATGGAAAGGTGATGAAGTGAGTCGATGCGGTGGAAAAGAAAGGTGAAAGGTGGAGAGAGAGAGAGAGAGAGAGAGAGAGAGAGAGAGAGAGAGAGAGAGAGAGAGAGAGAATGCATTACAAGTGAGAGAGGAAGATGCGGAGAAAGAGAAGACGAAAATGCATACAAAAGACAGAGTTTGGGAAAGGGAGAGGAAGATGACAGGGAGAAGATGATAGGGAGAGGAAGATGACAGGGAGAGGAAGATGACAGGGGGAGGAAGATGACAGGGAGAGGAAGATGATAGGGAGAGGAAGATGACAGGGAAAGAGTACGATGGAACTTGTAAGACATGAAGGAAAAAAAAAAAACAGAGAGGAAGATGGGAGGAAGATAATCAGGAGAGAGACAGACAATACCGTGAAATGAAGAGGAAAGGAAGAGGGTTATAATGAGAAGAGGAGAAAGAGGAAGGGGTAAGTACAGTACGTAGGAAAATGAAAGGGAGAAAGATAAGGAAGATGAGGGCGATTTTAAAACAGAATATCAATAGAGAAACCAGCTTAATCTCCGGAAACAAATTTAACTGAGTGTATGTGAAAATGTGAGAAAAGAATAACACTAGTAAGAAGAAAAGTGAGAGGAAGGAAGGAAGGAAGGAAGGAAGGATGGAAGGAAGGAAAGAAAAATGGAAGGAAGAAAGGAAGGAAGGAAAGGAGGATGAATGAATGAATGAATGAATGAAGGAGGGAAGGAAGGAGGGAAGAAAGGAAGAATGAAGGGAGGATGAATGAATGAATGAAGGAGGGAAGGAAGAAATGAAGCGTAAAATGCTAAAAAGATGAAGAGAGTCATGTTTACAGAAAGAAGTATTAAGGAAAAAAAAGAAAGTGAAAAGAAAATAATGATGACAGGGAAAATATGGGAAGGAAGCAGGGAAGCAGGAAGAAGAGGAAACGAAGAGGAAAGATGTGGAAAGACAGCTAAGTGGAAGGGGATAGGAATGATTAAAGCCGTATACGATAATGTACAGAAGTGGGAAATTACACATGTCCAGCAAAAGAGGAAGATAACAAGCAATGTAATTACGAATGAGATGAAATTATTAAAGGTTTCTGGCGTCAAAAACAAAAAGGTAAAAAAGACGCGAAAGGATGAGAGGCTTAATCTGCTCAACTCCATGGCGTCTCTTATATACCGGTATTTCTTTACGGCTGGTGTTACTGAGTCTCGCTATGCCTTCGTTAAGACGCGAAATGTCCCCTGTCGGTAAGGGTTAAAAGTGTACCGTCTTTTAAGTTCCAGAAAAGAGAAATAAAAGAAAAAACTGAAAAATAATACAGTTTCTGCACTTCACCATAATTAGAACAAAAAATGGTGATCAAGAACACCTGTAACAGCACGTAAAATAGCACTGGACGGCCACCGGAAGTACTGAAATCGGCACGTGCGACAACATCACGTGTCCAGGGGGAAAGCATCGCACGGATTTATATTTTCTTACACCCTCCCCCCCACACCACCACCCTCCTCTTCTTCTCTTCCTTCCCCTCCAGCCTGTGCCGGAGGGAGGGGTGGGGGACCGAAAGAGACCACAGGAACCACGAGAGATCCCAGGTAGTGTTTTGTCAAGATCACTGCGTCTACCTTTCCTGGTTTGTTTACATTCGAGGCCACACTCCCTGGACACGTGGTTGACGAGATAAAGCGAGACAAAGGGTTGATTCTGCTGCACTATACTCTTTTTACTCTAACTTGGCCCAGATTTTCGTTCCTTTGCAGCTTATTGCACGGAATTCAGTGGCAGAAAAGTGCAGTAATATGGCTTTACATGACGCCCACCGCACCTCTTCGACCAGCACCATAATCTACTGTTAATCAATTCCTATACCTCAGCACTGAAGACGGAGAGAGGGCAATTTTAGGCCAAGTTAGAGTGAAAAGGGTATAACCGAGTCTCAGCCCTGGACCAAACCCTGTGCCCTGTTTCCCTATGTCAACCTTATATTCTGGGGAAGTGTGTGTGTGTGTGTGTGTGTGTGTGTGTGTGTGTGTGTGTGTGTGTGTGTGTGTGTGTGTGTGTGTGTGTGTGTGTGTGTGTGTGTGTGTGTGTGTGTGTGTGTGTGTGTGTGTGTGTGTGAGTCCTAATTTTAGCTTCTGACTCGGCTTCATCGTCATCGCCATCGTCACTGTTATGCACGTCATCACTGGCATCTACGTGACTGGCGGGTAATGCTTGTGATTGTGTCTGTCTGTCTGTTGATCTATAACTTTTGTAATCCTTGACCTATTGTACAGCCATTTTTTTTTTTTTGGGGGGGGGAGTAAAAAAACCTTAATAAGTCAAATTCGACTATGGACGCCAAGGATCAAAGGTGACAGTGAGAGATATACACAAGAGGCTGGTTGGTCCTCGTTTAGGTGGTTCTCTAATTATTAATATGGTAACAGCATCACTACCATAACTACCACCACCACCACTACAACCACCACCAGCAACACCACCACCACCATTAGCATCATCTACATTATTATCACCACCACCACCACCACCATCACCACTAGCATCATCTACATCATTATCACCACCACCACCACCACCATCACCACTAGCATCATCTACATCATTATCACCACCACCATCACCACTAGGATCATCTACATCATTATCACCACCACCATCACCACTAGCATCATCTACATCATTATCACCACCACCATCACCACTAGCATCATCTACATCATTATCACCACCACCACCACCATCACCACTAGCACCATCGTCATCATTATCACCACCACCACCACCACCACCACCAATACCACCACCATCAGCATCTCCGTCATCATCATTATCACCACCACCACCACCACCAGCACCACTACACCATCAGCATCACCGTCATCATCATTATCACCACCACCACCATCACCGACTGAGTAAAATCGTTTGGCGTTGGCTGTAACAAATCCCATAATTCCTCATTTCCAGACAAAATGTTAGTTGATAAAAGTCCATAATCTTTCGAGTCGCTGGTTACTATCTATCTATCTATCTGTCTATTGCCAGACGCCTTAATCTCGTAAGGGGTGGCCACAAACAAATCTTCTCCATGTCGCCCTGTCCCCCGCCATTTCATTGCCCTGCTCCCAACTCACACCCCCCTCTCTCATATACCCCTATTAGTTGATTTCTCTTAGTTGAAATAAATCGTCTGACGTCAGCCAGAATAAACGACAAAGTTAGCATATCACAGCCAAAGTAGAAAAACGTATTTGTATGGAATTATAGTGACGATTTTCCTCTCTCTCTCTCTCTCTCTCTTGGATCAGGTGTTCCTTCCTTTTGCTTTGTCATTCTTCCTAGTCTTAAATTCTCCCATCATTTTGGTCGGCGGTTCCTTTCTTAATCCCATCTAAGATCCACGCACAGGTAACGAGGGAACAGAGAGGCGGCTGAACAAAGAAATCGCGCCCATAGAGAGGCGGGCAAAATTAAAGTCAATAATAAACCCGGGAAATACACACAACAAGCCGCCATCGCCGTCTTAATCTCCACTTCCGACGGGCACCAGTCACGCCACGAAAATCCGTATTCTCAAAGGAACTTACGATCCATTCCCTGTCGTAACTATCCCCTGGTGCTGGACGCCTTCACGTGGTGGCACCGACGTAACCAGGCGGCTCCACTGCCTGGTTATACATACGTCCCACAACGACCACCCTATCCCCCGAAAGGAGGATGGTGAACAGCACGAGACGGACAATTTCAGTCTGCAGTCCATTCGGTTAATGTTTCAGATGAGCCTGGCGCTGCACCTTCTACTACTACTACAATTACAACTACTACTACTACTATTTACTAACTAGCTAACTAACAGTAAATCTTTTCACTTTAACCGACTCAAAACTGATGGAGAGGTATATGAGAGAGGGGAGTATGAGTTGGGAAAAGGAAATCTGATGGCTAACAAGAGGATGACATGGGGACGACTTGCTTGTGGCCACCCGTTCCGGAATAAAGATGTCTGGTTATAGACAAAACAGACAGGCAGAGAGAGAGAGAGAGAGAGAGAGAGAGAGAGAGGGAGAGAATGATTATAATTATTTTATTTTTGGTAAATCGGGCCTCGCCTCTTCATCGTTACAGCCACCACTGCACACGTAAACCAATCATACATCATGTTTCTTGCCAGCTCGGGGAACTGCCTTATATTTTTCATCTTAGGGTCGTCTTATGCCAGTCAAGTGTGATTTGTAAGTGACGAGCGAGCGAGCGCCCTGTTATCATACTTTCCCTTTGATGCATTATTTCTTCATGATGGTAGCTGAACAATGAAAGATATACTGGAACGACACACACACACACACACACACACACACACACACACACACACGACCCTAGGCTTTTCACTCCAAGGACAAATTTCTGCCTGTTTAAGCTGAAAGGTTAGAGACAGCCTTTATTCAGCCCTTTGCTTCCAGACGCCTTATTTAAGCTGAAAAAAGTCTGTGAGCAGCTTGAATAAAGTGAAGGACACGTAATCGGATTAAAGGAAACAAGAACAAGAAAGGAAATGATAATCTGAAGAGAATCCATGGCGAGAAGGAACACAAACAACACTGCTTGGGGATGCAGGAAGTCATTAATTACACACACACACACACACACACACACACACACACACACACACACACACACACACACACACACACACACACACACACACACACACACACACACACACACACACACACACACACACACACACACACACACACACACACACACACACACACACACACACACAAGCAAACAATCCCCATGCTCTCCACTTCCACAGCACCCACACACCCACTCACCCTCCGAAACAAGCACACTCACTCACCCCTACCCACTCACCTACCCACTCACCTACACACACACACACACACACCGAGAAATCAAGGAAACGCGCACCCACATCCACAGAAACCAGTCGCAGGAATCCACACCATTGCGAGGGACGGCAGGAAGTCATGAATTACTGAAGGTGCTTCGCCTTTGACAAGCTTTTTCCTGTGTTGTTGTGGCAGTGAGGTGAGGTCAGATTAGCTCACCCTGTGCTTGGATTTATCTCAGCTGAGGAAAATCGTCTTGTGAGAGGCTGGAGGAAATGGGTAAGTGGCCAGAACGTGATATGAAAATGAATCCTTGACAGTGAAATTATATATGTAGGTACTAACTCTCTCACTACTTGGATTTCTCGCAGCTGAGGGAAATCGTCTTGTGAGAGGCTGAAGGAATTAGCTAAGTGTAGTCAGAACATGATATAGAAGTGTATATTTACTACCGATACAGATATGATTTAACTTTGACTGCACCTATTTCTCTCAGCTGAAGGAAATCGTCTTGGGTTAGCCTTAATTAAATACGTCAGTGGTTTCATCAATCAGTGCAAGAATTAGGACACGAGAAAAAGGTAATTTGTAGTAATGAAGGAAGGAAAATAAGCTTGAATCATTAAGTCTACACGTACAGCTTAACAAAATCGTCTGACAAGAGTAGTAATGTTAAGGAATGGATGTCAGTGTACTAATCTCTCTCTCTCTCTCACTCTCTCTCTCTCTCTCTCTCTCTCACTCTCTCTCTCTCTCTCTCTCTCGCTGTACAAATGGGAGACTTACAATAAAAAATTCCCAGTACTCTCTCTCTCTCTCTCTCTCATTTCTCTTGGGCTAAATTAAATCGCTTGTTGGCAGGAATCAAGCAGACATCCACGTCATCATAGGGTCAAGTTCCCAGGCGTTCACGGGCCGTTCTTAAGGAAGCTCCCTAACACCTCTTCCTCAGCGATTTATTTTTGGATATGGATGGTTAATATACTTTTGCACGATTCTATGCAGAGTATGGATTTTTTTGGGGGGATTTATGTAACATCGAACTGAACATGCAAGGCGTAATGGGCAAAATAAATTGCTTAAGAAAAGGTGTTAGGGAGCTTCCTTCACCGACGAGAAAACGGGTCCTGGAGTTCATCGAGATTCCCAGAAATAATCTCTCTCTCTCTCTCTCTCTCTCTCTCTCCCTCTCTCTCTCTCTCTCTCTCTCTCTCTTATAGTCGCCTTTCCTGTTCTTAAACCCGCTACAATAAATATCCGGTTCTGTCAAGCGAATACAAGGAAAATATTTGCGGATTAGACTCTTCAGCACGATTATGCCTCTCTTATTGTCAATGGGGTTTACAAGGAGTGTTTCTAAGGCATGCACTCTCAAGGGCCTCTCCTAAGACGCTTTCCAGACGATTTTCTTCAGCATAAGGAGGATCTCTCACCTTGGACTGATTTTTACTGATCTCTTCACACCCACCTGTTGAACGACACACTTTCAATTTCAGTCAAATATTGAGATCAGAAGCACTATCCATAAATCCATCTATAGCATTACACTGTTATATTTTTAGACGCGAGAGCATATCTTGAAGGGGCCCTGTCCGTCAGCTACTCCCTAATGTTTTTTCGGATATTGGTGCTTCCCTCATAGACCTCATCGAAGCGCCACATTACGGCCCTGGTGATCCCGCATTTATTTTTTTGCTTTTTAAATATGCATGGAAGAAGGAACCAAAGGCCAGGAGCCCACAAATTGTTCCCTCCAAGAAAAAAACAACATAACAGAGAGCCAAAATCAAGATCCGCTCACTTCGAGATGTTTGGACACACTGCGTTTGGGAGACATATACTTAAGGACTTTTAACGCTGCTACTACCAGATGGTCCTCCTCAACCTGGACTCCCTCGGTGTGAAGGAGCTGGCCCCAATCTCCCTCAAACCCGCTACGTAAATATCCGGTCTTGTGAGGCCAATGTCAAGATGCAATTTGTGGATTAGGAGGGAACACCACTTGGGAGCGGATGTATAAATAATCGGCAGACACACGCTATTCTCACTGGTGGCTGGGGTACGTGGGTAGGAGGGTGAGTAGGTGGGTGGGGTACGTGGGTAGGTGAGTAGGTGGTGGGGTACGTGGGTAGGCGGGTAGGTGGTGGGATACGTGGGTAGACGGGTACGTGGATGGGAGGTACGTGGATAGGTGGGTGGTGGGGTACGTGAGTAGGAGGGTGAGTAGGTGGGTGGGGTACGTGGGTAGGCGGGTACATGGGTGGGAGGTACGTTGGTAAGCGGGTATGTGGTGGGGTACGTGGGTAGGAGGGTGAGTACGTGGGTGGGGTAAGTGGCTAGGTGGGTGGGGGGTAGGTGGGTAGGTGGGTGGTTAGGGTGGTAGGGTACACGGAAGAGGTGGTATGTTTGGCTTGTGGTGGTGGTTTGGGGTGGGGTGGGTGGTGGTAGTGGCAGTGTGGTTGGTTTGATGGTAATTCTGAATGTGGCGGAATTGTGGTTGGGATGTATGGTGAAGCTGGTAGCAGTAGTATAATAGTGTGTGATGGTGGGTAACCGGAACGTTTGGTGACGGTATGTCTGGTTGTGGAGGTAGTGTGAGCAGTGTGAGGTGGTAGTGTGTGGGCAGGTACGTGGGTAGGTGGATAGGGAAGTGGGAGAACAGTATGTATGGGTAGTGTGTGATGAAGTGGATGGCAGAAATGTGTGTGTGTGTGTGGGGGGGGGTGATATTTAAGGTCACTGTGGTAGCGGTAGTGTGGATGGCTATTGCTACTTTGGTGCCTGGTGGGTTGTGGTGATGTGGGTGGTTGGTGACAGTGTGGTGTGACTGAGTACTGGTTGTGTGGTGAGGACGGTGATTTCATGGATGGTTGGTTGTGGTAGTGTGATGACTCTGATAACTATGATCACCTGTATGACTTGTAATTTCCTGCATCAAAATAATAAACTATGAAGGCAACCCGTTCTCAGCATTATCTCCTGCACACGATAGTCCAAAATTCTTTGCTAAACTGGATATAAATCGTCTGGTGTGTGTGTGTGTGTGTGTGTGTGTGTGTGTGTGTGTGTGTGTGTGTGTGTGTGTGTGTGTGTGTGTGTGTGTGTGTGTGAGAGAGAGAGAGAGAGAGAGAGAACAAGTCAACCAGGTAACGTCAGGTGTAGCCCCGCCCTGACTCATTGCAACCAGGTAAAAAGAGGAAGGTGGAGCCTGGCGAGATGAGACCTTGTAAGCAACCACGAAGATGAGCGGGATGAACAGCAGGACGTACGGTGCTACAGTGCGAAACTCAAGCTTGTTACACGTTGATTACAGTGAGGTTTTAACTGGGGTGGATGTCAGCACGGTAGTACAAACAGTAACTACGGTGCTGAGAATAAACCAGGATTATTTTTAACAAGTGAATATGCATGGCTGGGACGAAATAAACAAGACAGATTAAATTCAGTACAGCAGGGTAGCACCAACTGAGACTACGGTGTTGAGAATAAACTTTCGATCATTTTTAACAAGTGACTAAGCATAGGAGGGAGGGAATAAATAAGGGATTAAATTCTGTATTCCTCCTATGTATCGGGCTACAAAGAATTTACCTTCAGAGTGACTTTTCTGAGATAAAGTTTGTACTTCTCGAAACGTGTGAGGAAGAATGAGCCTAAAATGTTTTCTTGCCCTTCCCTCGCACTAATGTAATGCTATGTAATCATTCTTAAAAACCTTCAACTAGAGTCGTCACTCGTTTACCTAGTCCTCCTTTATCTTATCAGTAACGTAGGGAGCCGGGGCTAGGCAGGCGCTGGGGAGGAGGGGAGGGTAATCAAAACATCCGCTCGAGAATCCCTGGTGTTATAAACCCCCCAAAACAAAAATAAATAGAAAATAAAATCACAAGTAACACACACAGCATAACATAATCCTTAGTGCTTCTCGTGGGTTAAAGAATCTCCCTAACACCTTTTCTTTAGCGATTTATTTTGTTTATTACACCTTACTGTCCTCTTCTGTGTTAATTCCTTCTACTATCGCCATATTCTGTATAAATAACGCAAAAGAGGATATGAACCAGCCATATCCAAAAATAAATCGCTAAGGAGGAGGTGATAGAGAACCTCCTTAAGCAGCGAATATGCAGACCATTGTATTAGCCTACCCATCAACCCCTTCTGTACGAGGATGTCTTTAATTCCGTAATATCCACATAATTTAATTCAATACGAGAGAAGCATAACTAGAGGGGTCTGATACGGCCTTCATTAACCCGTACACTACGATACCCGTCCAATAATAACCCCTTCCACTACGATACCCCTCCAATAATAACCCCTTCCACTACGATACCCCTCCAATAATAACCCCTTCCACTACGATACCCCTCCAATAATAACCCCTTCCACTACGATACCCCTCCAATAATTACCCCTTCCACTACGATACCCCTCCAATAATTACCCCTTCCACTACGATGCCCCTCCAATAATAACCCCTTCCACTACGATACCCCTCCAATAATTACCCCTTCCACTACGATGCCCCTCCAATAATAACCCCTTCCACTACGATATCCCTCCAAGAAGCAGAATCGACTCGTGTAGTGAAGGGGTTAGGGTTGTACGTAGTGGGGATAGGATACGTAGTGGGCCTCAGTAGCATTAGCCATCCACTCATCAAAGAATCAAATTAGAGTGTACATGAATCACCCTGGCAATGATGCTAGGCTTGATAGAGGAGGAAAAAAATTAATGCAAACTCGCTTCCAACATGATATACTCACCATCATTAGCATATATGATAAAACAGGGGCACCTTTTTTCTTTTCCCTCTCTCTCTCTCTCTCTCTCTCTCTCCCCCTCGTGTTACAGTTAAGATTCAACAATAAAATAGGGACTGATTACAATGGTGAGAAAGAAGGCCCATTCATCGTGGAGGCTCTTCAGACGCAAAAAAAGAAAAAAAAACAAAAAAAAAACAAAGTGAGATGATCCAGATAAAGTGAATGGAACTAACTGTACAGGAAGAACGAGGAGGATCTGATAGGGGTAGGCATGATCAAGACTCCCTCAGCCTTCACCCTCACAGTTCGGGGAGTTTTCTAGTCTATACTGAAACCTTGGCAAGAAAAATCGTCTAGCGGAAAAAAATCGTCTGGCGAGAAAAATCGTCCGGCGGGAAAAATCGTCTGGCGAGAAAAATCCTCTGGCGGAAAGAAAAGTCTGGCGAGAAAAATCGTCTGGCGGAAAGAAGAGTCTGGCGAGAAAAATCGTCTGGCGAGAACAAAATCGTCTGGCAAGGGAAAATCGTCTGGCGATATCTAACATAAAACAAACATACAGTATTCTTAATTTTCAAACCATGAGATCTTACGGGCAATCGATGATCTGTTTGACGATAGGCAAAATTAAATACAATAGTCGTTCCCTGAGGCTTCAACACGATTTTTTCTGATTTAATTCTTACCATCTCCAGGTGATTCAAATGACGTGAATTGGAGAGGATGAGAGGGATGGGGTGGAAAGGTATGGGAGCGAGGGTGGGGCGAGGTGGAGAGAGGGCAGCGTGACGACGGACAGGATAGTTTTATGATCTGACAGTGGAGCTTGTGGATAATCAATGAAGTCTGTTTATAAAGACTTTTCAACTAAAGCTGTTCCCACTGAAATTCTGAAATCGAACTCGCGTCTCACCACACAGCAAACCCTTTCTCTAACCACTTCACCACCGCCTCCCTCTTGCAGGCAAAACAAGCAAGAAGCAATCATGGAGGTGAGAAGGAGACGGAGAACGTGATGCCTTCCAGTGCTCCTTTAGGCCAGCACCTGCCAGCCAATCATCACCTGAATCAATTTGCAGGTGTCAGTGGCAATTAAGGTAAAGTTACAGAGGAAGCGAATCTAATCTTATTCTTATCTTGTTTTTACTAATGACATGAGAGTTTATTTAGCTCAGGAAAGGTTTGTAACACTTAGAAATTTTAGGTGATAAGAACATGTACTGACCTTGACTCGAAACTGATAAATATAGGCTTGGGGTGGCAAGGAAAAAGGCAAGACATGATCGTAGTGAAGGGGTTGATGGTGTGAGAGTGTTAATGCCAAGTGTGAGGAGACATGAATATTAAGTGTTGAAATTAGGATTGATGATGATGATGATGATGATGAGAGGGAGTTAATACCACATGTTGATGATGATGATGATGATGATGATGATGATGATGATGATGATAATTATAATGATGACAATGATGATAATGAGAGAGGGAGTTAATACCCCGTGTTGATGATAATGATGACGATAATGATGAAAGAGGGAGTTAATACTAAGTGCTAAAGGGAATCAACACCAATTATACTAAAGGCGACAGCAGTACCAACGGTGAGAGGCAACAAATGCCAGATGTCTGAAAGAAGTAAGACCAAGATTGAAAGAAAGGTATTAACACGTTCCTGGTCTTCCTCTCCTCCTTCCATCCACCCCACATTCACACCAGTCTCTCCCGCTGACTTAAGAGCAGCTATCACGTGGAATGCTCACCTTCTCACCCCCTTCTCGTCTTCCTTTTCTTCTCCTCTCCTCGTCATAACTCGATTTGTCTCTCATTCATAGACAGACTAACAGATATTCGCCCAGCTTATCTCTCTACCTCGATCTCGGTCTCCTTCCTCTCCTCCAGTCCTCCTCCGAGTAATACAGTGAAGTCTCATTGTTCACAGAGGCAGACAGACATACTTTCCCATCTTACCTCTTCATCTTACTCTTGGCCATCCTTTCCTTCTCACCTCATCCAACTCACACTCATATTTTCTCACTCTTAAACAGACAGACAGACAGACACAGAGACAGACTGATAGACACACAGGCAGACATACAGAGAGATAGATAGACAAGTAGGTAGACAGACTGATACAGACAGGTAGATAAGAGGAGACAGACACATTCCTCCACTTCATCTCTTCATCTCGTTCTGGGTCTTCTCCTCGTACCCACCTTACCTTCACATCAGCCGTCCCTCACTCCAAACTAGAAGACAGTCATCACGCGCAATAATTACATCTCCACCTCATTCCCAGTCTCCCTCTCCTTCCATCCACCCACCTCTCACACCAGTCACTCTCCCACTCTAAGCTTGAAGGCAATCATCATCAAGAGTAATTACGAGGTACAAATATGGAGTGAAACTGTGTATGTGCTCTGTGTGCTACGTGGGCTGTGTTGGAATGTACGGAGGGGGAGTTGTTACTGTGTAGGGACGGGGGTTATGGAGGCAAACTGTATGGATGGCCTCTCGTGGAAGGTGGGGTCGTAGAAAGAGAGGAGGTGGGGTTGTAGAAAGAGAGGAGGTGGGGTCGTTGAAAGAGAGGAGGTGGGGTCGTTGAAAGAGAGGAGGTGGGGTCGTAGAAAGAGAGGAGGTGGGGTCGTAGAAAGAGAGGAGGTGGGGTCGTAGAAAGAGAGGAGGCGGGGTCGTAGAAAGAGAGGAGATGGGGTCGTAGAAAGAGAGGAGGTGGTGTCGCAGAAAGAGAGGAGGTGGGGTCGTAGAAAGAGAGGAGGTGGGGTCGTTGAAAGAGAGGAGGTGGGGTCGTAGAAAGAGAGGAGGTGGGGTCGTAGAAAGAGAGGAGGTGGGGTCGTAGAAAGAGAGGAGGTGGGGTTGTTGAAAGAGAGGAGGTGGGGTTGTTGAAAGAGAGGAGGTGGTGTCGTTGAAAGAGAGGAGGTGGGGTTGTTGAAAGAGAGGAGGTGGTGTCGTTGAAAGAGAGGAGGTGGGGTTGTTGAAAGAGAGGAGGTGGGGTCGTTGAAAGAGAGGAGGTGGGGTCGTAGAGGGGTCGTCATTAATCTCTTCACTCAGATGATGTTTATTTTTTTTATTATCTCTATCTCCAGACAATTATATACAGGTGAGACTCATTCACCTGAAGGAGTTATATACAGCTTCTTCAGTCCCTCAATTACTACAGTCCTTTCACTTTAACTTGGCCCAGATTTTCATCCATTTTCCAGTTAATTTCACGTAGCTCAACGGCAGGAAAAGACAACATTGTGGCTCTAAGTCTTTTCTACAGCACCTCTTCGTGACTAGCATCATTTTCCTAGTGTTAATCTATTGCTACAACTCAGCATTTAAGATGGAGGGATGGCATTTTAGGCCAAGGTAAGGTGAACAGAGTATAGTGACTTTCCTTAAATGAATTTAATGATTTAAAAGCTGCAAGACCACAGTGAAAAGGGCGTCATCGGAATGAAGGAATTAAGTGGGAACAAAAATCTGTCTATCTATCTATCTATCTATTTACCTATCTATCAACCTATTTATAGCCAGGCGCCTCAAATCCAGAGGGGGTGACTACAGACAAATCGCCTACATGCCATCTTACCCTTCGCTATCAGGCTGCCCTAACTCCAATGCACACAGATTTTCTTCTTATACCTCCACATCCCATCCCTCCACCTCATCCTCGGGGTGGAGTTCCTCTAGTAGGGACGATTTTAACTTACGACAGGCCTTTAGTAGTGAAGGGCTTAACGAGGGCTGCAGCTAACCCCTCCAGTTCCAAAAGTCTCCCCCCCAGTGCTGAGTAAAATCGTCTGGTGGCAGCCATAACAGGATACAAAATTACGTCATTGGGGTGAACTGATAACTTTTCTCTCAAGTTTTTTTTAAATTTAGTTTTTGCTATCTTCAGACGACCATTCTCGGCCATGGGTAATTTTTTTTTTTTTTTTAACTGGAGGGGGGGGGTATAAAAATTTTTCATTAGCCCCTGGAACGCGTCAGATAATTTTCATGTTATATTAAAAAAAAAAAAAACACCTATAATTTGCCAAATTATGATGGGGCAAAATATCACCGTATTGGAGGACTTAACACTGTGCTTCAAGGAGAGGTGTTAGAAGAGCTTGAGTGGTGTTAAAGGGGCTTGAGAGGTGTTAAGTGGGTTTGAGAGGTGTTAAGTGGGCTTGAGAGGTGTTAAGTGGGTTTGAGAGGTGTTAAGTGGGTTTGAGAGGTGTTAAGTGGGTTTGAGAGGTGTTAAGTGGGTTTGAGAGGTGTTAAGTGGGTTTGAGAGGTGTTAAGAGGGCTTGAGAGGGGGTTATGAGAGCCTGAGAGGGGTTAAGAGAGCTTGAGAGGGGTTAAGAGAGCTTGAGAGGGGTTAAGAGAGCTTGAGAGTGGGTTATGAGAGCTTGAAAGGGGTTGAGAGAGCCTGAGAAGGGTTGAGAGAGCTTGAGAGGGGTTAAGAGAGCCTAAGAGGGGTTAAGGGAGCTTGAGTGGGGTTATGAGAGCCTAAGAGGGGTTAAGAGAGCTTGAGAAGGGATTGAGAGAGCTTGAGAGGGGGTTATGAGAGCCTGAGAGGGGTTAAGAGAGCTTGAGAGAGGTTGAGAGAGCCTGAGAAGGGTTGAAAGAGAGCTTGAGAGGGGTTAAGAGAGCTTGCGAGGTTATGAGAGCTTCAGAGGGGTTAAGGGAGCCTGCTTACTCCACGATCAAACTGTCCTTGGAGTCTCTTCGGCAGTAGTCCAGTATAATATTATCAGTAACTCAGTATCACAACCTAACTATCACTTGTTTTTTGCCAGCGTCGCAAATGAAGGCTGGTGGGAGGCATGAAGGGGTGTGGGTGTTGGTGTGTGTGTGCAGAGGTGTGTGTGTAGAGGTGTGTGTGTAGAGGTGTGTGTGTAGGGATGTGGGTGTAGGGGTGTGTGTGTGTAGGGGTGTGGGTGTAGGGGTGTGAGGGTAGGGGTGGTGGTGTTGGGGTGTGGGTGCAGGGGTGTGGGTGTTGGGATGTATGTGTGTAGGGGTGTGGATGTAGCGGTGTTTGTGTGGATGTGTGTGTAGGGATGTGGGTGTAGGGGTGTGGGTGCAGGAGTGTGGGTGCAGGGGTGTGGGTGTTGGGGTGTGGGTGTTGGGGTGTGGGTGTAGGGGTGTGTGTGCAGGAGTGTGTGTGTAAGGGTGTGGGTGTTGGTGTGTGGGTGTATAAGTGTGTGGGTGTGTAGGAGTGTGTGTGCAGGAGTGTGGGTGTTGGGGAGTTGGTGGAGTGTGTGTGTAAGGGTGTGGGTGTAGAGGTGTGTGTAGGGGTGTGGGTGTATGGGTGTGTGTAGGGGTGTGGGTGTTGTGGCTCCTTCTGGGTAGCTATGTTTTCACCTGACGGAACTAGACCCCTGCCATAATCCTAAATCGTGGTTGCCTAAAAATCAATGAGAGTTATGTGGCAGGAATGAGTCTCCTTGGTCACTAGACAAAAAGGTACTCCAGTCTGGCGATACCTGACCATCAACTGAGGTAAAAGAGGCTAAAGAACTTCATCAGATTACAAAATGAAAAACGCTTAAGAAAAAAGCAAATGGTCAATTCCCTATCTGAACTATGATCTTTTTTTTTCAATGCATAAGGAAGTATATAATGATTGGAGGGCTGCATTAAGCTTTCGTCTCCGGTAAAAATTATACAAGAGAGAGCCAAAGTCAAGATCCATTCATTTCGAGATGCCCGGACGAAATTGCGTTGAGAGCAATTGGAAGTCTTAGGCGCAAGAAACACACACTGAAAAGACAAGAGTGTAGTTTCTGTTCTTCCTACGAAAAAATAAAAATAAAAATCTTCGCTACCAGAGGAATAGTATCGCAAGTTACATTTGTTTCTCCAGGAAAGACAAGGACGGCAGAGTGCAGAATCTTCCTTTGTCTCTTGCTGTTCCTTAAAAATAAATAAATAAACAGCTTCAACTAGATGTGGTGGTGTTGAGGAGAAATTCCATCTTGTGATCTTGACATTTATGGAGGAGTTAATAGAGCGTCCTGAAATGCGTATTCCCTCCTAGCTAACTTCGCCCTCTCAAAGTGACTCTGGTAACCTAGCTAACAATGCAGTCCTCTCTCTCTCTCTCTCTCTCTCTCTCTCTCTCTCACACACACACACACACACACACACACACACACACACTGGCCTTCTTCCATGCTCGCGAGACGTAACTAAAACACCGAAGTACGTCTGGGCATGGCGTGTCGGTGCAGAGAGCTGTGATCACTAGCCAGAGTTACGCCTGGGTGCATCGGCTGGGGCTGTGGTTTGGTCCTCTTCCTGCCAATTACGAGGGAGTTCAGAATGAGACTGGATGAAGCAAGAGGGGAAAAAAGAGGAAAGGAAAACAAAAGAGAGGGGAGATGAGGGGAAACAGGTAGCCAGGTACAGCGTCATGAGGTAAAGTTGTAAAAAATATGAGAGCAAAATGGACTGTGGCGAGACAGAACTTTAAACAGAAGGTTAAATGGGACTGGATAAAGGAAGAAAAAAAGGTAGAAAGGAAAACACAAAAAGAGAGGAGAAGAGGGGAAAAAAGTAGCCAAGATTAGGGTGATGAGGTAAAGTTATAAGAAAAAAATAAGAGGGGAAAGACTGCGATGAGACTTAAAGTAAAGCAATCCAGGCGACGAAGTAAAGATAGTAAAATGGTAAAGAAACGTGAAGGGAGACAGTAAAGGAAGAGAGAGGAAGAGGGACCAACTAGATAAGGTTTGTCATGTAGAGGAAAAGTTGAAAAAAAGGGAGAGAGAGAGAGAGAGAATGTGGTCTGGTCCTCTTGTTGCTACTTACGAGGGAGCTTAGGGTGGGACTGGGTAGAGCAAGGGAAAAAGGAAAAAAAAAAAGACGGAGGGAAGATGAGGACACAGTCTCTCTCTCTCTCTCTCTCTGTGATGAGCTAAAGAAAAGTACAGGAAACTGATAGCTAGTTGAGAGAGAGAGAGAGAGAGAGAGAGAGAGAGAGATACAACTCAAAAATAAAAGACAAAAACAAAAGACATCCCCTAAACAAGAGAGGGAAGAAGAAAACGGAAAAATTGGTTAAGTTTTCTGAGGCTAGAAAAATAGAAAGAGGCTGAAGAAACTATACTCTTGTTACTCTAACTTGGCCCAAAACTGCCGTCTCTCCATGTTAAATGCTGAGTTATAATAAGAGATTAACACTAGGATATGATGCTGGTCACGAAGAAGTGCTACGGAAAGGATGTGGAGCTGAGGTACTGTCTTTTTCTGCAAAAGGACGAAAATCTGGGCCAAGTTAATGTGCAAAGAGTGTAGTACTTGACTGTGGTGAGAGAGGAATAGAAGACGAAGAAGAGAGAGGAGGAGGAGGAGGAGGAGGAGGAGGAGGAGGAAGAGGAGGAGGACGAATATAAGACATAAATAACCGAGAAAAAAAAAAGAAAGAAAAATGAAAGGAAAGATGGCTAATTGGAAAACAGGTAGCCAGCCAGGTGTGCACAGACAGGGGGAAAAAAAGGGGGGGGAGGGGGAAGGCAGAACAAGACACAGGTGGGAAGATAAGAACAAAAAGAAAATACCAGAGGACATGAAGAACACAGGCACAGGTACTGTAGCTAGGCGAGGTAAGAACAAAAAAAATAACATCCGCTGCTCACTGTGGTAAGGCATGAACGGGGGAATAATATCATGGAAACAGGAGAACAAGACACAGGTGGGAGGGTAAGAACATAGGGATAACATCAGAGGAGAAGAACAGGATACAGGTAGCTAGGCGAGGTAGGAACAAAAAAAATAATACCCGCTGCTAACTGTGGTAAGGCATGAACGGAGGAATAATATCATGGAAACAGGAGAACAAGACACAGGTGGGAGGGTAAGAACAAATGGATAATACCAGGGGACAAGAAGAACAGGGTAGAGGTAGCTAGGCGAGGTAGGAACACAAAAAATAACACCCGCTGCTAACTGTGGTAAGGCATGAACGGGGGAATAATATCATGGAAATAGAAGAACAAGGCACAGGTAGCTAAGCGAGACAAGAATGGCAAAAAAGAAAACAATAGTAATAATAATAAACCAGCAAAACATCAATGGGAAACAGGTTGGCAGACGGGCGAGGCGAGATCCGCGTCCGGGCACAAGTATAGGTGTCTGGCTCTACATTGCTCTATATTGCTCTGTATTGCTCTATATTACCCACGCTCCAGTAGTAAGGTTAGCTGAGTAGGCCCGCGGTGCATTTAGGGTCCAATGCCCGGAATATCGCTCGTATAATTGTTTGTAATGCCGGGGTAGGGCATAGAGGGATTAACCTTCAACAGATGAGGGGGTTTGGTTTGGTTGGGTTGGGTGTGGTGTGGTGTGAGTTGGGTTGGGTTGGGTTGGGTTGGGTTGGGTTGGGTTGGGTTAGGTTGGGTTGGGATGGGTCAGGTTTGGGTGTGATTGTGTGGCTGCCTACATCCTTTTCTAGGTCTGTGGGTCATACAGGGTGGGTTTAAGCTCCTCTATGTTCAGTATTTATCAGGAGAATCGCTATAATGGCCTTTATCTCGCCTCTCTTAGCCTTCCACTGATCTGTCATTACAGGTCTGGTTCAAGTGTAATTGTGGGGTTACGTAGATTTTTTTTAGTGTCTCTGGTCCATATAGGGTGGGTTTAGGATCCTCTATGTACAGTGTTTAGCCTCATACGCTTATCAGGGGAATCGCTACAGTGGTCCTTATCTCGTCCCTCTAAAGTATTCTCTTTAATCTTATCCCTGTCATTAGTAGATTCGGTCTGGCAGTAATTATGGGGTTAACTATATTTTTTTCTTGCGTCTCTGGTCTATATAGGGTGGGTTTAGGGTCCTCTATGCACAGTGTTTAGCCTCATACGTTTATCAGGGGAATCGCTACGGTAGTCCTTATCTCGTCTCATGAAACCACACTCTTTATCCAGATCTCTATCATCAGCCTTGCCAGAGCTACCATCGCTTAGGATACCACTGCCACCATCACTACCACTGTGGTCAAGTTATGGTTGTCCTTATTACTTCAAACAGGACCACATTCTCTCTCTCTCTCTCTCTCTCTCTCTCTCTCTCTCTCTCTCTCTCTAGGGTTAGAAGAAAATGAATAGTCTTTTGAGCCCCATGAGGATATAGACAAGAACACTTTTACGCTGAGTAAAATCGTCTGTTGGTTTGCTTTCATTTGACAAAGATCCTTAAGCCCTTTTACCTCAGTTGATGGCCAAATGTAGTCACCCCTCATGGCCAAATCACCACATATTACATTTATTTTTTTCATAACATCAGCATCTACACCACATCCCACAAAATTTCTTTCATGTTATCATCTATTTTCACACAAGGAAGGGAAATCTAGGGCAAAACTCCGACTTCTTTTGGGACATGCGTCAGAGGAGAGGGGAAATTCCAGGCAAGGTCCCCCCTCCCCAGATTCGTAATTCTTAATCCATTTTTTGACAATGTATCGATCACTAAGCTCATCATAAATATCTGGAGGCCTTTCATAATGCTTCGTCAACGATATGCAAGTTCGCTCACCTTGGCAGATATTTACGCTCTTTTGCAGTCTATAACGTAGCTAAAAGGCAGAAAAAGATGCAACTACGGCTATACAATCCTTTCTATAACACTTCTTCGTGACTCGGAAAATATCGAAGTCCTTTTCTCCTGTCACAGGTCAAGTTAATATAGAGAGAAGGCAATTTTAGGCCAAGTCAAAGGGGTCAGTAAAGAAAGTAAAGTAGCAGTAACAGTACAGTAAGAGGAAGAGGAAGAGTTACTGTTAACCCAGTTCGAGATGAAGGGGAACTAGAGGCTAAATTTTTGTCATCACAGTGCAGGACATTAGAGGGTAGATGCCAGTTTGCACCCAGCTGGCGTGACATGGTGGGACATGCTTCAGACGCCCCTTGCAACTCCAAACCCAGCTCACCAGCACCACTACACAACCCTACTAGCACCACCACACTACAAGTACCACATTACTAGCACCACCACACAACTAGTACCACATTACTAGCACCACCACATTACCAATACCACATTACTAGCACCACCACACAACCAATACCACATTACTAGCACCACCACACAACCAATACCACATTACTAGCACCACCACACTACCAATACCACATTACTAGCACCACCACACTACCAATACCACATTACTAGCACCACCACACTACCAATACCACATTACTAGCACCACCACACTACCAATACCACATTACTAGCACCACCACACAACCAATACCACATTACTAGCACCACCACACAACCAATACCACTTTACTAGCACCACCACACTACCAATACCACATAACTAGCACCACCACACAACCAATACCACATTACTAGCACCACCACACTACCAGTACCACATTACTAGCACCACTCATGACCACAGCTACCTGACCATTCCCCCCCCCACCCTACGAAATACCTCACTACCATAACTACCAACATCTTCTCGCTAGTACAACTACCAACATCCTACCAAAACTGCCAACATCCTCCCACAACAACAACTATCAACATCCTGTAACAGCCACAACAACCAATACTACTACCACCAGAGCTATAAACATCCACACTACCACAACCACCACCACAACCAGCCACTACCACAAGTACCATTAGCCTGTGTGGTGCGTGATGCCAGCCCCCCTCTCTCCCCACACAGCATTACGGGTTATTAAATAAAGTACATAAATTACTTTCTCGTGCTGCGTCTCATACCGCTTTCTGATCAGGTGTAACTTATAGACACTACATAAATATACATGGGGTGTGGGTGTACATCATGGGCAGCCAGCAGGGGGCGCACGGGGGGGTGGTAGTGACTGTGGTGGTGGTGGTGTGGGAAGGTGGTGGTGGTTGGGGTTAGGGCAAATGTCGTGGTTGTGGTTATTATTGTTGTGGTGGTTGTGGTGGTAGTGACTGTGGTGGTGGTGGTGGTGGTGGTTGGGGTGAAGGCAACTGTCGTGGTTGTGGTTATTATTGTTGTTGTGGTGGTGGTGGTAGTATTGGTGGTGTGGTTATTGAAAGGTTGTGGTGGTTGGGGTGAGGGCAACTGTCGTGGTAGTGGTGGTGGTTGTAGTGGTTGTAGTGGTGGTGGTGGTGATGGTAGTGGCGGTAAGGTGATTTCTGTGGCTGAGTTTAGGTGGTGGTGATAGTGAGGGCGACGGTGGTGGTGGCAGTGGAAGGTAGTGGTGATTTTTGTGACTGTTTAGGTTAGGTGGTGGTGGCGGTGGTGGTAAAAATGATCTGGCAAGGAAGAACAGCAAGGGAGCCTCCTACGCCCAAGAAAATATTATTATGTTTACAGCATCCCAAGGAGACTGGGCCGTGTTCTCGTTAGCTGACATTTCGTAACGTCTTCTCCTCAGCTACTTAACATCATCATCATCCTCATCATCATCATCATCATCAACATTATCATCAGGCCGAGTCAGTCCACCTTTTTCCACTCAGATCCATTGGCTTCTCGCTTACTTTACAGATTATCCCTTTATATCTCCTGGTCTCCTACTAAGACAAATTATGCGTACAAAAAATAATAAACGGAGATAAAAGATGTAACACGTAATAATAAATCGCTAAAGAAAATGGGATGAGAAATTTCCCAAGCCCATGAGAATACGGTTTACAGCCATTTTTATCTTCCTGTATGAGAATAATTTTACGTCGATATGATGAAAATAAAATAACAAGGGAGATAAGAAGTAACAAGTGAAAATAAATCGCAAAGGAAGATGTAATAGGAACTTATCTATGTCAAAGAAAATAACAAGGGAGATAAGAAGTAACAAGTGAAAATAAATCGCTAAGGAAGATGTGATAAGAACATCTCTATGTCAATGAAAATACGGTTTAAGGGACCAGAGTCACAAACGATCCAATCTCATCCGTAACTCTGATCTGTTTTTTGCAAGATGAACGAGAGACATGGAGAGATTTAACACTGTCCTTTCTTCATCCTTCCTGCAAGACAAAATACCTTATGATCACTGTCCTCTCGTAAGACTTGCTTTACCTGGAAGAATAAGTGACCCTGGAAGATTCAGTGCTGTTGAGAGGGAGAGAGAGAGAGAGAGAGAGAGAGAGAGAGAGAGAGAGAGAGAGAGAGAGAGAGAGAGAGTTTAATTAGTTACCGGTAGTTTGTCAATCCTTCCCCGAGCTGTATTCTTAAACCTAAAAAGGCAATGAGTTCGCCTGCATGTCACACTGGGATGGGGACAAACGTGTTTTAAAAATATATCACTAATATTCTCGTTACATATCCGTGAATATGTTTACAAGTATGTTTAATCACCACTGCCACTGACAAGCTCTTAACACTGCTTGAAGACACGTTGGTTGATTCGCAGATATATTTACGATCAATATTCCGTGTCGTAACTCTGATATGTTTTTACAAGAAGACATAAACAAAGGGAAGATTTTACATTCCTTTCCCTGACCTTCCCTCCGAACGCAGTTATTCCCCGTCGTAACTCTGATATGTTTTTACAAGAAGACATAAACAAAAGGAAGATTTTGCACTCCTTTCCTTGACCTTCCCTCCGAACGCAGTTATAACCTGCTGTAATTCTAGTCTCATAACTACAGATTTATTTATGAAGTTAGAACACGGGAAGATTCGGCAGACTACTGGTCCTTCCTGCACGTCAAAACCTGCGTTACAAGGAATAGATCTGAGTATCCAAGCCCAGTAACATACAATACGTGGTGTGTTGCTCCTCAGTCTTCCTTCTCAATAATGTTTACCCAATATCCGTGGAGGTGTTCAGCTTTCTTTTAACACTGCCTTATTATTGCACCCTCTGCGAGTAGTACAGTCTCTGCTGACATAATAAAGGACACTACCAAGAGACACATGTGGACGGTATCTGCTTCAAATCTGCTAAAATTTGTGCCTTAAACATGGGCATCAGACACAACTACGTATATTACGTGGAAGAGTGACACTGGTTAGAGCTTGAACCCTTTTTTCCTCCAACGTTTCGGGCGACACTGAACCAATCTTGCGAGGGTTCTGTGCAGCCCAAAACGTTACGGAATACAAAGAACCCACGCTCTAACCTGTCTCTCTCTCCCACTCAACATTTCCACTTGTCCCAATGGATCATCTATAATGCTACCTATGTTTGTAGCATGTTCGGGAGAATGAATCAAGCATGTTCGTATAAGCCGGTAGCAATGTTTCAGTCAGTGTTGGAGGGCATGTGTGTTCGTGCCTTAAGAATGTACAGTTGTGGACAGTAATATCGATTCACTTTCTACTGGAACGATTATGAAACCTTTATGGAATATTCTGGGTAGAGTGCTGGGCTTGGGAGGTGACATTCCAGGGTTTTTCCAAAGTTACTGCGCACTGTCTCCTTATTTATCGTATGGAAATGGATCAATATTTATGTCCGCTACCGTGAAATGGCGGGGGAGAGGGTGACATGGAGGCGATTTGTTTGTGGCCACCCCGTATAAGGGATTAAGGTGTCTGGCAATAGATAGATAAATAGACAGCTATATACCGTCCTTCGTGCCGCGGCTGAGGAACCAAACGCGCTTTACTCTCATCGTTGGTTTTTATAAATGACCATCCAAAAGTGACACCTAATTCATGGGTAGTGAGGTACCTTCCAGCCAACGACCTATGTAGTATTCTTGCTACTACCAGACGAATCTATTTTGCTTGGTATAGTGCCTTTAGAGTGAAAAGGTTAACCCCGGTGAACTGCAGGCTTAAGTTCCCATTCTGCATTCCACCATCCTCCTCTTGGGTGGATAGGGAAGTAGTGGAGGGATGACTATAGCCGCAGTGGAGCCGCCCTGTTATATCAGTGCCACCACGTGAAGGCATCCAGCACCGAGGAGCTTGATTTAGACTTAGTTAACTTTTCGAAACTAATGAACTAACTGATTAAAAAAATCAAAAAAAAATAGCGTAGCAGCAACGACAATAAACAGAGTAGGTCATCGCAGAGAAGTGGTTAATAACGATGAGGGGTACCTAAAACACACACACACACACACACACACACACACACACACACACACACACACACACACACAGCTATAGTAACTGCAGTGAATCAACACAGACTCAACGGTGAAAGTGATGACTGGGGTTGTGAAGGTTGTGGTGGGGGTGGTGGTGACTGTGCTGAGAGAGAGAGAGACAGAGAGAGAGATGGTATGAAGTGCAAGGGATGGAAATCAGAAGCAAGCTAAGAAGTGGAAGAGAAACATGAGAGAGAGAGAGAGAGAGAGAGGAAGGAAAGATAAAATGCCTCATACATCCTCTACCTCCACCTCTTACGAACGCTCACTGCAAACCAGTCAGCAAGAAGTCAAGCTACACACATACTTTCCCTCTCCAATTTCTAACTCTACATCCCAAACTCCACGGAAAGGACGAAACAAAACAAAAAATCATATGACCAAAATAGCACGCCTTAAAATAATCCTACTTGTCCGTTCTAAAGAGCGTCAATGAACGAAAAAAACGGAGTCAAAGCCGAAAGGAACGAGTGAAGTATTTTGGCAACTCAGACTGAACAGCTGAGATAATTGCCTATAATTACTGTCTACGTGAGAGGTTTGTCAAGTGGCTAGGTGGTGGTGGTAGAAGAGGGTCCACTACCATGCTACCATACCTCTGCCCCAACCATACTACCATACATTCTCCCCAACCATAATGCCATACATTCTCCCCTGCCATTCAATCATCCCTATTCCACAATCATGCATTTTTCTTAACAGTATCTCCCATACTTCTTCCATTAGGAGGCACTGCCATCCTACCATACATCCTTCTTACCCATATAACCCTAACCCATACAACCATACATCTTTCTTAACCATACAACCATACATTCTTCTTAACCAAACAACCATACATCCTTCTTAACCACACAACTAGACACCATTCTTAACCTTACTTCAACTTACCTTCTTCGCACCATCATCCCGCCTACCATACCAACCTACCTCGTCCCGAACCATGCTACCATCCACCCGTTTTACCCCCATTCTCTTTTACCTGACCCTTTTTTCATACTACCATATCTTAACTACCATAAACCAAACCTCATTAGCTACCATACAACCATTCCTCGAAATCCGCCACAGTACCAGATATCATTTTCACCCACTTTCCTTGACCATACCATACCATACGTCCCTCAACTACCATACCTCGCCGTCAACCATACCATACTCCCATTCACCACACTACCCAAATATATCTCCACTACCATACATATCGTCTCGGCTACCATACATCTTCCCCAACCATAACATAATATACCACTCCTCCTCAGCCATGCCATCCTTCCTACTCATTAACGTTACTATACTGCACTGTAAACTTTGACAATCCACACTAAGTTCCACTGCAGGGGAGCACATTTTCCCCTGGGGAGAGTGACAGCCAGAAATCATTGCTTTTAACTATGCTGGCAAAGTACGGTAGGGTAGGTGTGCTTATATTTACAAAAGCCTCATCCAAATTATCGAAATGAAGGGAAAAAAAAAAAAATACATGACAGAGGGGGGTTGTGAGTTCGGGAGAAGGCGGTGACATGGAGGGGGACAGAGCGACATGAAGGCGATTTGTCTGTGACCACCCCTTACGGGATTAAGGTGTCTGATAACAGATAGATAATATTTTGGGAGCTGTTCAAAGGTCACTGAGACAGGTGGGCACCAAGACATGGAAAGGTGAGTATAAATTATAACCATTTAACTCAGTGCTTTTATAAGGAAGGGACAGGAAATGACTGTGCAGGTTACAGTATTTATAAAGGCATCCTGAGCGTCAAAATACAGCATAAAGAAGTCATGGCATATATTCTTGAGACCTGACGGAGTCCAAAAGGACAGGTGCACATTGTGGGCTGGAAATCTCTCTGTTCCTAAGAAAAGATGGAGTTGTTTAGTGTTTCAGCAGGAGTTTCGAGTACTAGTGTTTCAGCAGGAGTTTCGAGTACCAGTGTTTCAGCTGGTGTTTCGAGTACCAGTGTTTCAGCTGGTGTTTCGAGTAAAGATAGTCATTCTTTAGTCCTTCAGTCGGTGTTTCAAATGTAAGGAAAATAAAAAGAGGATTCCAACATATATATGCATCATGCAATGTTTCAAATTGCAGTATGATCCAGTGTGTCAATACATATAGGTGTTTCATCCAGTGTTTCAACGTGACGTATGATCCAGTGTGCCTATATATATATATATATATATATATATATATATATATATATATATATATATATATATATATATATATATATATATATAATTGTTTCATTCAGTGTTTCAAAGTACTCTAAGTCTAAAGGTGTTTCATTTAGCGCTTCAAAATGCAGTATGGTTCAGCATTTCAAAATGTTCGATAAAGGACATATATATTTCTTAGGTTTTACAAAGGGCATAAAGACGGGCGCGTAATGTGGCGTGGAAATCTGGATCTTACCCTGGCGAGGCGCAGGTGACAGTCATCCAAGCAGGTGGGACAGGTAACACACACCTGCAGGCGGTAATCGCACCCCGGGGCCATGACATCACTCTACACGGGTCGAGACGGTGGACGGTGCTGGATGAGGGACGGTGCAGTCGTGGCCAGCAATTATACCCTTTATTTATTGCCTCCTCTGTTCCTAGCGAAGTCTATTAAAGCTTCAAAATACCACCTTAACAATGGATGGTGTTCTTTTGGTGAGCCCTTGCTCTTCTCTTGAATGGATCCCTGTCCTCTTCCGTTGCCTCTGATTCACTGTCAGTAACGCATCCTTCTCTTGCATCTGTGCCGTGTGCTCACTGATACCTTCGCTAGGAATCCAATCTTCAAGTCTTCCTACGGCGTCAAAACCTGGGTACGATTTCCGTCCAGCAAGCAATAGAATTATAAAGCAAGTAAAAACGATGATTCATGAGTATACAAACACAGATATAAAATCCCCTAATAATCCACCATGTCCGTCGCGATCCTCTCAGACGCATGATGCCGAAGAATCATTTACAAGGAGAGAGATGTACCGATCCTCTCTCAGTTTAGGAAAATTAGGTGGCAGGGTGTAGTGACAAGTGACAAAAAATTGTCTACTATTCCTTTACGTCTACCTTTTTTAAAGATATTGGTCACTTTTCTCCCTGACGCATCAAAGAAAATAATCTATGGGCAGAGAAACATGTGAAGCTTTTTTTTTCTTTCTTTTTTTTAGCCCTTATTACCCAGCAGAAACAGTAAGACGTGAAGCCGTTAAAGATTAGGCAAACGTTTCTCTCCGACTGTACAAGGGATGAAAGATTAGGCGAACGTTTCTCTCCGATTGTAGACGGGATGGAATACTAGGCCAACGTTTCTCCCCGACTGTACAGTACAAGGGGTGGAATATTAGGCGAACATTTCTCCCCAGCTGTACATGGGGTGGAATATTAGGCCAACGTTTGTCCTAGACTGCACAGTACCTTGCTAGCCTAAATGCCCTCCAGGTGTCAGTCTCTCACTCTAATTGCAATACCTGAGGTGCTGGTGGACAGATCAGGTCATATCGTGGTTCTTATGTGTCTGGTTGCCAAGCTTAAAGTTTGTCTACCTAACTATCCATCTATCTGTCTGCCTATCTATCTATCTGTCTGTCTATCCATCTATCTATCTATCTATCTACTCAAAAATCTTAACCTTCACCTCAACACCAAGACAACTCCAAAAGAGGTCAACGGAATCAATGAACTTTCTTGATCTCGCCTGGCCACAAGAACAAGAATAATCAGAGAAAATGCCGAAAAAGAGAGGCAAGACAAAGAAAATCAGGGAGGAAATAGAAGATAAAGACACTGATATTGAAAAGACAGAAATATATGAAGGAAACAACACAGAGAAGATCTTTATCACTGTCGCAAGAAAATGAGGCAGAGAAGCTAGCCTTAGATATCTCTGTCTTCACTTCCTGCACCGTCCGAAGACTCCCGAGAAGAACATGCCCTGAATCTGAGGACAAAGAAGTCTTAAAAGGCTTGGTAGAATTTCAAGCATTCCCATTTACACTCAAGAAGAAAAAAGAAAAAAAAATGACAATACAGCAAAGTGGTATATCTGCCAAGTTTATGCTCTACATGTTAATCATATTTTCTCACTTTTTTCCTTCCCCTGTCCCACCCCTTCTGCATTCTTCCCTCTCTCTCACACACACACACACACACACACACACACACACACACACACACACACACACACAAGATGAAGTCACAACATCTTGGAAACTACTACATTTTTCCAACTAAAAATAAGACTGTATGGTTTGCGTGTAGGGTAGAGCAAACTTACTGGCCAAATAATGAGGCTATATTCTTTACATTGTTGCTCCTGAAACGGTGGTAAGGATAAAAAGGAAGAGAAATGGGAAAAGAGCACTAAAGGAAAGGGGAAAATAGTACTAAAGGAAATGGGAAAACATAACTACAAGTTCACCTTGGTATTTGGCCTGAAGGGGAGGGCAGTCAGGTTTACAGGACCGTGATATAAATACGCTGCATTTTTCCCAGGCTTAACGACAGCTTTCTTAGGGTGTGTGAAATCCTGCATTAGTCCTGGAGGATCAGACACGCCCGTCACCATTCGCTCGGCTCCTAGATTTCTCATAACTCCTTAACAGCTTCATTCAGAATTATCAATGGCAGAAATTCGCCCATGCTATGACTAACAAAGGGATTTTCCAGATGTAAATTCGCCAAATCCTCACTAGTTCTCCTATGCCTGGTAATATTTCCGTGTCATCAGGGGCTGATACAGTTTCAATAATTTAAATGCCCTTACAAATACGCATACATACACTTGCAAAAACGCCATGCATATTAAAACACACACACACACACACACACACACACACACACACACACACACACACACACACACTTTTCCTTACATGTCGGCTACCGTACTACAGAAAAACAACATTCTCTCAACCCCCTCAGACTATCAAAGCCTTTTCCACCTTCTTTCTGCTAACACCGGACGATTTTATACTGCTACGGAGGGGCGTCGTAGTGAAGGGTTTAAGGCTGTCAAATTCTAGTTGTCAAAGGCTCCAGCTGTGAAATTCCCAACCCCTCTGATACACTTGGATAATATGGGTTTGATTGTGAGTGGGCAATCCATTATCCTGACACAAAATACTAAGCACTCCTGATTTCTGTTCAGACTTCAGGGACGTAAGCTAAAAATAGGTCTCAAATAAGGCCATGAAGACAGCCTGAAGTCACTAATAACATACTTCAGAAATATAAGACGAAAAATAAGACTCAAACAAGCCCTTAAGGGAGAGAGAGAAGCCCCAACAGGGGAGGAAGATTAACTCTGCCACTGCCTTCACCACCTCCGCCAACTGGGAGTGTGGAATCATAGCCACGGCATTTGGTAGGTATGATTCGCCTTGTAATTAACTGGCCTGGGGGAAATTGGTTACATTCTAGATTACATTCAATTAGGCTACAATATAATTACCCTCGATAATTATTCTATTAGGTTGTGTGGGGATTACTGCAAGAGGTGAATTAGTTGGCTGGCTTGCGGAATTGAGAGAGGGGAGGGTCTTGTTATGAGAGAGAGAGAGAGAGAGAGAGAGAGAGAGAGAGAGACGAATATAACAAAATTCTCACAGCACCGCCTTCCAGTCTCTAACCATCTGTTTTTTCAAGTACACACACACACACACACACACACACACACACACACACACACACACACACACGCATTTTTAACCATTCATACGCGCGTTCCTCCTCGCCGTTCGTCCAATTTGCCTTTTTTTTTTTTTTTTTTTTTTGACGACTCGAAGAAGTGCTGAAGTAAAAATGAGTTGACGCAAAAGGACTGATTGGTAGACTTAGAGAAAAATTAATTCCACCGAGGCAGGAGTATTTTAGGGGGTAGATGCTGAAAGTCCTCTCTCTCTTTCTCTCTCTCTCTCTCTGTTTGTTTGTGTGTGTGTGTGTGTGTGTGTGTGTGTGTGTGTGTGTGTGTGTGTTTCTTTGTTTAAGTTACTTGACAACTTTTTTTTCCTATACTCTCTCTCTCTCTCTCTCTCTCTCTCTCACACACACACACACACACACACACACACACACACACACACTGCATTCTTGTGTGGACGAAGTTAGGATTTTTCGTTGGACGCATTTTACACTGAAAATAAATGCTATCTTTTTTTTTTTTTTTTTTTTAAGTGGAGAAAGACTCATGATGTTAAGAGTTTTACGACTGAGTGGTAATTGTAGCGTTCTGACCACAGCTCCCCCTTACCCCCCCTGCCCTCCCCTACACGCCCACCTCATCCCCTGACCCCCCATTACATGCACACCTCACCCTCGGCCCCCTCTCCACATCCCTTCAACTCTCCCCCCTAACTATCCCTCCCATCCCTCAATCCTGATCTTCCCTCTACACCACCTCACCCCCCTGATCATTCTACAACTCCCTCGCCCCCTCCAGCCTTCCCCCATCACTCCTCACCCTCTCACTTTCAATTCCTCACCTCTTTCATCCCCCGCCCTCCTATCCACAACCCCTACCTCCCTGCCCATCCCTACACAACTCCCTCACCCTCCTGCCTTGCACCTACTCATTCCCTTCTCTCCACACTTCCTTCCCTTCCATCCCTCATCCCCCCCTTGCCTTCACCTCCCACCCCTGCCCCCCTCTCCTTACTCTTCCTAATCCTTCCTGCCCTTCTCTACACTCCTTCTCCCCCAGAGGAAGAAAGCAGTGTGTGTGTGTGTGTGTGTGTGTGTGTGTGTGTGTGTGTGTGTGTGTGTGTGTGTGTGTGTGTGTGTGTGTGTGTGTGTGTGTGTGTGTGTGGACTACCTAAAAAATCAGGAGTTTGAAATCCACTCTTAATATTTGTAGTGCAGGGTTTGTCTCGGCTGGATATGATAAGTGACCAGCGCTAGCTAAATTAAATTAACTATGTTCTATCAGAGGGAGTGAAAAGTTTACATGATTTTCTTTAAGTCTGCATGGTGTTCCTCTCAGTTATATATTAAACAAGTGGATTTTACGTGAATGAACTATTTAAGGTGTCCCATCACAACTCGTAACTTGCACACACACACACACACACACACACACACACACACACACACACACACAGTTGGGCCTTGCCACGCAGTCGAAAGGAAGAAAGAGACAGAGGAGGGATTACAAGAAGAGATGTATGGAATTTCAGGAGAAGGAAATACAGTCGGAGTATAAACCCACTGTAACTGACAAGGAAAACACTTTAAGATGTCTCCAAACTACAAAACGCAACCGTCACTGTACAATCCAGGTCCTTAATTCAGTTCAGCTACTGGTCCCAACAGACTGAGATAAAGAAACCCTGCCCAAAGGTCTCGTGGTCGTCTCGAAAACCAAACACGAGACTTTTTGGGCTGAAGGCCGAGACCGAGATAAACAAACGCACTTACGATGAATCCCCTGTCGTAACTAAGATTTTAAAATGCAGGATGGACAAGGAGGCTGTCGAATCTTCCTCTGTCTCCTGTTATAACTGCTTAAATAAATCTTAGTAGTGAGATGAAGGTTATTGGGGGTTATAACTGCAAAGATGGGTTACGAAATTACTAAAGCGCCCACAGCCTCACCTGCCTTCCCTTCTTACCTGCAGACATCAGGTGAAGTGGTCTTGTGTCTGTCTGTACCTTGAGCCACACACCCCGTAGTACAGTAAGCTTTGTAACACTTCTTCCCAGGCCATTTACTTTGCATATTACAGCTTAACATTGTATTCTACGTTACATATTTCTTTCGTTAATGTCGATATACTCTCCATCGGTAACATACACGAGGATATAAGGGTGTAATGGGCAAAATAAATCGCTGTGGAAATGGCGTTACGAATCCCTCAGGTCAGGCAGAACATATAAGAGGATATTAGGGGGTAATAAGCACAATAAATCGCCGAGGAAGTGGTGTTACGGGCCCCTCCAAGTCAAGTAAAACATATGAGGAAGTTGGGGGGTAATAAGAAATAAAAATCGCTGCGAAAAAGGTGTTACGAACCCCTCTAACTCAGCTAGAACTTATAAGAGGACATTAGAGGGTAATAAGCAAAATAAATCGCTGTGGAAATGGAGTTACGGGCCCCTCTACGTCAGGCCGACTACGGATGCTATGGTGTTTACGACAGGGTAATCCTCGTCCGCCTCATTACATTCCTTCGCCAGTTTTTATGTCCCTTTTATGCCTTTCATCCCTGGGCCCCCCCTCATAAATGACACCGTAATTATCTGTCTCTGGCGTGGAGGTGGAGGTGGAGGTGAGGCGGCCACTCCTACTCCGTCGGTAGCGTTTATAGTGCCTCCGGATTCCTGCTCCCTCTCTCCACCCTCCCACTCCTCCTTGCCCTCCCCTCCCCCGTGTGATGGCGTACTAACACTAACAACAAAAACACCACCTTACTATATATAACACAAGAGAGAGAGTTTAACCAAGACCGTCCTTTCCTCAGTCGATATAATTATAACATAAATAAGAAGCATTTATTCATTGTGGTGACGTCCCAACACCAACTAACACTAACACCAGCAGGATATATATATATATATATATATATATATATATATATATATATATATATATATATATATATATATATATATATATATATCCTCCTACCAGTAAGCGATTTCATTCAGTTTAAGGGCTCTTTCGTGGCATAGGCCTTCAAACAGCATCCATTACCCTTATCATTACCAGGAAGTCTTTTTTTATGTCGTCTTCAACTTTACTCTTGTTATTTATTTTTTTCCGCTTATGGGACACCATTTCTGATTACCATTAGCTACTTTAGCACCAGAACTCACGATTTTATTTATTTATTTACTTTATTTGGCTTTACTTATTTACTGACTTTATCTGGCTTAGAGGATGGGGACTTCTCGTACTGTAGTAGCTCACTAGGACATTAATAATATAAACAGAAGGGAACAGAATAGTGTTAACCATGCTTAAGTGTTGTGAAATTAAATGATTTAGTCACGGCACTGTTGGGCTGCCTCCTACCACGAATTAACTGTATACATGCTACTCACTCCATGTATTAGCGGGAAATAAATTCAAGGTGGTAATTATAATGATGATAATGATGTCAAATACACCCTCTCACTCACAGACATAGCCACACCTTAATTTTCAGGTGTACTTCTCACTCATCACCTCATTAACCTTCCATAAGTGAGGCTTCCACAGAGCGTAGGGCTTGAGTAGAGGAAAGTTACTGTTTGCCTTCCCCCCACCTCTGACATGTACAAGCTGACTATAACACACACATGATGATGGTAATGACGAGCACGAGAACTACAGTTTACAATATACAGGATGCCAGGGTACTGAAGGGGTTACATGTACTAACAATATATTTATCTCTACATTAATTAGTCAGCGGGATACTGTAGACTACGAGTATACCTCACCCCTCCCGTGCAAAGTCTCCCCTAAGCTGAATAAAATCGTTTCCAAAGAGCAGTGATAAAATGTACTGAACGAACATGGGATTTAATAAACTCTGTGTGTGTGTGTGTGTGTGTGTGTGTGTGTGTGTGTGTGTGTGTGTGTGTGTGTGTGTGTGTGTGTGTGTGTGTTTTCTCTGCCAGTTTTAGAAAGCACAACACGATGGTATACAATATCAGGGAGGGGTTTGATGTTGGCCGTCACTCCCTGTCATTTTCCCAGCCTCTCCTGTCATCAAGCTGTCACTGGGATGGGCCTGACTTGCCTGACCTTTCCTACTGCCCTGTTTACCTCACAGGCACAGGAACGGGCACAGTACGTTGTGTCCAAAAACTCAAAAATCGCGATGAAGAATACCATTTTCGCCTCAAGCTGTTGGTACCTATTAGTTAACCTAGTAACAAAAAACTCTCTCTCTCTCTCTCTCTCTCTCTCTCTCTCTCTCTCTCAAGGTAAGACCCAGGTACGAACATAATGGTGGACCTGCATTTAAGGAAACAATGAATGACGACGTATGCACGTGATGGAGGGGGTAAGAAGTCAATGAATGAAGGGGCATACAGGTAAGGGAAGGGTTAAAGAGCCTATGAATGAAGGGGCATACACGTAATGAAGGAGTGAGCCTATGAATGAAGAGGTATACAGGTAAGGGAAGGGTTAAAGGGCCTACGAATGAAGGGGCATACAGGTAAGGGAAGGGTTAAAGGGCCTATGAATGAAGGGGCATACAGGTAAGGGAGGAGTTAAAGAGCCTATGATTAAGGAGGCATACACGTGATGGTGGGATTAGAGAGCCAATGAATGAGGAGGCATACACGTAATGAAAGAGTCAGTGAGCCAATGAATGAGAAGGCATAAAGGTAAAAGCGAAAATACCCCCTTTATCACAGACCCAATAAAGACCAATAAAGCTTCACTGTTATCCGCCCCTACCACTTACCCAGGCGGGGATGGAAGCAAGTGGCCTAAGTGCTGGTTGGAGGTCACTTATACTTCAACGCTGACAGTAAATCCAAGGTTAAGTGAGAGTAAAGCCTGATGGAAGCCAAATAATGAGAAATAAGTGCAGACCTGGGGACCTGAACCACCTCAGGCTATTTCTGCTTAACGCTTGGGAGAAGGCTGTGTGTGTGTGTGTGTGTGTGTGTGTGTGTGTGTGTGTGTGTGTGTGTGTGTGTGTGTGTGTGTGTGTGTGTGTGTGTGTGTTGAGGCATGGGGAAAATATAAACAAATAAATAAATACCTGTGTGTGTGTGTGTGTGTGTGTGTGTGTGTGTCATTAACTCCTTCAATCCTGTGAGTTCTTTTCTATTTAACTCATGCAATTTCTAGACAACAATATATACTGATTTTTTCGAAGTGCAGGGGTTAAATGTGACCTCCTTTCAAGTCTCCAGTAACGGGTCACACACACACACACACACACACACACACACACACACACACACAGAAATATACCTTCGCTCAGGTATAATAGGAGAGGGCATTAAAATCAAAATACAAAATAAATCGCTAAAGATGAGGCATTACGGAACCTCTCATGCCAACGAAAATACGACCTAGGCTTTGAAACAACGCCTATCAACAGCACGAGAACCTACAATACGACGTGCAACAATCTACGTTCCATCTAGGTCCCCAATTATTGAACTGCTGGGTGAACAGGGGGGAGAAAACAAACTGTATCTAGGAGTCTGACCGGCCTGTGCTTCTTCTGGTTCAGGTGGGAGGGACTTCAGTTACTGTGGGTGGAGTCTGGAACGAATTTGGATTTAGTTGATCCGTAGTGACCCCTTCAGTACGATGACGATATATATGAATTTTCTTGTATTTACAGTCTCGAGCAAAAATTGGACGACAGAGAAAATTTATATTTTTTCCTGCATATACAGTCTCATGCAAAAGTTGGACGACAGGGGTGATATACATTTTCTTCTTGCATATACTGTACAGTCTTGAGCAAAAGTTGGACGACAGAGGGGATTTATATATTTTCTTCCTGTATATACAGTTATGAGGAAAAGTTAGACGACAGACGAGATTTATGTGTATATTTCTTTCTTCAATATACAGCCTTAAGCAAAAGTTCGCTGACGGTCCCCTGCCAACGTGGTGCCCTGCCTTCAATATTTCTCACTCCTTCCTTAACACCAGACATCACATAAGAATTCATATAACACCTTTTGCCACAGTCGGTAGGGAAGAGTCGGTAAAATTTTTGCTCATGGCTGTGCCAGACGATTTTATTAAGCTTACAAGAATGCTTTAAAGAATATGGGATTAATTAAGCTTATACCTAACCCCTCAAGCTAGAAAATCGCACTAAAGCTGCATAAAATCCCCTAAAAAGGCAGGAATATCAAAGTTAGGCAAGTATAGTAACATCAAAGTTAGGTCCACGGGCTGAAGGGGTTGAGAATCCTAGCCCCAGCCCGCTAGCGGTGGTCTGCGTGTGTCTTTTCTGGTCTGGGTGAGCGGGTCTTGAGTTACAGTGGGTGGAGTTCAGACCAAATTTCGATATATTTCATGGGTATTATGGTGGCCGGCTGAGTGATGTGATGCTGGGGTCTACCAGGAGGCTTTTTGCTGTGCCTTGCCCCCTGCTTCTTCCTGGTGGGGGTCAGGGAGGGGAAGGGGGAGGGGGAAGAGGATGGTGTGGGGTGCGGGAGGGGGAGGGGGAAGAGGATGGTGTGGGGTGGGGGAGGGGGTGAGAGGATGATAAGGGGTGGGGGAGGGGATGAGAGGATGATGAGGGGTGGGGGAGGAGGTGAGAGGATGATTAGGGTGAGGGGTAGGGTAGGGACGAGTGGTGGGTAGAAGAAGGAGGGGGAAAATGGGAGGTAGGAGTGGGGTAAAGGGTGAGAGGTTGGTGAGAGAGTGTTTGGCTGAGGTAGGGATGGGGAGGGGGGAAGGTGTAGGTGAGGAAGTGGGGAGTGGTGGTTTAGGTAAGTGTCGTGGATAGGGCAGGGGAAGAGGAACTAACCAGGATGAGGTGGGGGTGGAGGGTGGATGGGGGGTGAAGGGGTGAGAATGGAGAAGAAGGAGGGAAGGTGTGCAGATGAGATGAGACAAGATAAGCGATGAGGATAAGGCGTAAAAATCCCCAACTTCTCAAACATATCGGAGTAAAAACTATGTACAAAATTGCTTGTATACCGTCTTACCTTTACTTACACCGCTGCCCAAGACATAATGAAACTAGAGAACATTACACAAGATTCCGAGGTTAGAAGGACGATGATAAATGGGCCAAGCTATCCAAACAAGTTCTTAAGATTTGTATAAGATTAACAGATTATAACTTTATTTTCACTCATACAGGTGCCAAAGAATTAAGGTAACGCTACTGCAGACTAGTAAGGTGAAAGATAAGAAGGTGAAGATAAGAGTGGAATGTGAGGTTACAAGAGATATGGAGAAGGTCAATATCCTAAGGCCTTTGAGATTGAAGGTGACGGTGGCTACTGTGTTAATAAGAAGGCAAGAGTTAAAGGAGGGAAAATGTGTGTGTGTGTGTGTGTGTGTGTGTGTGTGTGTGTGTGAGTGAGAGAGAGAGAGAGAGAGAGAGAGAGAGCAAAAGAATGAATAACAGGAACAGCGAGTGAGGGAAAGCGTGACTGAAGGAAGCAGGGTGAAGAAAAATGAGAGTGAAACAGAAGGAAATATAATCAGAAGGTGAGTTAAAAATTAAGAGTGACAGGAGGAGAGTGAAAAAAAAAAAAATGTGACAGGAACAAAATGTACAAGAGTAAAGAGGATAGCTTTGAAAGTTTTCAGTAGAGTGTTGTTAAATAGGTTGGAGCCGGTGGTTGAGGGTATTCTGAGGGATGAACAGGCTGGTTTTAGAAAGGGACGTGGTTGCAATGATCAGATCTTTACAGTTAGGCATTTGATGCAGCAAGTTAATGAAATGAGAGTACCGTTAAGTCTTTGTTTTGTCGATTTTGAAAAGGCTTTTGATAGTGTTTCGAGAGAGACTATGGGGAAGATCAAGAGACATTATGGAATACCAGAGGAGTTTGTGAGGGTCATTATGAACATGCATGAGGACACATTTCGTAAAGTGATGGTTGATGGTTGTCTGAGTGATTCGTTTGAAGTCAAGTCCGGAGTAATTCAAGGTGGTGTTCTATCGCCTTTACTATTTATATTGGTCATTGATTACATTATGAAACGCGTTGGAACAGAAACCGGTGCAGGTATACTATGGGGAGAGAACAGGAAACTTTTGGATTTAGATTATGCAGATGATATAGTTTTGATTTGTGATGGGCCAGAAGAGATGCAGAGAGTGTTGGACTGTTTGGTGAGTGAAGGTCGCAAGGTGGGTTTGGTTATTAATTGTGGAAAAACTGAAATAATCAATATGAATATGGAAAATGCGCAGGAATGTGTAATTGGAGGTATGGTTGTAAAGCAAGTTGATAGGTTTAAATATTTAGGTACTTATTTAGCCAAGGATGGTTCTTTGAACTTTGAATTCGAGGAAAGGTTAAAGAAGGCTAATCAGGCAATGGGAATGCTTAAAAATATTTGGAATAATAACAATTTTTCTGTGATTACAAAAATCAAACTTTATAAGGTAATGGTTAGGAGTATCTTAATTTATGGACACGAGTCTTGGTACAGCACAGTGACTATGGAAAATAAATTCTTGGTGTTTGAAAATAAAGCACTTAGAAGAATATTAGGAGTTAAGTGGTGGGAAAGGATACCAAATAGTAGAATTAGAGAAATAACGGGAGTGCAGCCGATCGATGAATATGTTAGATTCTCACGATGGAAGTGGCTAGGACATGTGTATAGGAGACAGGGAATAGTACGAGGTACACCAGGGTGGGTGGCACTTGGTAGGAGAGGTAGAGGAAGGCCAAAAGAGACGTGGGTGAGGACAATGAGACGGGAAGCTGGAGATGAGTGTTGGGGAGATCTTGAGGAGTTAGCACAAGATAGGATGCGGTGGTGTGAGTTCATCGAGGCCCTATGCATCCCCGAGGGTGCCACAGGAAATGATTGATTGAAAGAGGATATAACAGGAGTTGCGTATGACAGCTGGTGTGGTAGAGATGTACGATAGAGTGACTGAAACAGCGTATCACAGAAAAAGAGTGAAAAACTACCGTAAGAGTGAGTGACAGGAGCAGGGCGTCATGTCACAAGAGGAGTAAGAAAGTAGAGTAGGTGACAGAGACAGCGAAAAAAGAAAAAAAAGGACAGGAAAAAAGTGAAAACCTGCTGTCAGTGAGCGAAAGGAGGAGGGTGTCATGTCAGAAGAGGAGTAAGAAAACAGAGTGAGTGACAGAAACACGCTAAAAAAATGACAGCAACATCATGTCATACTGCGAGAGATAGAAAAATGAGCGATCAAACCAGCAGACTTCATCACTAAACGAAGGAGAAAAGAATGTAATTGTGAGTGACAAGATCAAGAGTGAAGAATTACGACTGACTGATGGACGGAGTTAGTGATATTTGACAACCAAGTGATGAGGCAATACAAACGAGTGACAGAAAGTGTGGTAACAGACGGCTGGTGAAACAGTAAGAGACAGCATCAATCAGAGAGCGATATGGACACGGAGTTAACAGGGGGAGTGGACAGCAGACAGGGCGGGAGGACAACAGCAACAGCAACAGCAAACAGCCTCTCGTCCCCCTGAGGCAACTGGTCACAAAACCTGGGTGTCGACAGCCAATCAAGATAATTGGTTCTACCTGCGAGTGATTGAGCAGGGAAGCATTATGGGGGACGGACGACAGGGGAGGTGGGTGGCAGGATGTGGCAGGGTGAGGAAGGGGAAAGGAGAGGAGAGGGGAGGTGTGGACGGGAATGGGAAGGGCTCTGGCAGGGAGGGGGAGGAAGGGTATGGCAAGGGAAGAAAGGGGAAAGAGAGAGGTGTGGGGAGGTGTGGCTGGGAATGGAAAGGGATGCGGCAGGGAGGGGGAGGAAGGGTTTGGCAAGGGAAGAAAGGGGAAAGAGAGAAGTGTGGGGAGGTGGGGCTGGAAATGGGAAGGGATGTGGCAGGGAGCGGGAGGAAGGGTTTGGCAAGGGAAGAAAGGGGAAAAAGAGAGGACGGGATGAGAGGTGTGACTGGGAGATGGAAGGGGTGTGGCAGGGAGAACAAGGAAGGGTATGACAGGGAGAGACAAAAGAAGTGTGGCAGGGGCAAAAAAGAAGAAGCGAAGGGGAAGGAGGGATGTGACAGGGAGGTGGAGATGGAAGGAAAAATGGAGACGAAAGGAGGACGAGAAACCGAAAGAACAGAGATGGAGAGGAAGGGGGTTGGGCAGGAGAGACGGAGAAATACAAAGAGAATGGAAAAAGGGACATTACAGGAAAGGAGAGGAAAGGAAGAGGAGGGGAAGGCGGGAAAGAGGGAACGAAGGGGGAGGGGAGGAAGGCACGGGAAAGTATGGAATTGGCGAGGCAGAGGGAGTAAAGGGGGGAGGGAGGAAGAGAAATGCGTGAGAAGGGGGGGAACACAAAATAGGGGAAAAGCGGGAAAACAAAGCGAGTAAAACGAGGAAGAAATAGAAGAAATAAACGAACATGGAGTAAGGGACGGAAGCGTTAACGGACTGCAAGAGAGGGAAAGGCAGGGGGGAGGGGGTCAGAAACAAAACTGGGAGGGGGCAGTGGGTAGGGAAACTAAGGGCATGGGTCACTGCTGCCAAATCAAAGTCGCAAAAGTCGAAAAATCTGTATGAAAAGGTGGTAAATGCCAGAAAACCAATACAAGGTCACCAAGAAATAAGCTAAGACTGCTAAGAGCAATCAAACTTTTTTTCAATTTCTCTTTTTCCTTCCTAGTTTTTTTTTTTTTTGTTGAGGGGGGGGGGATCAAGATGGCTGTGACGTAGGAGTACCAGACGCTGAGCTGTCGTAAACCAGGTCATTTATACAGCAGGACACCCCCTTACTGTGCTTGCAGGATTAATACACCTCCAATCACTTCACGGATTCGAACCACAGCGCGTTAACACCTAGCCATTACCAACCCCAAAGTTTTTCCACCATACCAACGACTATTAATTACCGCAAAAGGAAAAAAAGAAAAAGAAGAATATGTAAAAATAAAAGTCGCTACATTGAAGTGGCCATCCCAGAACTCAGCAGCAAAATTAGCAAATCTAGCAAAGAGTAATATTTAGCGGAAAGAAGAAGACAAATGGAAAAGGTAAAAAAGAACAGCCTGGATAAAATGGATATTGGGGGAAAAGGAAAAAGAGATATTATCATCACTATCATCATGTTTGTCATCATCATCATCATTATCATCATCATCATCCCTGCTAATTAACTAGTGCGTATAATCCCGAGAGAGAGAGAGAGAGAGAGAGAGAGAGAGAGTGTGTGTGTGTGTGTGTGTGTGTGTGTGTGTGTGTGTGTGTGTGTGTGTGTGTGTGTGTGTGTGTGTGTGTGTGTGTGTGTGTGTGTGGCAGAGGGCATGGATGCAGAGGATGAAAAGTGAAATATGGAGAGGGGAGGGCAAGCTGGGGACAGAAAAAAAAGATAGGCATGAGGGGAAAGGCATGAGGGGAGAGGCAGAGGGGAGAGGCAGAGGGGAAAGACAGGGGAGAGGCAGAGGGGAAAGACAGAGGGGAGAGGCAGAGGGGAGAGGCAGAGAGGGAAGGGTTAGGTAAGGTGAGTGAATACTGGAGAGACTATCAGAGAGTTTGATCAATATTCACTCATGGATATTAAATGGAGAGTTGGCCATCTGTGACAGGGCTTGAGAGGACACACACACACACACACACACACACACACACACACACACACACACACACACACACACACACACACGGATGGATAGAGAGATATGATTACCAAAGACAAGCAAAAATTATAGTACCAGCTATCACATTACTAAATAATTTGGAAAAGGAAATATTGATCTTTGCCATGAGATTTAACCCTTTCGTTGCCCCGGTCAAGTGAAGTGGTTGATGTGGTTATTGTCATTCGTTATCAATCAGGTCTTGTGTCCATACTCTCGTCGGGTAATGAAGCTCCCAAGCACCTCTTCCTTAACGATTTATTTTCCAACTTACCCACTAATATCCTCTTTTTGTCTTGTCTCTTCTTAATATCGACAGGGATTGCATGAACAACACACAAGAATATAGTAACAGGGCAGAATCAGAAATAAACCAGTAAGGAAGAGGTGTTAGCAAGCTTTCGAACTGCAAGACAATACCGCCCAAGGAGTAGTCTTAGTATACTTTCAGAAATAAACCGGTAAGGAAGAGGTTTTAGTAAGCTTCCTAACCGCAAAAGAATACAGCCCAAGGAGTAGTCTTGTTGCCAGTACACTTTGGTAAGCACTTGCAATGCTTATACTTCCCTCAACGTGGGATAGAAGTGCTTGATTTTAATGTTGGTAGATCGAGTGTGGGGGAGCGGGCAGGCAGGGGTCATTGTCCCTGTGGAGGACCGTGTGCTGTGCCCCTGTTTTAGAAAGCGACTGAAACTATTAATTAGTTATGTGAGAGGCCTGGCAGGTGTCCTGGGGCGGGTGTACCTGAGGGAGGGGAGGCGGGGAAGGGGTGGGCGGTAAACACGGTGTACGGGGAGGTGACCGTCTTGCTACAGCGGTTTTGGTGTTGGTCGCTGTAATGAATGGGGTTCTGGGTTCCGTTCGAAATGATGGTGGAGTGGGCATCGTAACTACCGTGGCCCCGACTACCCAACCTGCCTTTAGGTTAATGACGCCTCCAAACAGCCACAGGTCACGTCCAGCCTCCTGTTGATTTCCTGGATGGCTGCTGCTTACTTCTTCAGGTGCTGAGGTGGTGTGTGTGTGTGTGTGTGTGTGTGTGTGTGTGTGTGTGTGTGTGTGTGTGTGTGTGTGTGTGTGTGTGTGTGTGTGTGTGTGTGTGTGTGTGTGTGTGTGTGTGTGTGTGTGTGTGTGTGTGTGTGTGTGTGTGTGTGTGTGTGTGTGTGTGTGATTCGGGAGGGGCGCTGACGAGACGAGAACAAGAAGGCAAAAATACAACAAGAATCAAAGGCAACGACCACAGAATACAACAATGAGATTACGACCCTAGACAGCTGAAGGAGATGAAATACGAGTATGTATAGAGACAGGCAGGTAGACAGGTGAGTGTGTTAGAGATTATAAAACGACAATACAAGGAAGAGAAAATAACGACGAAGAACACGCGCGACAAGACGAAGACGACCATACGGCGGCGTGGTGAAAATACGGTAAGGAAAATACGGTCTTGAAAAGCTAATGAGAATACGAAAATGAGAATAAGGAGGCGAGAATGTGCAGGTGATGGTAGGAGTTGCAGGCAGGTAGCTGTGTGTGTGTGTGTGTGTGTGTGTGTGTGTGTGTGTGTGTGTGTGTGTGTGTGTGTGTGTGTGTGTGTGTGTGAGGGCGCGTGTCAGGCGTGTGGGCGTGTGGTGTGTGGCGCGTGCAGGGTGTGACGGGGTGACGGAGGTGCCACTGTGGCCTCGGGGTCACGCCCACGGCACATCGGGGGCAGATGGGGTGGCGGGGCTGCCTAAGGGGGACAGGTGGAGAGGGGGTAGAGACGGGAAGGGGAGGAGAGGGGGAGGGGGGGACCGAATGAGGCAGAAGAGAAGGTATGATATGGTGTGAGAAGGGGACGAGAAGGGAAGGAAAAGATGATGGGGAAGTTTGGATAGAGATGGGGTAGTAGGGTGATTAAGAAGGTGTGGATGGGAGGACAGGACGATGTGCAGGATTGGAGAGGGAGGGGTTAAGGGTCTATGTGAAGAGGTGGAGGGATATGAACCTGGGAGGGGGTAGGTGGGAGGCAGGAAGAAGGCAAATGAATGTCTGTTGATAGGAAGGACTGGATGTGATGAAAGGCTAGGAAAACCATGGAAGAGAGAACAAGAAGGGTTAGGGAAGAAGATATGAGGTCGGTGAGAGGGAACTAAGTGGAAAGGACACAGGAAATAAGGTGGTGTGGTTGAGATGCAGTTGTCATACGGCACACAACACCGTGGAAACGTCTTGCAGGTTTAGAAAAATCTGTTAGTTCCTTTTCCCCAAAGATTTAATTTCGCACAGCAGGTATATGTTGGTGATATACTACAGATAAGTTTTAATACGACAAAGTTTCTACACATAAAATTTATCATCATTATCATCATCAATTAATCATCATCATCATCGTCAATCATCATCACCATCACCACCACCACCATCATCATCGTCTTAACTCTACAATATATCCCCCTGATAAATGGCGTAAAAATGATCCTGAAATCGGAGAAAAAAATAATATGAAGGATGATTGATAACTGAGTGCCACACATAATCCTTCTTCGTTGTAGTCTTTAAAATATTGCATTCTTCACCTCATTCTCCTCTTGCATGCTATTTACTGTAGACGGAAGCGAGCAATACTGAGAATATATGCAGTCGCCAGAGCTATCGAAAACACGGCTACGTCCACAATAAACCCGCACTGAGAATTTCCAGTGCCCGTTTGTGATATGCCTATGGGTGGTACTGTACGGTTAAGAAGTTCACTAACACCTCTTCCTTACCGATTTATTCCTGATTCTACCCCGTTACTCTATTCTTGTGTGTTATTCATGCAATCTGTGTCGATACTGAAAAGACCTAAGATACAAACCACAGGATATTAATGTGTAGCTGGGAAAAATAAATCGCTAAGGAAGAGGTGTTAGGGCGCCTCCTTACCTGACGAGAAGACGGGCCTATGTCTAATTACAGGTGAAAATGAAAAAAAAATCTATATGCTTATCAACACAGAGGGAGTTGTGCAATATGTGGTGGTGTTCTTAAGGGCTTCATCTTCCTGTTTTATCCGCGTAACAAGGAAGAGTTACATGGATGGGCTGCAGTGTGTGTGTGTGTGTGTGTGTGTGTGTGTGTGTGTGTGTGTGTGTGTGTGTGTGTGTGTGTGTGTGTGTGTGTGTGTGTGTGTGTGTGTGTGTGTGAAAAACTCTCATCTCTAAGCTTGCCATATTTCACCACCTTCCCCGGGGAGGGAGAGGTTCAGGGGGTGGCGTGTAGGGAATAATAGACATAACACATACTCATAAATCTGTTACCAAAATCATCAATGGATCTACATCACGCCCACATTCGCAACTACCTCTTCTGGCCACTATTTTTTTTTTCTAATGATGTCAATTTCTAAGCAAGGTAGGTATGGCACATCATAGAGGCGTACTCTGGAGAGCCACACCTCTATTTACGATACATATTTTGTCTGATTAAAGTACTAAGAGACCCGCATCGCAAAATGTTGAATAATACTGATGGATAAGCGACGCAAATTAATAAGCAATGAGTATCGCCGCATCTACTGACCTCGAGATGCAATTTGAGGCTGCAACTGCACTAAAGACACATCATTTCATTGCATAACACACTTAAAGAGTCCACTGGTTATTAAAAGTACCATAATGCTGTAATATTGCTACTGTCTGCACCCATAAAATATAATGCTGACACTGTTTACACCCATAAAATGTAATGCTGATACTGTTTGCACCCATAAAATATAATCCTGATACTGTTTACACCCATGAAATATAATGCTGATCCTGTTTGCATCCATAAAATATAGGCTAATGCTGATACTGTTTACACCCATGAAATATAACGCTGATACTGTTTACACCCATGAAATATAACGCTGATACTGATTACACCCATAAAATATACTGTAATGCTGCTACTATTTGCACCCATAAAATATAATGCTGATACTATTTGCACGGATAAAATACAAAGGATGGGAACAGATCACATCCAGAAATAAACTGGTTAAAATGCGGTGCTAAGCCTATTAAACAGACGAGAATCCTGGACAGAATGAATGTTTACTCTAAGGCCTCAGCTCTACGGTTAAGGAGCCACGTATGAGGTGCTACGGGCTGCTTTGCTAAGAAACAAAGCTGTCCTGGATAGTAAATATAAGTTCTTGGGCCCATATCCCCCCTCTGTCAAAGAAGTTCCCAAACGCCTTTTCCTTAGCTATTTATTTCTGGATATGGCTGGTTCATTTAATTTTGTGTGTAATTTATGCAGAGTATGGCGACATTTGAAAGATCTGTATGATGCAGAATCGAATAGTAAAGTGTAATAAGCAAAATAAATCGCCCAAGAAATGGTGTTAGGGAACTTCCTTCATCGACGGAAATACGAGCCCAAGAGATACAATATTACTTAAATGTCGGTCACGGCGTGGGCTTGAACCCTAGACTTGGGGCATACACACCACGGGACTAGTACGCTAACCACTAAACCACCTCACCAACATCAGTGGTTTGGGTGATGCGAAAAATAAGTCATCAGAGTGAAAGGGCTAACTCCTCTCTCTCTCTCTCTCTCTCTCTCTCTCTCTCTCTCTCTCTCTCGGTCGCTATCCATCACTGTCTCTCAGATAATACACCACAAAATAAACAATCTCTCCCCGTCTCGCACTCTGTCTCGCACACATCACCTTCTTCACCTTAAACACACACTAATAATACACTCTCCTTCATACATAGATTATCTCCCAAGCACTTCACTACAAAGATGTATTTTCTTTGCTCTCTCTCTCTCTCTCTCTCTCTCTCTCTCTCTCTCTCTCTCTCTCTCACACACACACACACACACACACACACACACACACACACACACATCACCACCTCCACACTCTTCACTCTCTCACACTTGACTCCACCTCAATAATTGGCAGTCTTATGAAGAGATAAACCTGTCCGTTACACAGGGGAAAAAATCATCCAACATATTGCTCCCTGGTTATCACCTGAGAGTCCCGGGTTCGATTCCTGGCATAATGGTAATATACTGGATAGCACTCTTATGTTAACACCTACACAACATTCACTAACACCATTTCATCACCGTATCGCATATCATTCCCACACCATCTAGCTCAAATATTCAACCGCATAACTAAAGTCTTCTAAATGTATATATACTGCATTACACAATACTTCACTTCTACTATTACATTGGTCGCTCTCCCCCTGAATTCTGCTTGCCAACCCCTCCACCTTTAATGCGGACATGCAACATCTTTTTCTCCATATACTCTCAAATAATTTCCATCAGACTATTAACACTTTCAAGGTATTCGCACTCGTCCATGTTCACACCTGGGAAATTATGGACCTATTATCACCTGTCATATCATTCAGTATTTCAACCGCAGAAAGTGCATGCATCCTGAAAACATCAAAACAACATTACACTTCTCCTTGATACACTTTTCACTGGAGGGAACGAATTATGCAGGCTTTAACAGGCTTTGGTTCACTTTTACTTCCTTACATCAATACACCACTAGACTAACATCATTATGCCACACCAAGCCCCATCACAGTCCTTACATAGTCACATCACTACGGCATCTAATCTCGCCTACACTGCCACAAATACATCAGCTCAACCACACTTCACTGCATCAACATCATCGCACAACTACATCACCATATCGTCATCAAACCATTAAACCACCACTACCACAGCCACTACCACAACAACAACAACAACACTACAACAGAACCACCACACTTGAGCTAACCTACACCACACCACCATCACACCAGACCACCACACAGCCGCACTCTCCCTACACCACCACACCACACCAGACCACCACACAACCGCACCCTCCCTACACCACCACACCCACCACACCAGACCACCACATAACCGCAGACTCCCCCGCCACCGCACGCAATTACCATTTCCTTTACCACTGAACTACAGGGTCTTCAACACTAAGTACCTCTCCGCCACACTGCATCCCCCTCCTACCCACCCACACCACACCACACCACACCACACCACACACCACTCCACACCTCACCTCCCAGACACACCTTTGCACATCTCCATTCCGTCCTGAAATACTAACTGGTCGTCACTCTTCCCTCTCTCAGGATTAAAAAAAAAAAAAGCCAACTCATACGCAACACAACTTCATACAACATCATATTAATACAGTTCCTTCCACAACACATCTTACGTATCTCACACTTATTAAACAAAATACAAATCACGTGCACTGTACTCTGTCCTCGCTGTAACACCAACCTTCTTAATTAATTAAAAAAATAATAATAAAATAATAATAATAATAATAATACACTCATCCCATGCAGTTCACTCTCACAACACAAATACAATTCACAGTCTTCTCTCCTCTCACTGTACCGTGACATATTTTCACAGCTCATTCATCCTCATCTATCAACACCAAACAATACCATACACACGGGCCAATCTGCATCAAACCACCATATGACATACCACGCTACACCACATGTCACAATATTATACAAAACACCAGGCCATACCACTGCACACCGCACCACACCACATCGTCACATCCCCCTCCGTCCATCACACACCGTTCATTACCTTGGGCAAACATCTCGCTGTCCCTTGACTCTCACACATCACAAACCGTTCACTATCACACACCATATCCGACACCACAAAACATACCACCACATCCTACAAAAGAACAGCACACCACAGAACACCATAACATATACAGCTCCCCTTCAACCCGTATGTAGGTGCTCCTTCTCTGCCACATACACAACTACCCTCATACCACACCACACACTATCACTTCTCATGACACACCATATGTTGTACACCACAGCAGCACCTAACGCACCACACCACCGCACACCACACACCTTCGCCGCACATCCAAGCAAACCACAACCACATCGCACAACACACCAGCGCACACCAAAACAACATATCCCCGCACGCCCCCTCACCCCGTCTCTCACACACCATGTTCAATTTCCCTGGGGTTCTTGGTTCTTGGCTGCCTCCTTACCCCTCCTCACATCTCACATCAAGCCACACAGCACATACCTTTAGCCACATACTACAACACCACAGCGGCTGACACATAAACACCACAACACATGAGAACATCACAACACAGCAAGCCAAATACAACCAGCAACACAAATATGGCTGCACATGCACATTATTTTTTCTGTCCAACTCTCTGATGTAAGTTAACCGATACTCCCAGTCTTTCATGTATGCGACTGGTCAACTCTGGAACTGTCCTCCTCGATCTGTCTTTCCCACTGCTCCTTATGATCGGTTTCTTAAATGCTTTGTGTCCAGGGATCTTGAAATGAACGGATCGTCTGTTCAGGTGTAACTGGAAAGGGAAAGTTGTCAGGCCCTCATCCCCGGGCTCCTCCTTCCACCGCAGAAAAAAAGTACAGCAGCATCGGACATCGCCACACACAACCACACATTAAAACAGACCACCACACACAAGTACACACAATCACACACAACCACACATTAAAACAGACCACCACACACAAGTACACACAATCACACACAACCACACATTAAAACAGACCACCACACACAAGTACACACAATCACACACAACCACACATTAAAACAGACCACCACACACAAGTACACACAATCACACACAACCACACATTAAAACAGACCACCACACACAAGTACACACAATCACACACAACCACACATTAAAACAGACCACCACACACAAGTACACACAGTCACACACAACCACACATTAAAACAGACCACCACACACAAGTACACACAATCACACACAACCACACATTAAAACAGATCACCACACACAAGTACACACAATCACAAACAACCACACATTAAAACAGACCACCACACACAAGTACACACAATCACACACAACCACACATTAAAACAGACCACCACACACAAGTACACACAATCACACACAACCACACATTAAAACAGACCACCACACACAAGTACACACAATCACACACAACCACACATTAAAACAGACCACCACACACAAGTACACACAATCACACACAACCACACATTAAAACAGACCACCACACACAAGTACACACAATCACAAACAACCACACATTAAAACAGATCACCACACACAAGTACACACAATCACACACAACCACACATTAAAACAGACCACCACACACAAGTACACACAGTCACACATTAAAACACACTACCACACGCCTCAGCCACACATCCCCTCACCCCTCTCTCCCAAAAAACAGTTGCTTCTTACTCTCTAGATTGTCTCAGACGCCTTCACAAATCTCACTCCACTACGTACCACAGTATACACCACACAGCCCCACAGCAAGTATCTCACACAACAAAACAACTCACCACACCCTAAAAAAGCATACACTACACCACCACACATCAAAGCAAACGCATCCTCATCCTCCACCTCCCATGCTCCCTCATTCATTCACCACACCACACCACCATCACACACCTCCACCGCAAACTTCACAGCAAACCAAAACCACACTTCACCACAACTGCACTCAGCGCACACCACAGCCCCTTATACCCGTCGGCTCCTACTCTCCCACACACCACCATATCAGTACCTCTCTCCCACATAACACCACAGAAGCACACCACAGCCACACCGCATGCTTCCTCTCTACCACACAGCACCACAGCAGCACACACCACAGCCACACATCCTCGCACGCTCCCACCCTACCACACAGCACCACAGCAGCACACACCACAGCCACACATCCTCGCACGCTCCCTCTCTCCCACACACCAGGTGCTCTTACCCCGGGGCGTCCCTCAAGGCTGCCCCCTGACCCCTCCTCTCACACCCACCTCGCCTCGGGTCAGAGAGGGAGGGAAGGAGAGCAGAGGGGAGGGAGGGAGGATAAGTGGAGAAAGGAGATGTGAAGGTGGAAAGAGAGCAGGTGGGAGAGGATGAACAGAAGGGGGGAATGGACAACAGGTGGAGGAGGAAGTGCGTGTAAAGAAAAGAGAGAGGGAAAGAAGAAGAAGAAGAAAAAAAGGAAAATGAAGGAGGAAATAAAAATAATGGGAAAAGGGAAAGCAGAAAGGAAGACTGAAGAAAAAGAGGAGGGAAGGAGTGTCTGTGGAGGGAAGGAAGAGTTAAGAGGAAAATAGAGGGGGGGGGAGTTGGAAGGAAAGTGAGGGAAAGAGGAAGAAGGGTCAGCGTCAGAGTCAAGTAAGAATGGAAGAGTGACTGTGGACGAGAGAGGTGATGGACAAGAGGAGTGAGAAGGAAAGTATGAGGGAAGGGGAACAAGGAAGGAACAGGAGTGGGTGTAGGAGGGAGGGAAAGTGGAGGGAAGAGTATGTGAAGGTGGGAAAGAGGAAAGGAGTGGGATATGATTATGGAAGGGAGATGCAGGTGAAGGTAGAGTAAATGTCGAAGGTAGGAAATAAGGGATGGAAGGCTGGAGGAAAGTGGGAAAGGCGGGGGAGCAAGGGTAGTGAGGAGGGGGGGAACTGACTGAAAGGAAATAAAGGAATGACGTGAGAAAGTCATGGAGGAAGGTGAGGCAGAGGAAAAAAAAAAAAAAACAGTGAAGGAGGGAAGGAGAGAGAAGGAACAGAGGAAAACAGGGAAACAAAGAAGGAAAACTGAAGTGAATGAAGAGGATAGGGGTCTAAGCAGTGGGGAAGAAACATAGAGTGAAGAAGAAAGGAAAGAGAGGAAAGACAGAGTGAAGGAGGAAGGAAGGAGAGACACTGAGTGAAGGAGGAACGGAGGAAAGAAGAGACAGAAAAAGAAGGAGGAAGGCAGGAGAGGAGAGAAAGAGGGTGAAGGAGGCAGGAGAGGAGAGACACAGAATGAAGACGGAAGGAAGGAGAGGATAGACAGGGAGTGAAGGAGGGAGGGAGGAGAGGGAAGAGAGGGAGTGAATGACAGACCAAAAGGGGGATGTGAGTAAGGGAGTCAGCAAGAGGGTATCAGTGACGGTATAAGGCTGTGACGGGGGAAAATAAGGACCAGGATGAGGGAAAGAAAGTAAGGAGGAAAAGAGTAGTATTTTAGTCCATTACGTACACCAGGTCTCCCATTAGTCGAATAAAATCATCATCATCATTATCATCAATCATCACCAGTACAACCTTACTCTTCATTGAAATATAAATGGGGTGGAAAGAATCACTGAGAGAGAGAGAGAGAGAGAGAGAGAGAGAGAGAGAAAGAGAGAGAGAGAGAGAGAGTTTGGGTGAGTGAAGGAATGAGGGTATGAGTGAAGGAGCGAAAGAGGGTAGAGGTGAAAGAAGGAGAGGAGGGGGGGTGAGGGGTAAGAGAGATGGTGGGGGTGGGGGGGTGGGGGTAGACACACGCAAGCCACACTTCCCCGCACCTGCTCACCTGTGGTTCTGGGACTAATTAGGGGCCATGGCTGACAGGTGAAGCGGGGGGTAGGGGTGGGGGAGGGGGGATGTTTTAGGGAGAGGGAGAGGTATGGAGAGGGGATGAGGAGGTGCGTATGGGGGTGAGGAAGGTAGGAGGTAGGGTGAGAGATGAGGGAGGTACGGATAGAGGTGGGGAAGGTTGGGAGGGAGGTGGGGAGGTAGGGAAAGCAGTAGGGGAGACAGGAGAAGGGGTGAGGATGGTTAGGAAAGGGGATGAAGAGGATAGGAGGCAGAGAAATTAGTTGGGGATGTACGGAAAGGAGTGGGGAGTTGGGGAGACGGGTGTGGGAGATATGGAGAGGAGTGATGGAGGCAGGGAGAAAGGTGTGTGAGGCAGGGAGAGGGATGATGGAAGTAGGAGGAGGGGTGGGAAAGGCAGAGTGAAGTGGGGATTTGTGGAAGTGAGGGAGAGTGAGGGGTGTGAGGCATGGAAGTTGTGAGGTAGTGGAAGGAGAAGGTTGTGGAGGGATGAAGTGGTGGAAGGGGGAAGTGATGGAGGGGAGAAATGGAGAAGAGTTGCAGAAGAACTGAGGTGTTGGAGAGATAATATAATAGAGGGTGGAGGAGGAAGTGCTGGAGGGGATGAGGTTGCAAGACAGAGTATGGCGATGTTGGAATGATATATAAAACACAGGGGAGGACAGTAAAGGTGTAGGAAGCAAAATAAATCGCTTAGGGAAAGGTGTCAGGGATCTTCCTCAGCCTAAGAGTATACAGGTCTCGGTGGTTGTGGGACGGGCTGTAGGTGATCGTGATGGATGACAAGTGGTGGTTTAGGCGAAAGGACGGACAGGATAGGAGGAGGTGGGATGGGAGATGGTGGAGGGATGGTAAGACAAGTGGGAAGGGTAGGTAGTGTTCCTGGAAGACATGGAGCAGAATTATGATTAGTCTGCATAATTTGGTTAATATTCTGAACCGTAAATTTTCTTCTTAACACTTATTACATATTTATTCATTTATTTATTCATTAATTATTTTTTTGTATTTGTTTTTTTCCACTGTTCATCTTCTAAAAAAAAAAACACACCACTGTTCTGATGAAATTGTTTTGCGTAATGAATCAAGGACCCGATTACTGTAAATATTTTAACTATACGTAAACAAAACAGAGATTAGGGTATAGTGTCTAGCTTTCTAAGTGCTGGAAGTTGTTCAAATAGAAGAATTATGACCGCATACTAAAACTGTATATAGTGTGCGAAGACAACCTAAATCGGGTTCAAGCAGGGCCGAAACTGTTGTAAGTGTTGCATTCTCACAATACACAGGGTCAATATATGGCTAAAATTATCTCATCATGACAGGTACCACTTCGCCTCAACGGGTCCTTCCTAAACTGGATAACACAATCTGGCCAGAGTTCAATGGAAAGTCCCTGGGTTGACGTGGCTAATGGTATTTATCTAATTAGTTGTATATTATGGTCTACTTGATTCTAAAAACACATTCTATAGCTGTCAGAAGAGGTCAATTTGCGAGTTAAACGAAGATAATAAAATACTGCTAATTCTGCACGTCCAATGTACAAGTGCAAGAAACCTGGAATCAGTGACACCTCCTCTGATATGATTGAAGATACTGTACAGAGGACCTAAGACGGTGCTAGAGGCGACGATCAGTGCATAAAGGGAGCCATCTCGACCATGATCAAGGAAAGTGTTCTTGTTAGGGTACTGATGAGGAATTAGTGGGGTTGGTAAGGAATTACGCTGGTGTTAGTGGGGGTGCAGTTACGGCATGGTCCTTTCGTGGCTGTTTGGTATAGGGAAGGTTATAACAAAACTATTCTATCAGTTAAAGACAGGGATAGAAAAACAGGAAGGCTGATTAGGAAGAAGTGCTACAAGACCCGCCAGACCCAAGAGTACAGGGGTATACGTCAAGATCAAGAAATATGTTCTCGTTGAAGTTAAAGTTATTGAGGTGGTAGTGGTGGGAGTGTAGTTACGCTATGTCGATGGGCCTGGTAAGGAAGAAGTGCTACAAGACCCTCCAGGCCTACGAGAATACGTCAAGATATAGGCCCATATTCTCAAGATCAAGGGAAGTAGCTTAGTGAGGTTACTGAACTATTGGGGGTGTATTAAAGACGTATCGGAGGAGGAGGAGGGGGGGACCAGGTGAGAATGGTGTTAGAAAGTCTTTTAAATCCAGGGATATACGGTGAAAATTAAGGCTGATAATCTGGACAGCATTCAGGATGTCAAACACTGTTCCTTCTAAGCTTATTTCTGCACATAACCCCTTCATACTGTTGTGTAGGTTAACTATGTACACAATGACGATCTTACATGTATATAAAAAGTACACAAAACAGGAAGTCAAGGGTAATATGCAAAATAAACCGGCAATGGAGAGGTGGTAGGAGATCTTCAAAGGTGACGATAATACAGTTCTTGCGGCGGTATGATTATTGGCTTAAAAAACATAGTAATACTTCTTTTCCATATTACAAATTAGCGTTCTGTTGTTCACCATCATAATTTCAATAATGGGAGTTGGACATGATATTATTTCTCCTCGTATGGCTTACTCTCAGCTGAAGAAAATCGTCTGGGGTTTGTTGGAATTAAGTACTGAAGTGGCTCGACCATGAGAGGAGTAACTTATCACAAGAGGGAAACACAAGCACACACACACACACACACACACACACACACACACACACACACACACACACACACACACACACACACACACACACACTACGAAGGAGGAGGTGCCAGAAAGACTCCTAAGCCCACGTATATAATGTCAAGATCAAGGACTTTCACCGGCGCCCCTGGGAAACACTACCACCACTACTACCACCACCACTACCAACACCACCACCACCACTATCACCACCACCACCTCCCCAGCTCCTGTTAATGTTTACCCTGATGCGACACCCCCAGCCACGGCCTATCATAAAGCCTAATGCCTTATGAGTTATGGGATAATTGGGGCGGTCGTATAAGGTGAGATGGGGGCCTGGAGAAGTGTGAGTTTCGGGGCAGGAATAACTGTAGGGACAGAAGGCCTCCTATCACCCTATTCTCAGCGATCTATTTTGTCTGCTACACTCTAATGCTCCCCTTCTACGCTACCCACGTCTTGAAGCGGTACACAGATAATAAAAGCGGTCCACGGACTATAAAAGCGGTACATGGGTTACAAAAGCGGTGCAAGGATTTACGTCCAGTATGTAGTTAGGTTCGGCTGTCGGTCTGGTGCAATGATTCGCTAATAATTATGATCAGATAAGCCAAATCAAGTTCCTCTACGGTGCACGCCCAGCCACGGAACTTGACCCCTGTGTTAGCGGGACCACGGAACTCTTGCTACTTCTGTATATGCACCACCACAAGACCTCTCTCTCTCTCTCTCTCTCTCTCTCTCTTTATTGGGGAAAATCAGAACAGACGAGAATATGTGCCTTGGTGTCGACATAAACGGGGACTCTTTCTACCGCCTTCACTACTAAAAACCGTCTTCTAAGGCGGATAAAAATCGTCTGGCGGTAGGAATAGCGTAGTAAAACAAGCGTCCTTCCACTGGAGGGGTTAAGTCTGGTAGGGTCGCGAGGGTACTTATATTTTTAGTATTATGCCGATGATGATGACCAAGATCCCAATAATTTCCTGTTTTAGTTTGCCTCTCTAGAAGGACGGGACGGGAGACCTGAAGGTATGTCGGTGATCTGGAACAAATTAATAGAAGACAGTCCGAAGTATTGAGGTACTAGAGAGATGCAGGAAAGAAGTGGGCTTTTAAATGAAGCATCACATAGGTCTTTGAAGCATCGCACTGGTCTTTGAAGCATCACATAGGTCTTTGAAGCATCACATAGGTCTTTGAAGCATCACATAGGTCTTTAAAGCATCACATAGGTCTTTGAAGCATCACATAGGTCTTTGAAGCATCACATAGGTCTCTGAAGCATCACATATGTCTTTGAAGCATCACATAGGTCTTTGAAGCATCACATAGGTCTTTGAAGCATCACATAGGTCTTTGAAGCATCACATGGGTCTTTGAAGCATCACATAGGTCTTTGAAGCATCACACAGGTCTTTGAAGCATCACATAGGTCTTTGAAGCATCACATAGGTCTCTGAAGCATCACATATGTCTTTGAAGCATCACACAGGTCTTTGAAGCATCACATGGGTCTTTGATAGTGAAGCACCTATGTGTGAAAATCTCACATCTACCCCCCCCTCCCCTCCACTAACCTCACCGCTATCGCCCTAACCCCATTCCTAACCCCCTCCCCACCACCTAACCCCAACCTGCCCCCTCTCTCGGTCTGGTGGCAACAAGCAATGCACTAATGACCGGTCGGACAATTAAGGTGATGACCGTAATGAGCGGAGAGGTGAGGCTGCCCCGCGGTCCCCCGTCACCCTTCACCCCTGGCAGATTACGCTAATGACGGTAGTTAGGTCGCTATTCACCACACAGACCAATTAATATTCACCACAGCCAACCAGCACACGGGGGACTTCCACGCTCGTATTGTCGGGTTACGAAGCTCCCTAGCACCCTTTCCTTACCGATTTATTCTCGAAACTACCCATTAATTTTTTCCTAATTTTCGTTTCATATGTCAAAGCTCCCTGGCACCCTTCCCTTACCGATTTATTTTTCAAAACTACCCATTAATTTATCCTAATTTTTGTTTCATATGTCGAGACACCCTAGCACCCTTTCCTTACCGATTTATTTTTCGAACTACCCATTAATATCCTCATTTTTGCCTCTTACGTCTTTTTAATGGGGATACACGCTGCATGAATAAAGCACATGAATATAGTAACAAAGAAGAATCAGAAATAAATCGGTAAGGCAGAGGTGTTAGCGAGCTTCCTAATCACACGAGAATGCCGCCCCCTAAGTGTTACCTGGGCCATGGGCTCTGACTCAGTTCTTCATGTTTAAAAAAAAAAATGAAAAAGAAAAACCGATAAAAAACAATGAGAAAATGGGAAAAGAGAAAGAAAAAAGAAAAAAAAGAAAAAAGTATGAAAAAGAAGAAAAAAGAAAGAACCCAAGACTCCAGACCTACAAGTTGTCCAATTTTGAGAAACTAGATATGTGACTATATATATAAATAATTACAAAAATAAATAAACCAAAAAAATAATGTGTTAAGGAGACGCCAGGATACACAGTGTTTAAAAGAGGCTTGATATCATAACAGAGGGAAAAGCAGACTGAGGAAAAGACCTTCAGAATTATCCATCAGTGTACGTGAAGGACTGGGTGCCCTGGTTAATTGTGTGTGTGTGTGTGTGTGTGTGTGTGTGTGTGTGTGTGTGTGTGTGTGTGTGTGTGTGTGTGTGTGTGTGTGTGTTAAATGAGCAGTGAAGAAAAAACTAAAACTCTTGATAATCATGTCTAAAATAATAGTACAACTTTCACACATTTTCTTTGCCATATATATACACTGAATATTTCCTTTACTGTAAGAAAGAAATAAAACAGACGCTTTACTGAAGAGAACGGGGGGTTAATGGTGAGTTTCTAATCCCACCACTGAGAAAATCTGAGGGTGTACGAATAAAAAAAGAATTAATCATACTGAAAGGGTTAAAGGTGTGTTTTATGAGTCAAGGAGGAGGTTGAGGGAATACGGTGAGAAGAAGGAGCAGACGACCAAGACCGTCAAACTTTATGGAGTTGTAAAATATAATTGCTTCCATTTTCACGAAGGAATGTTGCATGTACAGTGAAATTTATGGACAGTGGCTATTGTCATCCCTTCCACTGCTAGGGCGACATTATTACTCCATTCTTCCTGGCATTAGATGAGTTATATAGCTTAGAATAGGCTTGTCAAACTGAGAAGGAATTATAGACTTCTTAAACACGTCTCTACTAAGGGGTTGAAATAAATAATAACTAGTTGGCGAATGAATACATAATTATATCTAAAAAAATGTGAACATACTGCTGAGACACGTGAGAAAGTATTTACGTTTGATTTGTCGATATACAGACGTTCATTCCTTTATAGGTGAAATCTGTTCCCCCCTTCCCTCTGTTCATCCATTGTACAATTAAGGACATGGATGTAAATTTGACTGCTGTGTAATGTGTATCTATCTATCTATTGCCAGACGCCTCAATCCCGTAAACAAACAAATCACCTCCATATCGCCCTGTCCCACGCCATTTCACTGTCATTCTCCTAGCTCACACACCCCTCTCTCATATACCTCTCCACTCCATCCCTCCATCTTATCCTCGGCCTCCTCCTCCTTCTTCCCCCCTCCACCTCACTCACATACACTCTCCTCGTTAGTCTCTAGCTCTCTATTCTCTCCACATGGCCACCACCTCAGTGTATTTCTGCGTAACGTATATTGGAGAAGACTGCACTGAACTTTTCTTCAACTCCTCAATGGAACAAGCGGTGAGGTCTTTTCATTTCCTCTTCATTATCATCATCATCAAGTCCCTTTTTTCCCCCTAAGAAATGTGGTGCGTAGAATTAACCATCATTATCTTCACCACCTTCCTATTACCTTATTATTAAATGGGACTGACGATCCAGGGGAAGGAAAACAGGAGGCTGACAGAGCATAATCAATAGTGTCAAGCAAAATTGGCCACAAAGTCTTTCACCATCATTCATGTCATCGAATTTCTAGGCTTTAACTCATCTGAAACACACACACACACACACACACACACACACACACACACATTACCCTTCCCGATGTGCAGGGGCCCGAGATTAAGCCACTGACGTCCAAAACATCTAACCCCTTCACTAAGCTCAGTCCTTCCTGTGATAAAATAAAGCTAACCCCTTCACCAAGCGTAGTCCTTCCTATGATTAAAAAAAAAAGTATAGAGGAGGAGAAAGCATAATGAAAAAAGCGTCACCACGTAAGGGAGGTTAGGAATAGATGATCAACGCTCGTCCATAACAGCATTAAAGGATCGAAACACATCCATCTGTCTTTTAGAGGATTCGAACCCGTGCGCGTAAGGCAAGGGACAACTCCTCTTGGTACCCTCATCCACTTGACCACTAAGGGGCTAAGGGGGGAGAGAGAGGGGACTGTACCTTATTTAAATGCAGCAGAATTCTCTCAAATATGCCGACATGAGATGGCAGGTGTTGTAAGTTTGGGTGGGGAAGGGAAGGGGGTATAGGACGTGGGGAGGGGGAGGGGAGAAGAGGAGATGGGGGGAGGGAAGGGAGAATAGGAGGCGGAGGGATGAGGGAGGAGGGGGTGGAAGGGAAGGAGGGAGGGAGAGGGGGAAAAGATGTTTGGCATGAGATGAGGACAAACAGGGAAGGAAAAGGGAGATGGAGATGTAGGGAAAGAGTGAGGGGGAGGAGGGGGCAGAAAGGGAAGGGAGGGATGAAGGTGGAGGGAGGGATGAAATTATAGAAGGGGAGGAGGAAGGGGAGGATGAGAGGGGATGGAAAAAAGGAGGAGGGAAGGGAGAGATGGAGGGGGGCCAGGAGAGGGGAGAGAGGGAGGAGAGAGAGAAAAAGACTGTAGGAGAGAAAAGAGAGAGAGAAGGGGGGGGGGAATGGAGAAAATGGAAGGGAGAAAACGGTGGAAGGAGGGAGAAAGACAGAAGGGCGGTGAGGACTTGGAAAAATGGGGGACAGAAGTGGAGAGAGAGGAAGAGAAGAGGAGGAGGGGGAAATGACAAGAGGAGGGGAAGGGAAAGAAACGGAGGAGAGGAAGGAAAAGAGGAAAGAAGGGAGGTAGGGAGGTAGGGGGAGGATGAGAAAAGAAAGAACTGGGAGGGGGAGAAGAGGCAGAATGGATGAAGTGGAAGAAATCAAGACAAGGAAGAAGGGATGGAAGAAAAGGCTTGGATAGGAGGGGGAGAAGGAGGGAGGAAGGAGGGAGAGGGAGAAGGAGGGAAGGATGGAGGGTGCGAGAGAAGGAGGCAAGATTGGAGTGAGAGAAAGAAGAAGGGAAGGAAGGTGGAAGGGGTAGAAGGGAAGGAAGAAGGGAGGGAAGGAAAGGGATTGGATATGAGGGGGGGAAAGGACGGAAGGGAGGAAAAGGGACAAAGTAGTGGGGAGGGGGGAGAGGGAAAGGACAGGGGAGTGATGGGAGGAGTGGAAAGATGGAGGGGAGGGGAGGGGAGGGGGGGAGGGAGTGGGGGAAAGGAGGGAGGCAGGAGGGTGATAGTATGTAAATTTTTCTACATACACTCCCCAGGGCCAGGAGTCGTATTCTCATGGACTTGGAAGGCTCCCTAACACCTTTATCCTTAGCGACTTATTTTGCAGATTACACCTAAATGTCCTCCTGCTTAATACAGCGACACAAAGGGCCGTATTGAAGCCAGGTCGGGAAGGTTAGCAATTTTTTCTTATTACTCAATACACCTCAATGTTATCTTTAATCCTAATTTTAACTACACGTGTCTTCTTAATCCATTCAATCAGTCTTATTTTACTCTTGCTACTTAACACACTTCCTTATTCACTTCCTTATTCACTTCCTTATTCACTTCCTTATTCATCGCTTAAGACTGCCCCATACGTAGCCTACTGAACACATTAATAATTACTAACCATTTTCAAGCTACACAATCCTCTCCTAAGCTGCATGTGTGTGTGTGTGTGTGTGTGTGTGTGTGTGTGTGTGTGTGTGTGTGTGTGTGTGTGTGTGTGTGTGTGTGTGTGTGTGTGTGTGTGTGTGTGTGTGTGTGTGTGTGTGAGAGAGAGAGAGAGAGAGAGAGAACTATCCTAACAACAACCCAAGCTCATGTCTCATTCCGAAATTTTCCAAACTATTTTATCGATATTCTGAAATCTTTAACTTTTTTCCTAATAATTTCTGAAGCTTAATAAAAATCTGGGGCCAATATTCTAAGCCCTTAATTTCATCGGTAAAAGAAGCTCCGTAACACCTCTTCCTTAGCGATTTATTTCTGGATATGGGTGGTTAATATCCTTTTGTACGTTCTTGATAGCATGGCGATATCAGATGGATTTATGTAGCTCCCTAATACCTCTTCCTAGGCGATTTATTTTCCACGTAACTATACCTTAACATCGTCTTGTAAGCTACTGATGCAAAACTACATTGACACTAAAACATTAAAAAAAAACATACAGGAGAAAGCTAAGGTGTATAATGCACAAATGCTCTCTGTTCTCTTTTGTTTTTTCTTGGAGGGAACAATTTGCGGGCACCTGGCCTTTGGTTCCTTCTTCCTTGCATAAAATGAAATATCCATCTATCTGTCTATCTATCTATCTATCTATATCATTGAGGGAGGGGTGCTACGAAGCCACTAAAGTAGCATACGAACCCAAGTCAGCCACCTTCATACCTGTGGAGGAGCGCTGAAGGAGTGGCGGTGTCTTTGAAGCGTAATAAAGTCTGGTGTGTGAGGCGGGACCCATAAAATAAGGCAAATTTCGGTGGACAATGGGCAAGTGGGTCGTGCTAGGATCCTAATGCGACAATAAAGTGACCGCCAAGTAGCCCAACACGGTCTAGAGACGGTCAGGGCAAGAGAGAGAACTGGGTTTCTAGATATACTGTTTTTGATGTGGTCGAAAACTGCTGTCTCTCCATCTTGAATGCTAGGTTGATGCTAGTCACGAAGAAGTATACTGTTTTTACTCAAACTTGGCCTAATGCGACCCTAGAGCGACTGCCAAATAGCCTAAAACGGTCTGAAGAGGATCAGGGCAACAGGGGGAACTGGCCTTATACTGCTTTCAACGTGGACTCAAACTGCCATCTCTCCATCCTGAATGCTAGGTTGATGCTAGTCACGAAGATGTGCTATGGAAAGTATGGAGAGACTAAACTGTTTGTACTCTAACTTGGCTTAAAATCGCTATCTCTCCATCTTGAATGCTAGGTTGATGCTAGTCACGAAGATGTGCTATGGAAAGTAGGGAGGGACTATTGAACCTGACCTAAAATTGCCACCTCACCATCTTGAATGCTGGGTTCAAATTTACAAGGCAGGCGAAATTCTCTACCGCAAAAAAACAACTGCTTTATTGGTGTCCATTTCTCCTTGTTAATCAGAACTTATTCATTTTGTTACAGTTTTCTTCGTTGTTATCTCCGTCTTATTAATGCAGTCTATTCATATTCTTTGGCTAATATTCTCGTGTGAGTTAAGGAAGCTCCCTAACACCTTTTCCTTAGCTGTTTATTTTTGTATATGGGTGGCTAATATTCTTTTGTATGTTACGTATGCAGAACATGAATACTGAAAAGATCTGTGCGACATAGAACAGGACAGTACGGTATGATAAACAAAATAAATCGTTTAGGAAAAGGTGTTACGGAGCTTCCTCAAACGACGAGAATACGGACCTTTGACAGAACTTACCTACTGTCGTAAGTTATTCTGTCACGTAAGATGGGCCAGGTGTAAAATGCAATCAAAATATCCAACACAGGTGACATACCCACCCTAGCACAAGAGCTACAGGAGACTCCATGCATCCGACCCTCCAATCCACCCCTGACCCTTCCCCCCATCCCCTGCCCCAACTCCTGCCGTGACTAGGGAGGCAGTGGGCTGGTGAAGTGGTGCTGGTGGGTTGTGACAAGGTGGCTGTATGCTTGTGGGTTTAAAAAGATGTCAAGCACTTGTTCCTTTGCGGCTAATTTTGCAGGTCACACGTTAACCCCTTCACTCACTCTTAAATGATATCGATATACATTAGATAAATATGCTATAGAATTAATTATGCCGTATGTACTGTTAAAATAGACTGGCAAGGAAGAGGTGCCAGGGAGACTCCGGGGCCCACGAGTATATGACCTTAGGGGTACAGAGACAATGGCCACAGGTTCAAATCACTACACGTCACCCCCTCCTGCCCCGAGTCACTTCTCCACACCTCTCCTCACGCCCCCCAACCCCCTGACCTCATCCCCCCACATTTACCCTTGCCTGAACCCTCACCCCCTCTCCCATCCCCTCATGTCCCCTAATTCTCCTCCTTACACGCCCCCACCCCCTCTGATCCTCCATCCCCTCCTTCCCACATCACCCCTGCCTTCCCCCTCCTCCCTTCCTCCCAGGCTCCGCTGCCTTACCCTGACCGACGCCCCCATCTCCACCCTCTCCTCTCACGCCCCCAACCCCCCTGACCCTCCATTTACCTCTGCCCTCCCCCCCTTCCCCACCCATACACCTCGAGGATCCTAATTTATTCTTCTCACCCTGAGGAAAGGAAAAAACAAACCAATACACAAAAATAAGATTCACCAGTGTGTTTCTCGCCTTCTGCCACTTCCTTAACTGCTTTCAGATCCTTCTCAGACGATTTCGTTCAGCTTGAGATACATTATACCGAAGTAACAAAATAATTCCTTAATCCCCAGTCCTTCGTGAGTTTTCAAATGATGCGTAAAATTGTCTAATGTTAGCTAAAATAAACAAATAAATGGTCCCCTGAGGTTTAAGGTTAAGAATAATGACGTCTTTCTATTAATCGAACTGTCCCCCATAGATTTTATTCAGCTAAGTTCTGTAGTTCCGGAAATGATACTTGTTGCTGTCTGTGTGCCTGTCTGTGAGTTCCATCCAGCGTGTATCTGACGGCAGACTTTCAGGGATTCCGAGAAGCTGGCGAGCAAGGATGGTAAGGCAGGCATGTGACTGGGACTTGACAGAACTGGGAGAACAACAAGGATTTGCTTTTCATATCACTTCACAGCTTGGGGAATACACACCATCATCATCATCATCATCACACTAACTGCAGTACTATTACCCCCACAGTACCTCCAACCAACCACCCCCACCATACGAGTACTCCTCCCTCCACACATTACGCTCACCCACATCTCCATAAATATTCCCTCACTTACTCTTTACACCCACACCTTTCGTCCCTCTCCATACACCCTATCCTTACTATGTTCTATACTCCCTGCCCCCACCCCACAGTACCCCCCCACCACTCCCACTACTATCTATTCACACATAACCCTCCCCCACACCTCTAAAAATGGTTCCCAACTTGCTATCTATCCCCACACCCCTCGCCCCTCTCCACACGCCCCATCCTTACCATGTTCTAGAGAGCTAGCTTACTCCCTGCCCCCACCCCACAGTACCTCCCCAACACCCCCACTACTATCTACCCACACACTATATTCACCCCCACGCCCCTTTATCACGTCCCTCCCACTGCTATCTCCTCACCGTATCAGCGTGTAGGCCTACAGGGACCCTAGATTTATACTCCTCCATGATTTACATTTCAGCGATCATTATCCCACGCATTTATCTATAATTTATGGCTTAATTTCTTAGCGGGGTTTGTCCGTGGCGCGTATAATTACCGGCATACGTCTTAATATGTTGGGTCAGCACAGGCGCCGACGGACACAGGTGAGCCGGCCAGGGTTGTGTGAGATGAGCAAAGACTAAAGGGGTGATATAGAGCTGGAAAGACGAGAGGAAGGAAGAGAACCACCTGATGGAAGGAACTTAGTAAGTTTACAAAGGTGAGATGGAAGAGACAGGCGACTTCTAGACCAGAATGTAGAAAGATGAGAGACGATTTGATCTGCTGACTGAGAGAGGATGATGATGATGATGATTATGATGATGATGATGATAAGGAGGAGGAGGAAAGCGTGCTTATTCACATGGCACCGTCTATCTCCATCGCTCAAGAAGGTATATATAATAAAATCACGACTAGGTCCTCTCCACAGGGGGACGGTGCTGAGGGCTCTCCAAAAATAATCCAGGAGGAAGCCCAAAGTTTATACCTATGGGCTTCACGACTGGATACGGTAGGCGAAGGGCGGTGCGCAACACAACCTCCACCAACAACAGCTTAAGGGAAACCAAGATGAAGGGGAAAAGGAAGTCTCGCGTCTCTCACACGTGAAATACAGGCTGGCCACATCTTACCCTCAAAGGAATTCTAAAACAGGACTCAAAACACGGGCGCTTGTCTTCCTCTTCAAGGTCTATGTTTCAACCCCTTCAGGACGATGACTTCTTACATATTCTAATCCTCTACTGTAAGACGATTTTATATCCAGCCTGGGACAGACACCTGGCACTGAAGACGTTAGGTATATTCTCCATTAATTCTTTAGTATATGACGTTTTTACTTTTCCTAGTCAGACGATTTTATTCAGCTAGGAAAACCCCTGGCAATAGAGGTGCTCCATTAATCCCTTTAGTATGATGACGGTTTTTATTTTTCCTAGCCAGACGATTTTCTTGAGCTGAGAAGACCTATGACAGTGGAGGTGGTCAGAACGCTCTCTATCACCCTTTTCCAAATGATGACTACTGTAAACCAGCCCTACCGCCAGACGATTTTATTCAGCTTCAGAAAAACCGCTGGGAATGAAAGGGATTCAGAATACAACCATCAGCGCCACAGAGTTTCTTCCTCGTGAGCTTAGGAGGATTTCTAAACACCTCTTCCTTAGCTATTTATTTTGCAGAGTACACCTTATTATCGTCTATATAATTCAAGTCTTTTATATATCAAAGCATATTTCACAGTTAACATACACGAAAAGACCAAAGTGTCATTTACAGAAAAAAAAAATGGCTGGAAAGTTGCATCACAAAGCCTTCTAGCCCACAGCCTCGTCCCATCACCCTCCCTCACCCACCTCACCATCCACTCATTACATTAATCTTTGGCTATTTTTCTTCCTTTGCCTGGGGATTTTTTAGACGGGGGAAATATATACAGCCGGCGTGAAATACAGCCTCTCCATGGGAAAGCAGGGTGTGGTATGATCGCTCTGGTGGGTATTAAAGCAACAGGATAAAGTTTAATTGCTCTTTTTACCTGTTTACTAGTCTCAATCCTGGTCTACCTACACACTCATTCCTTTCCTCTCTAACCTACGTAATCTCCAATTTAGCATATCATTTCCTGGTATTTCAAAATGTGCCGTTCTTGAGTTGCTTTTCTTTTTGTTCAATGTTCTTTGGGACAACTGTTTTTACTCTAACTTGGCCTAAAACTGCCATCTCTCCATCTTGAATGCTAGGATGTAACAGCAGATGAACACTAGAATATGAGGTTAGTCATGAAGAAGTGCCATGGCAAGGATGTAGGCCGCAAGTACTATGTTATTCTGCAACTGAACTACGCGAAATAAGCTGCAAAAGGACAAAAATCTGAGCCAAGTTAGAGTAAAAGGACTATAGTACCTGGTTTTCAATGTCTGGTGCTTTCCACTATGCATGAAAACACTCTAACCAGTACGAGAAATGAGAACCTTACCGGGAGGCTGATATGGTATGAGTAACTCTTGAATCGGGATTGTGGAAAAGGCAAACTCTTTACCGGCGTCTCTTCAGTACCGGTAAGGCTATTCGTTTTCACAAAATTACATACTTCGCAAGGTCTTTGGGTGTAGTGTTACCTGGCGGGAGATTTGTTGTTCCTCCTGGCTTTACATACACTTCTTTAAGACGCTGTTACACCTGCCTCGTAAACCTCGCACATTCGTCTTAATTTTCACCTACGGATTCAATGCTACTCCTACGCGTGTCAGACTGCTTGTTCAGGTTCTCTCTCTCTCTCTCTCCCTCTCTCTCTCTCTCTCTATTTACATGTACAGTCGCTCAAAAAAGTATCCTCCCACCGCATGAACGCAGGCCTTCACAATGTGTCGGGCGATTGAAGCAGTGTCGGTATTGTTAGCAACCCTGGCTCTCTCAAATATCACGATAGATTCGGTACCTCATATCTCGATCCGAAGATTGAGTCGAGGATTTCAGATATCCGATACAGAGTCTATATTGTTCTGTTCTGCTCATACAGGCTACGCATCGGAAATACACGAATAATCCCATTTCATATACCCGAGATAATTCCCTTATTGTATTTCACAAGGGCATAATGTTTCCATACGACACTTTAACCCGTACACCGCTGCGCCGTATGTCAACCGGGGCTACTAACAGATCTCATGCTCACTTAATATTTTCCATATTTCTTCGTTCGTTGTGTCACATTGACTCACGGCACCTTTGGGAGGATACTTTTTTGAGCGACTGTACAGCACATAGGAACTCACTCAATGGTCTCGTCATTCAGAGTGTTTACTAATGCAGTCTTGTTTTAGTCACACATATAATCATCATCATCATCATCATCAGCGGCAACAGAAGCAACATCATCATCAGCAGCAACAACAACAACAACAGCATAATCCCCATCACCACCACCATCATCACCATTAACAAAAAGAACACCAACATCATCATCATCATCATCAACAGCGGCAACAGAAGCAACATCATCATCACCAGCAACAACAACAACAACAGCATAATCCCCATCATCATCATTACCACCACCACCACCACCATCATCATCATCATCATCATCATCATCATGACCATCACTGGCCAGGGCCAACATACCACGTTCACAGGGAGTAAGGAGATTACAGTAAAACAATAATATTTCTAACTTAACTTGGGGACATGAATCAGAGAAGAAATAATAATCTAGGTTTACTAATCTTACCTCCTGCGTCGTAAAGGGCGTCAGGCTGCTTGCAACAAAAGTGCTTGGGGGTGGGATTGCCATACACTTTACGTCAATAAAATCTCGAAGGGGGGAGGGGGATCCAGCCACCCTTTCCCATCCATCTAGTCGTATTTTACATTACATAAGGAGTACGTACTGTAGCAAGCAAAAATTCGCTGACACTGCTGGACGGGGCCATGGAAGGTACTACAAGAAATATTTTAATCTGATGGTAAAATGATGCACGCAGGAAAAAAGTATGGGAGGGAACAAAACCATCTGACGTTCGGAGAGGAATGTAAAATAAGGAATGCTAAAGTCTGTAAATATTTGTTCGCTACAGTGCCGACGGGAATAAGGAATCCGGATAACAGTAAAAACAAAGCAAGAAAGAAAGAAAGAGAGGGAGAATGAAAGAAAGTAAGTCAGAAAAAAGAAACAAGATAGCAACACTTACTCATACGCATACGAAGCACCCGAATGATAACTCGAAGCTCAGGTTATTATCCTTCCCTTCACTGTACTTAAGAATCGAAGTCTTGAGGTCTGAAATGGAATAAGACAGTCATTGGGATGTGGCAAGTGATGGTGTTCAAAGATGCAGTACAAATTAACCTGGAGTTATAGAGAGGCGATTAACACAACAGGAAATCCATGGTATGTGGCCAAATTAAACAGACCCTTTCATTGCAGCCAAACTATCTATCTATCTATTGCCAGACGCCTTAATCCTGTAAGAGGTGGCAAAAAACAAATCGCCTCCATGTCGCCATGTCCCCCGCCATTTCGCTGCCCTCCACCCAGCTCACATTCCTTTCTCTCATATACCTCTCCACTCCACTGCTAAACGCCTTCTGTAAGCTGAAAAGATTAGTTTGGAGGTAATAAGAAAATGATAAGAAAAATAATGCTTGGATAAATATAACGAATTCGTGGTAATGTGGTTCGTGATGAGTGCCTCTAGACCCGATTCTGGCTAGACGTCTTCCCTTTGCTGAAAGAAATCGTCTGACACCTGCAAGAAAAAGGAGAAGAAAGGGGGAAGGGGGTCTCAGGTAAAAGATGATGTGAGCTGTTCCTAACCAATTAATTACCAAACGTGTCTCCTGCGCTGGAAAAATGGTGTGTGTGTGTGTGTGTGTGTGTGTGTGTGTGTGTGTGTGTGTGTGTGTGTGTGTGTGTGTGTGTGTGTGTGTGTGGGTGAGAGAGAGAGAGAGAGAGAGAGAGAGAGAGAGAGAGAGAGAGAGAGGACCTATACAATCCCATGGTGCAAAAAGAGTTAATGGAGGTGAATGCTAACTCCTTTGCCACTAAATATCTCCCCTAATATTAAATAAAATCCCCTGACAACAGCATGAATAAAAAAATAAAGAATGCAATAGACCTGAAAATGTTGAAAGTTTTGAGTTAGTAAACCAAGCATAATTGTGAATATTAGGTTCAATATTCGTCGTTCTCTCTCTCTCTCTCTCTCTCTCTCTCTCTCACACACACACACACACACACACACACACACACACTAAACCTCAAACAACACCAAAACACCCGCAAGTACACCAGACCTACCACCACTGTTCCTAGCCTGGGTACGAACCAAGAACGTAAACAAACCCAAGCGTACCTTCCCTCATGAGGAACGGGAGCAGCGGGGGAAGGGAATGGTAGGGAGGCTGAAGATTCTAACCCTTGGAATATTTGTTGCTGGTTATCGTGGACTCGACCGGGATTTAGAGCACCAGTTTGAGAGGGGTAATCACAAGCCTTCACACACCTAATTATCATACATCGCGAGGAAATAATTACCGGGTGGAATCGCGAGGGAGAGGGGTGGAAATAGGGAGGTGTGAAGCCAGTATGTGTTCTGTGTTCATGCCTATATCAAGCTGGGTGCCACGCTTGTCATTACGTGTTATGGTGTGTGTGTGTGTGTGTGTGTGTGTGTGTGTGTGTGTGTGTGTGTGTGTGTGTGTGTGTGTGTGTGTGTGTGTGTAAAGCGGGGAATTCCCTAAGTGCATGTTGACTGTGACTACTGAAATGTACAGCTATTGTCAAAAGTACCCACACACCGGCTCAAAACCACATTAGTTCCCAAAGCCTTATTACAGGCTAATGGAAAATACACACACACACACACACACACACACACACACACACACACACACACACACACACACACACATCCATTAGTACCAGGCCATCTCGATCACTTAGCTCAACAATCCAATCAGGAGGACAAGGCGCAGTGTGTGAAAGGAAGCGGTGAAAGAGAGAGAGAGAGAGAGAGAGAGAGAGAGAGAGAGAGAGAGAGAGAGAGAATCATCGAACTGAAGGGTTAAATGACTTAGTACAGCGGGACCTTTTCACACAGAAAGACCAAAGACACATAAACACATCTAACCATTCCCAAACGCCTATGACTCACTCTCAGCTGAATAAAATCGTCTGGCTAGCTGAAATAGAGTCCTAGAGCTGTCAGGACCATGAGGGGGGTTAACAGAGTAGGCCAGGTCATGAAAAGGTTAACAGGGTGGAATCAAAGGCTTTCGTCCCATCACTTATTACCCCAACTCCCGCTCACATACATCTCACTACAATGGCACATCACTCTCCATTATCGCTATTACGGGCCACTGCTCCTCTCAATCCTCTCTCTGTCTGCATTCCTCCCTATTTCAGGCGGGCAGGCAGCACTAGATTATCCTCTCATATCCCACCAATTTTAGATTCAATTCTCAAATGCAAAAATTATGGAAAGAGTTACATGTGAGAACAGGAGGAAGTGATGGCAGTACAGGTGGTTTATTATTGATGAGAAAAATCCGTAACCTTTTCAGCTCAGTTTACGGCCAAGTGTGGTCAGACTGGAGAACAGATCTGACTAGTAACCAAGGAGACTCATTCCTACCTTATAATTATAGGCTTATTAAATTTCATGCAACTACAATTTAATATTCAAGCTGTGAGAGATGCCCAGCTCCCTCAGATGAAAATGAACAGACTATAGGGGAAGGTGCAACTCCAGGCGTATGTGGACGTAAACTCAGTGGACCGCAGGAGACAGGCCACTTCAACAGGGCGCTCCTGGCGATCCTTTGTTGATCTTATGGTGAAGCACTATCTGTAACATCATGACTCACGGGTACATGGAGTGAGATTAACACTTATTATTAACACCACCGCTATTAACACATACTATTAACACTACTGCTATTAACACTTTCACTACTAACACCACTCCTATTTAACACACTATCAACACCACTCTTTTTAACACTCATACTACTAACCCCACTGCTATTAACACTTATACTATTAACACCACTGCTATTAACACTTACACTACTAACACGAGTGCTATTAACACCTTCCTAATAAAACCACAATGAACGGATACATGAAGTGGGGGCGGGGAGGTCTAAACACAGGAAGAACTAGGCATAAAAATAGACCTATGTGCTTTCTAGGACTTCAACTAATTCAGATAAAATCCATCTGATAATAAACATAGTAACTGCCTCTTGTCCTGTAAGCATAAGACACTAGTATTATTATGCCAGTTATCAGTAAAGAAATTGGATATCAAAACATTCATTCTTCATAACGCAACCACGCCAGCTCAAAATTCCATTAATACCTGCAATAATACCACCTGATTTCGTAAGTGTGATGATTACTTTGCCCTCACAAATGAAATATCCAATCGCTCTTTATATATCAGTCATAAAGGCACAGAATGAGGTATCAGAACATTCCTAAATTCTAAACCAATCGAGCTTAGAATTCCTTTACCACAAACAGTAAGTTAGATGGATAATTAGACCGTATAATGCACCCAGCCGCAGTTTATATCAGTCATCAAAGCCGAGGGAAATATCAGAACATACCTGAAGTCCACAACACAAGGAGGGAGGTGAGTGTAAGAGAGTTTCTGATCTTACAAACAGTGCATCCTGCCGCGGTTTTTATATCAGTCATCCTGGCACAGAGGGAAATATTACAGCATTCCTACATTCCACACCGAGCGAGTTCAAACAGCGATAATGTAAGCTGGACATAATATAAAGTCTGACTGTGGGTAATTGTGGGGGAGGCATGGTCCAGAAGCCTGCCCTCCCCCACCACTAGTCATAAATAATTACACCCAATCCCACATGCTGCTAAGACTCGTTTTTACCCCTTCAGTATGAGAGAATCTTTTGTAAGTCGAATAAACCCGTCTGTTTTATTGCGAGCACATGAGGGAATTCGTCACAGTTGTTAGTGAGATTATTCATACATATTAGTCCTTCAGTTACAGAGGTCTCCATCCAAATATCCACCCATCCATCTATACATCCATCCAGTTACAGAGGTCATCCATCCAACCATCCACCCATCCAACCATCCATCCGTCCAACCAACCTGCCATCCCACTATACCCTTCTCACTTTAACTTGGCCTAAAACCGCCTCCTCTCCATCTTGAATGCTGAGGTGTAACAATAGATTATCGCTAGAATCAGATGCTATTCACGTAGAGCTATAAAATGGATATATTGCTGTTGTTTTGTTTTAGTCTCTCACTGAGCTACGTGAAATATGCTGCAAAGGGACGAAAACATGTGCCAAATTAAGGTGAACGAAGAAGGCTGTATGAGGTGAGAGGGATCGAGAAATAGCAAAAGGATAACACAAACATACGAGAACTACCAACAGAGTACCAGGTGAAACAGACCATACCTCACTGCTCCGTTCTGTACACTGATCAGGTCTTTTGCTTCCTCAGTAGGTCACTCACACAATCTCTTATCACAATACCGATTCATATTCATTCTCTCATTGTGACTATACCATCTCAGCAAACACTCTCCTCTACCCTATTACTGACAGACTTCCTTACTCCACGTCATTAGAGAATCTGCATATTTTTCTGTATTTTTTCATCTTGTCCACCTTACGTACACCGAAGGCACACCTTAACAGTCTCATGTCTATTTCACCCTAGATCTTCACACTCACCATTCCGACTCAACAGCCAGCATCAGCATGAACAGGAGTAAAATTGGAAGATATTTACTAAGGTGAAAGGGAAAGGAACGAATGATATTAACTCCTTCAACCCGAGAAAACTTACAACATCCACTGGCAGTAGGAATATTTAAACAAAGAGATCATGCTTCTTTTTTTTTTTTTTTTTTTTTTTTTTTTACAGGAGATAAACAGAGGAAGGAAAAAAAAATAATAATCCATACACCAATTACAGGTGCCCTCCATTCATGCTGGGAATAAAACTGCCATCCATCTATCGTCCTATTCTGTACTGCCCCATCAAGAGCGTAGGGGTACAGGGCTAGGCTATATATTCCAGATATTTACTTAAAAACATCGCCACTTCAGCTGCTGATTCATTGACGAACTCAGATTTTTCAAGCCAAGGCAACTATACTCTTTTTACTCTAACTTGGCCTAAAATTTCCATCCCTCTATCGTGAATGCTGAGTTGTTACCATAGATTAACACCATACCATGATGCTAGTCACGAAGATGTGCTATGGAAAGGGTGTAGAGCCATTGCACTGACTTTTTCTGCCTCTATACTACAAGAAATAAGCTGTGAAAGGTCGAACATCAGGGCCAAGTTGAGGTGAAAGGAGTATAGTCATTCGTTCCCGAGCGGTGGAGTGAGCCTATAAAAACCTACCCATATCTTGGAACTGACACCTGACCAGCCACATCCCCCTGGAGTGCCCTAACCCGCTAGACCACAAGGCTTCCATTTGCTGAGTATATGTTCACCATCCAATCAAATAAATAATTTCCGGGAACACACGACATCATTTGCTTTGTCACCTTAGGTATTACTACATCGAGTGAGAGGATGGTAAACAAAACAAACTGGCAGCAGAAAACGTAATATAAATGTGAAAACGAAGGGGTCGGTGCATAAATCCCAAGGTGAACATCAGGTACCAAAACCGGCTTCGTGGTAGGTATTTAGTGACTCATAGGTAACGCTACATCGAGTGAGTGGATGGGTTGGTGCATAAATCAAGGTACCCACACCGGCGCACAGGTAGGTATTTAGCCACTTATAGGTAACGCCACATCGAGTGAGTGGATGGGTTGGTGCATAAATCAAGGTACCCACACCTGCGCACAGGTAGATGTTTAGCCACTTATAGGTAACGCCACATCGAGTGAGTGGATGGGTTGGTGCATAAATCAAGGTACCCACACCGGCGCACAGGTAGGTATTTGGCCAACCAATTACCTGGCCTTATCTCTCTCACCATCTTCACCCTCACAGCCTCCCCTGATTTATCCCGCTGGTCGGACTCTAACATCATCAATCGCATCAAGAACTCTAATAAACACTAATAAATTCTGTTGGTATTAGAGGACAACAATCATCATTCGAATGGACTATACTCTCATTACACTAACTTGGCCTAAAATTGCCATCCCTTCACCCTGACCGCTGAGTTGTAACAAGAGATTAACATTAGAAGAGGATGCTAGTCAGGAGTGAAGTGGAAAGTTAGAATAAGAAGGGTATAATATTCACCTGGTTAAAAAATGAACCCATCTGTTTAATATACCGTGCAGTGCTTAGATAAAATATAGTTTAGATAACCAGCACATCACTAGAAATTCACTGCTTTTGGTTTTACGGTAATACAGGTTTTGGGTTGATTTACAAAGAAACCATCACTTAAGGGTAATACTCAGTGCCTGACTATATTAAATTTGAGTTGGTAAAGAGATGAAAAAAAAAATAATAATCCTGACTCTGAATCAAAGTGAATGGCAATTGGGTGGTTAAGCATAGTTTATGAGAGGTGATATGAGGAGTACTGTTTATTGTGGCTCCTACTAGTGATAAATCATGTGTGTGTGTGTGTGTGTGTGTGTGTATCTGCTGTTATGTAGTTTGCATTTTTTGTATCTAGCTTGTATTTTTTGTATCTATGGTGTGATGAGCTCAGTATTTTTGTACCTCTTGCTGTATATATTTATTATTATTATTATTATTATTATTATTATTATTATTATTTATCTGCTGCAGTGTCCTTAGTAATAATTTGTAACTTTTGTGAGGTAAACTGTAATCTGAGTCTATGATGTAGCCTGTATCTACCATTTGCTATTCTGTACACTATAGTGCTTGTATCTGTTATGTACTCTTTACCTGTACTATACTGTACGCTGTGTAGTGTAGCTGTATCATGTGTATTACTTCTGAGGTACACGCTAACTAGATGCCACACCGACAGTTTCTTATATTTTCCTGCACCAGACGATTTTACTGGGCTTTAGGGAAGGCCTCATGGCCTAAAGGGGTTAATGAAGGATGCATCTAGCCCCATCGGTTCGCAAGTCTCTCCTAAGCTGAATAAAATCGTCTGAAGCTGGGGAGTATAAAGCTTAGAATCGGTATTTGGGAAGGCTTCATGGGCTAAAGAGTATGAAGGTTCTATCCAGCCCAAGCAGTCCCAAAGTCTCTCCTAAGCTGAATAAAATCGTCTGAAGGTTAGGAGGATGATACTAAAAAACATACTAACTCAAATGCAAAAATAGAAATAAAATCACGAAAAGGTTAAAAAATTACGACACAGAATTCTCAGGGTTCAAGATGAGACCTGAACCTGTACAAACAAGCCCCATTGAACCCTCGCTCACCCCAGCCAATTACACGCGGTCACGAATTACATTACCACATAGCCTCTGCTCCGGTGGTTTGTTAATGCTATCGGAATTATCATCGTGAAGAACTACCCATTTCCGATCATGTGGAGCGGTTCGTAAATAATGAAGGTTGAGATAATTTATAAGATGCATGGCTCCTTTACCCCTTCATTACGATGCCTCTTCAATAAATCATAATCTGCCTACCGTCATATGGCTTTAAGTAACGCTGAAGAGACATCAGTTGCGCAGATGTTGCAAAGAAGCTGCAATTACACACTCAGTTAAAATATCACTCTTCATACATTTTTCCTTCTACCATAAAATGATTTTGCTAAGCTTAGAGAGACCCCTTGTAATGAAGAGGGTAAAACTAAATAACTGAAAAAATATATACATGTCAACTAAAAATACAGAGACTTTTAAACAAGAATACTGGAGTCAAACTAGATATAAAGAGGGATGAATATGGGTTTGAAAAAGTGGTGGATTACTGTTAAAATACCGGTATATCTTCAGTAGCTCAACGGCATGATAAGACATTTCAATATATTTTTCCATTAAAATATTCGTAAGTGATCCTGGAAGATATCTGTGTCTGGTATTAAATGTTGTTAAATTTACCCAAGCTATGGAAGTTACTGTGTATGGGTCAAGTTTGCGGCCAAAATTGGAAATGCCACGGAGTTACGACCACTGTTTTTCATCTAAGCTTTATCTGAGTCAGGTGTGTACTAAATTCTTACCAACATCTGTCCCGCCAGCTACAGTTCAGGTATAATTGCTGTTACTTCACTTCTGCTCTTACAAAACACCCGACTTGCTCTTTGTCTCAGCACTACGCCACTGAAGCTGGTTCTCTGTGCCCGCCAGCATCTGCCTGTACGCGTGTCTCTCCGCCTCACACCTTCAATTCCACAGTTATTTTTGCGTCAAGTGTCTCTGTCCTACATCCTTAGCTTTACTACTGACACACACACACACACACACACACACACACACACACACACACACACACACCTCTATTGCTCCCAGAAGACCCTACACACAGCCCTTACCGACCCCCATAAATCATCAAGCAGTCCCTTCCTGCCTCCCACACATACTCCTGCTGTCATAACTCCCCCCCCAACACACACCCCCACCCCCACCCACCCACACACACACACGCCATCCCCCTACACCCCCCCCACACAAGTCACCTCCCCACACACACCACCACCACTACACACACTCCACCCTCCCCACACACGCACCACGCACCAGCACACATGCGCCTGATGTTCCCCACACGCCCCACACGTCCCCCGCCGGCGCATGTCTCGTGTCTGCCGCTGGCCTGGCTAGGTGGTGTGGGGCAGGAGTTTACGAGATAAAAAAAACAAATTAGTATTCGAACTCTCTTGCCCAACGACCAGTAATCAGTAGCCGAGGCTGTAGCTTATCTACATAAGATTTAATCTGGGTGATATAACATTTTGATAACCGCAATTACAGAATATAAAATAAACTCTCATGAAGGCCGTGGACTGCTTTACCGGCGTCAGCACCGAGCCTGGTGATAATCGACTCGTCCTGGGTAATAACGCGTAGCAATATTTTCCACACTTGATGGGACGCTTGCTTTCTCGTAAGTCTGCGATACCCACTTACGCTGTGCACTGATCGCAAGCTCTGGGCATTTTCTTACGCCACGGGATGGGATGAATGCTTTCCCCGGACAAGGTCGTAAGTCCGGGACATTATCTTACGCTGGGAACCACACGTCAGACAGCAACACTTCTTGCACCCTAAGTGTTATGTAGGTCTGAGCTCGAATTTACAAAAGTTCCCCAAGAAATTTAATGATACTCTCCAAGACACTTTATTAATATCAATGATCATTTTGTGCTTCTTATTTTGTCACTTTAATGTTCACTGTAATTTGACTGTGAGAGTTTGGTAGCTGTATAAGTGACAGCCAGAGAAAGAGAGGGGTGTGTGTGTGTGTGTGTGTGTGTGTGTGTGTGTGTGTGTGTGTGTGTGTGTGTGTGTGTGTGTGTGTGTGTGTGTGTGTGTGTGTGTGTGTGTGTGTGTGTGTGTGTGTGTGTGTGTGTGACTCCTTCCACAACCCAAGCATCGGAGTGTTTTCCTTGACCTCCACTAGTCTTTCCTAAGTTCACTGATTTCCGATTTTTTCTCTCCATCTTCTGCTTTCGGAAGGTCAAGTTTAGCGGATTGTGGTGCCGTCGGTGCTACTAGATTCCGTAAAAGAACAATAGAGGGGAAAATATACGACTGGGATCTAATCGGTAGTCGGAAAATTATACTGCAGAGTCAGCTTAACCTTCACCCACGAAGCAACTATACGATATTGAGGAGAGGATTTAAAGTGAAATAGATGGATAGATAAATAGATGGATACTGATAGATATTGATACATGGATACAGACAGACAGACATAGAGATATATTGATAAATAGACAAATAAATAAAGAATGCTGCACAGGGATCAACAACTCTCTCTCTCTCTCTCTCTCTCTCTCTCTCTCTCTCTCTCTCTCTCTCTCTCTCTCTCTCTTTCTCCACACACACACACACACACACACACACACACACACACACACTTCCACCCCCATACACACTTCCACCCCCCAACACACACGCACACTTCCACCTCCCCTCACACACACTTCCACCCCCCCTCCACACACACACTTCCACCCCCCACACACACACACTCCCAGCCCCCCACCCCCACACAGAGTGATTCACCAACACCCAGGTGCTCCGTGAGAAATTTTAATCGCAAAGTCATGTGCCAGAAAAAAAAAAACTAACAGGATCAAGGTAAAGGTGAATTACATGAACTTAATTTTACTTATGCAAGGTAAAGGACGATGCAGGAGCATCATAATGTCTCCTAGGGGGCGATTTTACAGTCCATGGCGAGTGACAGGGCGACATGGAGGCGATCTGTTTGTGTCCACCCCTTACGGGATTAAGGTGTCTGGCAATAAATAGATAGATAGACAGAGCCGCATTCTAGCTGGCAAGGACTTCCTAACGCCTTTTCCTTTGCGACTTTATTTTTGCATACTACCATTCGCAGTCTGATATATACTGCTATCTCAAGACGATATCATTTAGCTCAGGACTTACTTCTCCTTCTTGAGAAGTAAATTCTGCCTATCTATTGCCAGACGCCTTAAGGGGTGGCCATAAACAAATCGCCACCATGTCGCCCTGTCCCCCACCATTTCGCTTGCCTTCCCCCATGATCACATCCCCGTCTCTAATATACCTCTCCATCATAAATTCGTTGAGTATGTTCTAATTCTCCCAAGGTAAACAGAATCATCTGGGAGGTAACAAGAATACAAATTACGCCATCGCAAAAACGTGTTATGGTGTACTGTGCAACATAAATCGCTAAGGAAGTGGTGTTACGAAGCCAGTGCCAACGCGAACAAGGCTCTATATCTACGTCACAATACCTACGTCACTCTGGCTCCGTGACGTAAGAATTTGCCTGTCACACCTCAACCTCTTGTATGTTACCTGAGCAAAATATGTAGATAATGTTGTATACCCCATGATCAACACAGAAAACAATATTACGTGCAAGATCGAAAATAAATCGCTACGTGAGAGGCGCTGCCGAGTCCTAAGTCATGGCTCTAAACCTACGTCACCGAACTTACGTCACTTCACCTCACCGACCTAAATGACTACCGTATACCAGAGAATAATAACGTGGATGTTACGTCACTAGACCACAGCGGTATAGCCAAGAATGATAATGGACCTGTTACGTTACTTTACCTTACCGACGTAAATATCTAAGAGGAAAAATTTTAATGTGGATGTTACGTCACTTCAAATTCGCGACGTAAATGACTGTGCTGAAGCCTTAATTTACTGATGTTGAGGTGGAAGGCGATAATAATCAGTGTTGGCAATGTGCTAAGCGTCCCTTCGCCTCCCCCACTACCCTGACAACAGCGGGTGAGGTGTGGGGCTGGTGTTGGCACGGTGAAGCCTGTGTGACACCAGAGAGAGCCAAGGTGGTGGTTACCTGGGATGCTAATAAGGCACCAGCGCGATCCTCACTCCACACACGGCCAACAAGAGCGAGTCTCAAGCCCCTCAAGAGCAGCTATTTATATTCTCCTCTTAAGGCAGGGAAGGATGTGACTGGAGTGTACTGGTGTTGTGATAAGGAGGGGTAGATTGAGATGGTTTGGGTATGCTGAGAGGATGAAGGATGACAATTGGGTGCGGAAGGTGAGAAGTGTGAACGTTGAGGGTAGCGGTGCGACAGGCAGATCGAAAAAGACCTGTGACGAGGTTATACGGTGTGACCTCAGGGATATGGGACTTAACAGGTGGGCTGCCAGTGATCGAGCAGCGTGGACAATCGCCATTAGGTGACCAGGGCCGATCCATGCAAGCACGTTGGAGCCTTTATAAATGATAGTATGTAGGTGTTCGTGAGGGACGCCTTCACGTGATGGCACATTCATTACCCGGTCATACAACGTCCCCCAACTCCCTCTCAAGCCCCCAAATTAGGAGGATGGTGGGCTGTAGGAAAAGGGAAGCTTCGGCCTGCAGTTTACCGGGTTCACGTTCACATGAGCCTGGGTCTGCAACAACCAGGATAGGTGCTGTTGGGTAAAAATGTGTGTGTGTGTGTGTGTGTGTGTGTGTGTGTGTGTGTGTGTGTGTGTGTGTGTGTGTGTGTGTGTGTGTGTGTGTGTGTGTGTGTGTGTGTGTGTGTGTGTGTGTGTGTGTGTGTGTGTGTGTGTGTGTGTGTGTGTGTGTGTTCTCTCCTACAAGTTAGAAAAAATAAGGCCTTGGGCTGAAGGTGTTAAACTTGCTGGTGTGTAACTGTTGTCGGATCATCTCTTTGTTCTTGACCTTCCCCAGGCAGTCAGTTGTTTTCCCTGCTCGCCCTCCGTCGTGTCTTATCTGCTGCCACCCCTTGAATCAGCCTCAGTTTCACATCCAGAACCACACACCAAACCTCTGCCTCACCCCCACATATACCACTACCTTTTCCACACATTATCTCACCTTTCTCTGCCTCACTTCCACTATTCCTTACCTTCCCTTTCCCTCTACTACACACCACACCACTGCCTTACCCCCATACACACACCACTATCTCAACCACAAACGCCCTACCTTCACTGTTCCTTCCCTTCCCTTTCCCTCTACTACACACCACACCACTGCCTTACACTCATACACACACCACTATCTCAACCTCAAACACCTCTTTCTCACCTCCATTATTCTCTATACATTTCCCTTCCTCGCTCCCATGCATCCCCAAACCCATGTAATTATTTCCCTACCTCCCCCGTTTCCCCCAAACACCCCCACCTCAGTTTCAAACCCACGTATTTCCCACGGCTCTGACCTTCCAGCGGCTGGCCAATTAGTCCAGCATTCGTTCCAGCCTTCGCTACAAATCCCGTGGCAGTCAAAACCTTAGGACGGTATTCTCGTCAGTTAAGGAGTCTCCCTAGCACCTCTCCCTTAGCGATTTATTGTTGGACACGGCTGGTTAATATCCTTTTGGAGATATCAGATGGATTTCAGTAACACAGCGGAGGACAGTAAGGTGTAATAGGAAAAATAATTCGCTTGCGAAAAGGAATTAGGGAGCTTCCTTACGCGACCAGACTACGGGCCTTGGAGTTCATATATCACTTCGCAGTGCCTGTTTAGAGTGGAAGCAGGAGTCATGAGTCGTTTAGTATATGGCTAGTCACAATATTATTACATGGCCTGGAGGGGGGAGTGAGTTGGGGGGAGGGCAGCCAAATGGTAGGGGACAGAGCGACTTGGAGGCGTTTTGTCCGCGGCCACTCTTTGCGGGATTAGGGCGTCGGGTTATAAATAGATGGATAGACTCTCCCTATTACTTATCTCTCGTCTAAGGGAGTGTGAATACCCCTGGATGTCCCAAGGGTATGTGGGACAGACATGGACAAGACTAGGAAGGTGACGTGTCCTTAATGATGGCTGAAAAGGTTGTGAGGAACCATACGCTGATCAGGGGAAAATCTGCTACCCCAAGAAGGTCATGCTTTATTTCTGAGACGGAATTTCGGCAGTGGGTTTGGGTATGAGGGATGGTGGTGGGTGGATGTAAGTGTGAAGGGATGGTGGTGCGTGGGTGTAGGTGTGAGGGATGGTGGTGGGTGGGTGTAAGTGTGAGGGATGGTGGTGGGTGGGTGTAAGTGTGAAGGGATGGTGGTGGGTGGGTGTAGGTGTGAGGGATGGTGGTGGGTGGGTGTAGGTGTGAAGGGATGGTAGTGGGTGGATGTAAGTGTGAAGGGAAGGTGATGGGTGGGTGCAGGTGTGAAGGGAAGGTGGTGGGTGCGTGTGGGTGTGAAGGGATGGTAGTGGGTGGGTGTAGATGTGAAGTGATCGTGGTGGGTGGGTGTAGGTGTGAAGGGAAGGTGGTGGGTGCGTGTGGGTGTGAAGGGATGGTAGTGGGTGGGTGTAGATGTGAAGTGATCGTGGTGGGTGGGTGTAGGTGTGAAGGGAAGGTGGTGGGTGGGTGTGGGTGTGAAGGGATGGTAGTGGGTGGGTGTAGATGTGAAGGGATCGTGGTGGGTGGGTGTAGGTGTGAGGGATGGTAGTGGGTGGGTGTAGGTGTGAGGGATGGTAGTGGGTGGGTGTAGGTGTGAGGGATGGTAGTGGGTGGGTGCAGGTGTGAAGGGATGGGACAGGCTGCCACCCCTGACCTTCGGGGGCCAAACAGACTTATGGGGGAGGAGCAACGCCACTACAGGTAATGAAGTTCAACAATACTCATAAACGTTCCTAAGCCTGTTCATAAATGTTCTTGAGCCTAGGTAGTACGTAACCCCACTATTCATAAACGTTCTTGAGCCTAGGTATTGTGTCACTCCTTTATTATAAAACATACTATATTCTTTATTTATTGTTTCCTATCATCATACATTTTTTTATTCATGTTAGGATGGACTTCGTGAACTGGGGCGATTTCCTTTATTAAATTCTTTTCTCTAACAAAATTCTCCCCCCCCACCCCCCCAAACAAAGAACAAAAAACAAAAAAGAATCAGCAAACATGAACTACAAAAAGAGGTCACCTGAATGGGCCACGACTTTCTGGAGTGGGGGGGGGGGGTCAACGCGACTAAAACAATGACGCATTCTTGTCTGTTTAGGAGGGAGTCAAAATTCCGTTCACTAAAACTTGGTCTAAAATTGCCATATCTTCATCTTGAAAGCTAAATTGCAGCTAGACATTAACAAAGGAATATGGTGCAACTCACGAAGGGCTAGGGACAGGAAGCAGAGCCGTAGTACTGTCTAATTTGCCGATGAACTATGGGAAAAAGACAGCCAAAAAACAAAAACCTCCGCCAAGTTATGGTGAACGAACTATAGAATGTCTCCCTTTCCAATGAGGCTGTAAAAGAACGAATAATCAGACCATAAGAAGAAAAAAAATGGGATCTGGACATTGCAAATAGAAGGGTGGAGGGAGAAGTACATGGTGGGAGGAGAAGGAGATAAGCTGGAGACAGAAGCGAAGCGAGTGGAAGAGAGAGAAAAAGATGCGCTGGGAGATGGGAAGGGTAGTGGAAGAAAGGAAGGGTGAAGAGGAGAGGAAAGAAACGGGAAGGTAACAGTGGAGGTGGGGACGGGAGGAATGGGAAAGGTTGGTTATGATGGAGGGAGAATGGAAAGGTATGTGGAAGAGTCGTGCTGTATAAAAGGCAGAGAAGGGAAGGGCTGGGGAAGAATGAAAGGATGGAGAGGCGAGGGAAGGGAAGGTAATGGTGGAGGGGGATTGGGAACATGTGTAAAAGAGACAGTCGTGCTGCATAATGGGAAGGTGATGTTGGAGGGAGAAAGGGAAGGTAAGGTAGGAGAGAGAAGGGCAAGATGTGTGGGAAAGACAGGGACGGCCGAACTAGGAGAAAGGAAGGGTGGTGTGGGAGGAAACAGCTGGCTAACATAAGAATGGAGAGATACATGGGAGAAAAAAATGGAATGATGGATGAAAGACGAGAAAAGGAAGGTGCACGAGCGAGAAGGGAAAAGCTAGACAAAGAGGAAGAGAAGGAAGGAGAAAGGAAGGGTAGGAGGAGAAGGTACGATGTGCAGGAGAGAAAGGGAAAGCTGGGATAGGAAGATGGAAGGGGGGAAGGACAGAAGGATAAAAGGAGAAGGAAAAGTCCACGAGTGAGGAAAATGGAAAATGTTTGGGAGAGAAAATGACAACTGGACCTCGAAGGAAAGGAAGGAGGAGAAGGGATGGGTGGAAGGAGACGAGGGAGGAGAAAGGAAAGGTAAATGGAAAGGAGGGAGGTGTATGAGAAGTACATTTATAAGTACATATACAAGTACATCTATAAGTGCATCTGTAAGTTCATCTGTAAGTCCAACAGTAAGTACATCTATTGGTATGGGTAAGAAAGCGAGTTATTCCGTTTACTACCATGATGCTATTTTTTTTTTAAATTCTTCTGTTTACACATGAATTTATTCAGCTCAGGAGACTTTTCAAGCACGAGGGACCTTCATTAGCTCCTTCAGTGCGAAAGCTCTGCTGAAATAAGAGGAGACAGAATGACGAGGAATTAAACATCAAGAGACAGAAGAGTAAACAGAAAGCTGACGACCTCTAAGTTATACCACACAAGGGCGACTTAAGGACGACCTCTAAGTTATACCACACTAGGGCGACTTAAGGACGACCTCTAAGTTATACCACACTAGGGCGACTTAAGGACGACCTCTAAGTTATACCACACTAGGGCGACTTAAGGACGACCTCTAAGTTATACCACACTAGGGCAACTTAAGGACGACCTCTTAGTTATACCACACTAGGGCGACTTAAGGACGACCTCTAAGTTATACCACACTAGGGCGACTTAAGGACGACCTCTAAGTTATACCACACTAGGGCGACTTAAGGACGACCTCTAAGTTATACCACACTAGGGTGACTTAAGGACGACCTCTAAGTTATACCATACTAGGGTGACTTAAGGACGACCTCTAAGTTATACCACACTAGGGCGACTTAAGGACGACCTCTAAGTTATACCACACTAGGGCGACTTAAGGACGACCTCTAAGTTATACCACACTAGGGTGACTTAAGGACGACCTCTAAGTTATACCACACTAGGGCGACTTAAGGACGACCTCTTAGTTATACCACACTAGGGCGACTTAAGGACGACCTCTAAGTTATACCACACTAGGGCGACTTAAGGAAATCCAAGATGCTAAAACAGACGTGTGGAAAATGCAGTACGGGGTTTAAAACTGCCTACGAGCTTTCACCCCTATTTGGAAGCAGCGACCCCTTTCCACTTAGCATATAATGACCCCAGAAATGACCGAAGGGAGCTTAATGGCCCTTCCAATACCCAGGGTTTATTCTCAGTGACCTGCATTTAAATACTGTAAAGCCTAATTGGGAAATGATTACGTAACACTGCTTAAATTTGAATGACCTGTGCAAACTCTGTCTTCCTCTACCTGTATTTCTCACTGCCTATGACCTCCAGTCTTTCAAACGTAGTGTGTCCAGGCATCTCGTAAATGAACAGCTCTTGAATTTGGCGCTCTGTTATCTTGTTTTTCTTGGAGGGAACAATCTTACGGGCTTCTGGCCTTTGGTTCCTTCTTCCTCGCATAAAAACAAAAAATTATGACACGAGTGATTTACCCCCTCAATAAGGTGATGTGAAGGAATTACTGAACACTACACTTAACCCCTTCCTGTTCAAATTAGCCCTTGGTCGCTATACTCAAGAGCACGATAGCAAAGTGGGTCGTGTGTGTGTGTGTGTGTGTGTGTGTGTGTGTGTGTGTGTGTGTGTGTGTGTGTGTGTGTGTGTGTGTGTGAACAGTATAACTCATTTTTGTTTCCATTTTAGCCAAACTTAAAAACGTATTTGAGGGCTGGTAAAGAGGCTGACCTTATAGCATCTTAGAAGAGGCTGACCTTATAGCATCTTAGAACAATAGGTCAAAGGTCAAGGTCACAGGGCGAGGTCAATTTAAGCAGCTTTGATCCGACTGAGACCCAGCTTGGTGGGAGGGCTGAGAATAAAGCAGGGATAATCCGATTTTGAGAATAATCAAAATACAAGGTTCTCGGGCAGGATCAAAGGTTCAATCCTATAACACAGTTTTTATTCGATTTTGACCAAACTAGGTGGAATGGCTGAAGGCCAGGCAAGGATGAACATAATCGATTTTGAGAACAGTAAGTCAAAGGTTAAGGTCGCACTCCAAGGTCAATGCAAGGTCAACTTATGCAGTTTTTATCCGATCTGGACCAAACGTGGGGGAATGGTTAAGGGTCAAGCAAAGATGAAGTTACTCGATTTTGAGGGCAGTATATTTAGCTTAAGGTCACAGGGCAGAGACAGAATATTCTTCCTTGATATCAACTGCACAGACGTGGGTATTGCAAGCTCGGAATGCACCTTCACGTTTTTTATTATATACTTATGACTACTGGATTTTATTTCTTTTAAGTTTAGCATAGCACTATGGTAGTAAAAGTGGTACTAATAGCTTCATCAAAGTCTGCCACTTCGAAGGTCTCTCTAAGGCAAGTTAAAATTGTCCAGGCCCAATAGACAGACATACCAATAGGCAGAATGACCAAGGTAGGGAGATATCTGATAGACAGACAATAGACAGAAGAGACAGAGAGAGAGGCAACAGACAAGATAAACAGGGACAACAGACAGAAACTTTAATATCCTGAAAGCCTGGTCCATCCTACACCCTCAACACCCCACACACAACCCAGAGACAAACACGGGCCAAAGCAGACAGGTATTAGACAGAAACAAGAGACAGGAGACGAACAAAAAGAGACAGCAGACAGAAACTCTTAACCCCCTGAGGGGATGGTCCGTCCTACACCCACAACACCCCACACACAACCCAGAGGCAGACACAGGCCAAGGCAGACAGATATTAGACAGAAACAAGAGACAGAAGACAGACAGACAGACAACAGACAGAAACTCTAACCCCCTGAGGCCCTGGTCCGTCCTACACCCACAACACCCCACACACCAGCCAGACACAGACACAGGGCTCGTGTTCCCCCTCACCACACTGTATTTATGCTTATGAACATGTCCCTACTCTCCGGGCATGAGGCGGCTGGGGGAGGAGACTGGGACTGGGTTAGGCGGTGCACCAGGAACTGTGGGTTGGGTGAGGTTGAGTTAGGTTATGGGTTGGATAAGGCTGAGGTAGGGTAAAGACTTTGGGCTGGGTTAGATTAAGTTAGGATAAAGAAGGTAGGGTAGGGGTTAAATAAATTCTAAGCCTGTTGTACTGGTTAGGCACTGAGAGTTAGGGGCTTGGTTAGGGAATGTGGGTGTTGCCGTGGGGTTGGTAAAGTGGGTAATGGAGTAGCTACAGACTGGACTGGGACTGGGTTAAGGACTGGGTTAGGGAAGGCGAGGTGCAAAAAGTGGGCCGGAGATAAGGTTAGGAACTGGATTAGGCTTGGGAATGTGGGTTAAGGACTGGGTTGGGGACTTCGGATTGGAGATTAGGCTCAGGAGTTGCAGCGGATTAAAGGCAGTGAGTTACAGATTATATGGATTAGTATGGATAAGAATAAATGGATTAAGAAATGCGGGTCATCAGGGAGTGGGTTAGAAATAGCTGGTCAGGGAATGTGGTCCGGGGAACTGACAGGGGAGGAGGGGAGTGTTAGTCATAATTTTACACAAAGTACGTCCTCGTGTAGAACGGCATGAGGACTGAAGCGACAACATGGAGAGGTTCGTGCAGTCATGGATTATTTTGTCTTTTTTTTTTTTTTTTCCAAGTTAATAATATCTGGGGGAAGAAGGAACGTAAGGAGGTTAGTCAAACAGAGATGAATAGTTTCTACCAAGACTGACTATAATCGTGTGTTGGTGGCATGAATAAGGGTGAAACAGTTATGGCGTTGGAGAGAAAGAGCCAAGGTGACGGACAGACAGGCATACAGTGAGACAGGAAGAGTGATGAGCGTGCATAATGACTGAGTCGGAGGTCAAAACAAGGTGGATGGTGGTGGTGGTGGTTGTGGTGGATGTGGTCATACTACACGCTGCTGCCTCACTCCACCGCACACTACCTCTCACTCTAACCACACTTTCTCCTGTACCTCACTCTCACAATCACTCATTCCATACACACCTTATCCACAATCTCAATCATCACTCAGAGGGTCTCGTCTCTTCTGAAATTTCGAAACCTATACCTAAAAATTCGCTACCTGTACAGTATTAACCCCTTCAATACAACTTAAGCTTCTATCATTGGAATCTGAATTATGTACTATGTGCCTGAAATCACTTAACCCCTTCGGCATGATGACGTCTTCTTAAATTCATTCTTGAAACCAACAGGCCATTTTTTTCAATCAGCTTGGGAAGGACTTTTAACTATAAGGTATAAACAACATCCCCTAATCTCTTCAGTACCATGGCATATACATTATTTACTCTCGCTACAACCACACTATTCCCTCTCATCACAGGAACGAGTCCGACGACCTTTCGAGGTAAGAATGTTAAAAATATCCTCCACTAACTCCTTAAAGAACATGTTTTTTTTTTCTTTTTTCCTTTTGTAGTCTTACTGCTCACAGGTCGAATTTTTGCTCTCACCTATTACCCTGACCACTGACTTTTCTTTCTTTTTTTTCTTTCCCTTTTTCTTAACAGAATCCCTTGTTTTTCCCTTAACTCGAAACGTGAACGCTGGCCTTCAGTGTCAGCACAAAACTATTCTCCCAGAGATGAGGTGAAGCAGGATCAAGAAACATGGAAAGAGGAAGTACAAGCGTCGGCGAATTATTAACAGCACGTCCAGTGAAACAGCAAACACAGCCACATCACTCAAGGTTCCAAAAAATCTAGCTCCTCCTCACAGGGTAAAGACTGTGGGGTAGGGACCGTGGGCTGGGTTAGGTGAAGTTTGGGTGAAGAAGGTAGCGTAGTGACTAAATAAATTCTAAGCCTATCATATTAGGGACAGTTAGGGACTTGATTAGGGACAGTTAGGGAATCTGTACTAGAACATACGTTTGGAGTATTTCTCGTCCTGATGCGCTTCACACATGCTAGATAGCACAGAACTGAATATTAACATGTCATACCAAAAATAGAACGTCATATTGAAAGTATTGCGTGGTCTCTTCAGTCAACGAGAGGACGACTCTCAGGTCCCCAAACAGGTACGGCCAGAACACCTATCTTCCTGGTTTTGTCTGAATAAAACTTGCAACTGGCGAAATACTGTGAAAAGCCAGTCTGTGCTAGTGCGTGTTTCATATGGTTCGATTTATCCGCTATGTATTCGTTAAATTTTGGAAAGATATTTGTGTCTCTGTACAGTAGCGGTCAATAGTATTTTTCTTCTTGCCTCAAAACTGTATCAAACTTAATGAGATCTTGATAAAACTAACCAGTAATACTTTAGTGGATCGGAAGGTATGGAATTTAGCTTCATTAGTCTGGAACGCCATGTTTTAAAGGGATTACTGGACACAAGATTATGCACCCGTGTCCTAACGCATTTGTAATCGCTGTTCCATCTCCCTTCTACCTCATGAAATAGTAACTCACCATGTTCGTTATTCCGTCACTATAGTATTTTTATTCTAACTTGGTCCACACTTCCGCCCTTCTGTGGCTAATTTCCCGCTGTTCAACTGGAGAAAAGGGGAATACTATAACTCTACCTCTTTTCCATAGCACCTCCTCGTAACTAGCATCATATTCTACTACTAATCTCATGTTACACCTCAGCATTCAAGATGGAGAGACGGCAATTTTAGGCCAAGTTACAGTAAAAATAGCATAGAGGATGTTTTCAGCTACAAAAAGGGTCTCCGTATTGAAAAGATACCATGCTGTCGCTCTTGGGCTTCTGTGACACACTCTCAGCTGAATAAAATCGCCTAAATTTACCTAGCAAATACACTACTAAAGGTGTTCTGACCACTAAAATGATTAATGACGACTGCGTCCACTGTAATATCTCCAGCTCAAAATGCACCTCCTATGCTGTATATATATATGGAGTCAGCAGGCAAAATACAGAAAGTTGTCATTGAAGTGAATAATTATAAACTCGAGAACTGTTATGCTTCCTTGCTTCAGAAAATATTAGTTAAGCCTGAGATACAGCCATTATACATCTCTACTAAAACATAACTACTGAACAAACTAAAGGCAATTCATTCTCAGGTTGAAAAGCTATCTCTCGTGCGCTCTCGAACAAGCAATCCCCATGCAGGCCAAGCACGTCAGCAGCGAATTAACAAGCGTAACGAGGGTGGGTAACAACCGCGGAATGTGCACAGTCCATAAACGAAGTACTATCCAAGACGGCATCTTTAATAAAACGGCATCTGGGAAGTCATCTTAGTGGGCATCAGCGGGTCTGGAACTGAGTGAAATTTCCAGATGATGCCTAATTCTTTTTCTTTGTTCAGTGATGTATTGTTATAAAATATGTGATTATTAAAACACACATACACACATACAGGCTAAACACACACACACACACACACACACACACACACACACACACACACACACACACACACACACACACACAGAGTTTCAGACCTCTTCAGCTAGTATTTCAAAGTACCATGCACAGGGGAATGAGTGCTGATATTTTTTGCGCCAACTGTACGAACGACCACCAGAACGACCCCTTTCCCTCAGTTCTTCATTAATCTTGCGGTACGACTTTGGAGGACTCATCAGGGGGAGAGATACGCGGGTCTGTGTCCTACTGACGAATGACACCCAAGCCTGATACTTACCGAGCTCTTCTGCGGTTAGTTAATTGCCAGACGAGGAGCTCTGGGCCAGCAAAAGTAGGGCCGGGGCAGGAGTTATCACCCTATCCCCCCTGTGCTCCCTTGTCACCCTATTCTCCCTTTGCTCCCTTGAATACTCTCCCTTGCGCATTTCTTTCTATATATGGTCCTTCGTAATTGAGGTTGGGTAATGCTGGAGTTACGTGCATGAGATGGCAATAAGGGATGACTTGGGGATTTTAGTCGGAGAAAGAAGACCTTGGTGATATCCAGTCTGACTCTCTCACCCTCCCCCATCAGAGGGAAGTTGGAAGGAAGGGACACACACACACACACACACACACACACACACACACACACACACACACACACACACACACACGCACGCACGCGCGAAGAAAGAAAGGATCACCAGAGACTCCACTTACACACACACACACACACACACACACACACACACACACACACAGGACACACGAAGAAAGAAAGGGTCACCAGAGACTCCACCTAGACACACACACACACACACACACACACACACACACACACACACACACACACACAGAAGAAAGAAAGGGTCACCACAGACTCCACTCAGACACACACACACACACACACACACACACACACACACACACACACACACACAGAAGAAAGAAAGGGTCACCACAGACTCCACTCAGACACACACACACACACACACACACACACACACAGAAGAAAGAAAGGGTCACCACGGAATCCATTTCCTGGCGTATCATCGCGGTCCGGCATTAGTGTCTTTAGCCACCAATATCTCAAGCACAAATTCCCCGTTATCAGGCCGGCCACCCCTTCTCCCAGCCCTTCCACCGCCACCCCTTCCATGTCGTGGCCGTCGCTCTTGGCCCGTATTCTCGCCAGCTTAGGGGGTTTCAGGCACTTGTTTCTCGATGTTTCAGTCTGCCTCTTCCACTTCCATCATTCAACAGTAAGTCGTTATTCACATTTACATCAACACTGCCTACCAGCATACAGGAAACTCAATGTACTAGATAGAAGAAATCGGTAAGGAAGAACTGCTACGGATCCCCCTAAAAAGACGAGAATTCAAGGCCTTGTGCCCTCCGTCTCCACCCTTGCCTGGCCGGGAGTATAATTGCGGGGACGCGCCTTACCAGAGACCCTTTTTTCAATCCCTAATTTCACTCATTGTTCCTTGCGTTATGAGGTGCACATCGCAGCCTCGACTTTCCTTTTTAAGATTTGTCTTCCATGATTGGGCGTTCATTCCCCAAGCAGATAACGTAAGATGTCCTGAAGGAAGTTAAAAAGAAGGCAATTTTCAGGATGTCTCTCCTTTCAAGCAGCATGCATACCTCTCTGTCTCTCTCTCTTTCAGTCTCTCTCTCACTCTCTCTCTCTCTCTCAATCAGTCCACAGTTATTCACTATACGCTATAATTACTTGACTGCGGTATCTATATTTCATCACTTCAGTGTGGAGATTTCAATGCAAACTCAAGAAGTTATCCAAGAATGAGACAACCAAGCTCATCGACGAAGAAAAATATACAGTATGTATGGTGAAGATTTGTGTCCTTCAGCAGCTTATTTCACGCACCTCAGTGGCCTAAAATGACAATACTACGACTCTTTCCATGGCACTTCTTAGTGACTAACATCATATTCTAGGATCTATTGTTGCAGCTCAGCATTCAAGGTGGATAGACGGCAATTTTGGGCCATGCTAGAGTTAAACGAGTATAGTTATTTCTCTTTAAATTCGAAACGGTTTCGAGGTCGTTTTAGGGCTGGAGAAAAAGCCCCTGTAAATTTGCTGGTAATAATTCCTTACGCGTCTGGAGTTTCAAACTAGTGAACCGAGACTCTGACCCTTCTAACCCGCCTGAAAATTGGTGGTTAGTTAAGGAAGCTGTCATTAAGCTTCGACACAGATTCTGGATGATGTAAAGGAATTATTGACTTAACGACGGGCTAGTACGAGAGCTCTGGCAACCACCACCCTCTCACCTTTTTCGATATTGGGGATTAGCTTAGCAAATTCCAAAGGGATGAATGAAGATTGGGTGGATGCCTGACGTCCAATCTGCTGGTAGTTCTAATTTTGTACCTTCCTGTTCCTGTTTTTACATTGCTCCCACCTTGATTATATGACAGGGAGGTCAGATGATGATGATGATGATGATGATGATGATGATTCGTAAATTCTACATAGATTCTTAAATATGTTCCAAAGTGCAATGGAACTATTCACCTCGGTAGGTTGGAGGGAAACACAGGTAGAAGACGTTGGCAGAGAAACACGGGCAGGATAGAGGAACGAGAGGTTGGCAGAGAAAGTCAAATACGAGATGTTGACAGAGAAACACAGGTCCGAGAGGCTGGCAAAGAGGAAGACATACGAGATGCTGGCAGAGAAGCAGAGGTACTGGAGGTTGGTAGAAAAACATAGGCAGGAATAGCGGGCAAAGAAGCACAGGCAGGAGAGGGTGGCAGAGAAACATAGGTACGCGATGTGGCAGAGAAACAGAGGTACTGGAGGTTAGCAGAAAAACATAGGTAGGAAAAGTTGGAGGAGATGCACAGGTAAGAGAGGTTGGCGGAGGGTTGGCAGCGCTGGCCTCCTCCACCCCTGTAGTGTGCAGTAATGGCCCACTTCCGGTCATCAGGTGGTTGGTGCTGGAGGCGGGGCGGGTGCAGGAGCCTAGGGCAAGCCTCTCACTACCTCCAGCATCACCTTCCTTTGTTTTATTTTCCTCTGCTGTCATCATCTTTTTGCGGTGCTCCCATCTTTATAAGTCCTGCGCACAGGCTCCTGACGCGAATATTTCCATGCGGTGCTCCTGGATGGGCTGGGTTTCTTGCGATCTGGCTGACTCGTTCGTGTGGGGAGGGTCACAGGTGAGACAGGTGTTGGCGGAAGGGGTCGTTGTATCGTGGGCTTCTTTGTTCTCTCTCGCTTCATCCCCATCATGCTTCTCGGTGCGGTAAGACTCATGGACAAAGTCTGCTTTCACCTTATCCCTGTTTACGTAGCGGTACAAATGGGGACCTGGATGTAAATTTGACTGTTGGGTATCATATTCTTTGGGGAGGACTGGGGCCCGTATTCTGGTCGGGTAAGGAGGCTCCCTAGCACCTCTTCCTTAGCGATTTATTTTTGGATACACCTGATTAACATAATTTTGTACCTTATAGCCTATCCGGTATCCGCTGTGTATGGCAACGTTAGAAGGATTTGTGTAACAGAAAAGGAGAGTAAGGAGTAATGGGCAAACTAAATCGCTTAGGAAAAGGTGTTATGGGGCAATCTTAACCGACGAGAATACAGGCCTGGGTTTTCGGAAAAGTGGGTTATCTGCCTTGGTCACCTTGTTTAATCCACAGGCACTAATCCCAATCCTTCTCTCTCTCTTCCCATCACGCAAGCCTGGGGTGGGATTCGCTGACATGCATACGATCGAATACCCGCTGTAACCTAGATTTGTGTTTTACAGGAAGAACTAAACAGGGGAGATTTAGACATGGGAAGGTTTAGACATGGGGAGATTTAGACATGGGAAGATTTAGACATGGGATGATTTAGACATGGGAAGATTTAGACATGGGAGAATTTAGACATGGGAAGATTTAGACAAGGGAAGATTTAGACATGGGAAGATTTAGACATGGGAAGATTTAGACATGGGAAAATTTAAACAAGGGAAGATTTACACATGGGAAGATTTAGACATAGGAAGATTCAGACATGGGATGCTTCAGACATGGGAAGATTTAGACATGGGGAGATTTAGACATGGGAAGATTTAGACATGGGAAGATTGAGACATGGGAAGATTTAGACATAGGAAGATTGAGACATGGGAAGATTTAGACATGGGAGAATTTAGACATGGGAAGATTTAGACAAGGGAAGATTTAGACATGGGAAGATTTAGACATGGGAAGATTTAGACATGGGAAAATTTAAACAAGGGAAGATTTACACATGGGAAGATTTAGACATAGGAAGATTCAGACATGGGATGCTTCAGACATGGGAAGATTTAGACATGGGGAGATTTAGACATGGGAGGATTTAGACATGGGAAGATTTAGACATGGGAAGATTTAGACATGGGAAGATTTACACATGGGAGGATTTAGACAAGGGAAGACTTTGCATTCTTTTTTCCCTGGTCATCCTGCAGAAAAAAAGTTATAACCTACAGCAATTGTCGTCTCGTAACTATAATTTATCTGTAAATTTAGGACAAGATATGGAAAATTCAACAGCTTTCTTGTCCTTCCTGCAGGCCAAAATCAGACTTACGATAGGGAAATTGATCGTAAGTGCGTTTGCGTATCCTGTTCCCGGATCTTACAGGCAGTCCTTGTAGAGTATGTGGCTAAAAACTATTGCAATTTTTTTTTTTCATACAAGCGATACTGTTGGAGGTGAGACTGGCTAATCATCTCTATCGTAGCAATGCATGAAAAAGGCTCAGATCAACGCCTTGCAACGACACGAGGGACATTTAGGTTAATGTTCAAGTGACATGTAATAATATTTTATCCAAACTTTATACAAAACTGTACAAGTTATTATTATTATCATTATTATTATTATTATTATTATTACAACTATTACTACTACTGCTACTACTACTACTATTGTCATTACTGTTATTAATATTAATATTAATATTATTATTATTATTATTATTACAACTATTACTACTACTACAACTATTGTCATTACTGTTATTCTTCTTATTATTACTATTATTATATATATATATATATATATATATATATATATATATATATATATATATATATATATTGTGTGTGTGTGTGTGTGTGTGTGCGTGTGTGTGTGTGTGTGTGTGTGTGTGGTCAGGATGGGGTACAGAAAACCTTACCCAAAGATCCCATAGGCGACTCGAGAAACAAAAATGGAAAACTGATTAATTTTCCATAATTTATTGTGTCCTTAATGGCAAAAACGAACGATTTTAAAGGCGATCTATGGGCCGTATTATAGGTGGCAGAAGAGGATTCGTTGCACCTCTTACATAGCGATTTATTTTGCATATTACCCCTCCACATTCTCTTCCACAATGGGTTATTCATACCGCATGCAATAGACTAGAGGATAAAAAGGCGATAAGTGCAAAATGAATCGCTAAGGAAGTGGTGAACCTGATAAAATGAAGGATCTAAGAGTTGAAGGTAGAGTCGGCAGCGTGGAGGTAGTAGAGATGAGAGAACAGCCTAATACAAAACTGAAATACGCCAAGGAGGAGGTGCAAGTGAGGCTCCTTTAATCTGCAAGTAAACCTCCTTAACCTGACAAAAATAAGAATCTAAGAACTGAAGGGAAAGTCAGCGGGGTAGAAATGGTAGGGGGATCAGTCGTCAAAGTCGTGTTCATCTCCTGACGTGAATCTTTTTACATGACGTCCAGATGAAGGGGTGGAGGAATTTTTAGCATGGGACTAATTCGTAGCTTCGTCACACTTCACCTCCCTTGACTCCAATCAGTCGCTCACAAGTAGAGGAGAGGGTGTAATTAGAGACTCCCTCGTGTTATAAATATTCAGCCCCTTCGCGATAGGCCCCTCTCACACAGCCACGAAGCAGACGTCCCTAGCTATGAATTTCCTGGCATTTTGAACTAGTAGGTGTCGGCGAGATCTCCTGATAGAACCCTTACATGATTCTCTCTTGATCGATGGACTGGTTCTGGCTGGGATGATTACGGCTGAAGGTACGCAGAGCAAGAGGGAGGGAAAGGGGGACGTCAAGCATGCCAAGGGAGAATGGGAGGTTGATACAAGGGCGAATTTAGTCGACCGAAAAATACAGAGAAGCTAAAGCAGAGCGAAATTAGAGTTCAGATGAAGTGGAACAAAAAATAGAGAGATCATAAAAAGTGGAGGGAACAACCTGGGTATCAGATTTAGTGCAGCGAAAAATATAAAAGTTAAATAAGGGGCAGTGAAATGGCGAGGAACAGAACAACGTGGAGGCGATTTGTTTGTGGCCACCCCTTATGGGATTAAGGCGTCTGGCAATAGATAGATAGATAGATAGACAGAAATACAGTAGAACTCAAAATTAATGCCATCTCCCAAAGTGGACTCTCTTAATTTGTAAAAAAAAAAAAAAAAAAAAAAAAAAATCAACGCAAGGCAGCAAAAATGACATATGCAAAGAAAAATAAAGTTCTTGGGTTGAAAGGGTTAACCAACAGCAAATACAGCAGACTACAAAACAGCAAGGCCATGTTACCAGACTACAAAATACCAAGGACACACTGAGCAGACTACAGAATTAGCGAAGGTGCATTTAGTTAAGCAGAGAATTAGGAAGAGCAAAAATAAATGTACAAACAATAAGGAAAACTTAACTACATGCAAAATTAACCAGGTCCATTTTTAGCTCGGCATAAAAATAGCTGGGCCATATTTACCTGACTGCAACATTAACGATGGGAATTTGGTAGACCTCGAAATTAACCAGCAGGAAGAGTGAATGAAAAGCTAACATAGGCAAATTTACTCAAGCACAAAGTCAACCAGAAGCCAATTTATCAGTGAAATTTTATCTAAAGGCAAAATTTAACAGGGCGGAATTAACCAGGCGCAAGTTTAGATGACAGGAAAATTAAAGGAGGTAAGTTTAACAGAGTGGAATATTAACAACGACCAATAAAGATAACACTAAAATTAACCCAGACGAACCATCCGCATCTTCATTAGAGATATTTAGCTGGAGGAGTGTACGTGTGACTGAAGTGGAGAGGATAAGGTGGAGGGATGAGGAGGGCAGGTATGTGAATGAAGCTGGTGTTAGTTGGAGGGAGGGCAGCCTGATGGTGGAGGGCAGAGCGATGTGGAGGCAATATGGTCATCCCTTTAAAATTATGGCGTTGGGAATAAGGTGTTTTTCGGTTACACAGTCGAGGTGGGAGTAACGGTGTAGTGAACCATCGCACGATATTACTGTGATCTGATAAACCCTACACAGTAATTCGTAGCATAAAGGAATCATACCAGTGGCCTGTTGTTCAAAAAGACGTGAGTTCGATCCCCAGGTCCTTAGGGAATAACTGGAGAGCTTAAATATCATCAAAGCAATATATACCGATCTTCCACAACATTCAATGGCATAAAAATTAATATATAAATAAATAAATGCTAGTCCCATCACACCAGTCCTGAATGAAACAGCCATTCTAAATATTTATTACGGACAGTTGGCATTAGTGCCGAAGTGGTGACTATTAGGCCTCAGGGAACGAAATGCTAAATCTATGCCAGGAGTCAGGAATGCACACACACACACACACACAACTTTGAGAATTTTCGACTACACCAAGCTTACTGAGGACATCAAAACAAACAGTAAGGAGCACAAAGAAAGAATGCAATACCCACACTCAACAACTGGTCTAAAGGTCGAATATTTAATTTTGTTCGAGACCTCGGATTGGCTGTTCTCAAAATCGTATTATTATTTTTTTTAATCTTGGCTGATCCTTAACCGTTCCACCAGGTTAGGTTCAGAACGGATCAAAACAGTCTGCGTTACCCTGCCCACTGGTCTTCACACCTTTCCGTTCTTGTTTGACTCTTAATTCCTTCACCACGTTAGGTTCAAATCGAATAAAATCAGAGTTATGAGAATGAATATCTGACCTCGCCCTTTGACCCTGACCTCTGCTTGTTCTCAGAATTGAATTTCTTCCTCCTTACCTTCGCCTAGAATCATATCACCAAATCTGGGCGAAATCGGATTAAAAACTAATTAATCTGACCTTGCTATGTGACCCTGACTTTTAATATAACGTTTTCAAAAGTAAGAGGTCATCCCTTTGGTGACCTTGAACTCTTCCATCAAGCCTAGTTAAAAGATCAAAAGCTCATTCATTTATTTACTCGTATTTATATTTAGACAGAAAGAGAGGGATACAAACAGACAGACACACAGACAAACATACAAACACGCGCACCAGGCAAAATGTTACACCGGCCACGCCATCACACACGCAGGTGTAATTAAGACACATTTCGATTTTAGATTGAATTAAATGCAGGTGATATCTGGGTGAATATCTCTCTAAGACACACTATATTCGAAGAGCAGAGCACTTTATTCTGATGTCTTGGTTATAACTGACTGCCTTGTAATTTTAAGCAAGCATAACAACCCAAGAATAGATTTAGGAAGGCCGTCATCACCATCACTCTGGCTCTAATTCCGCTAAAATAGAGGGTTCATTTAACTAAGTCCATATTACTTTAAGAGTGAAGGTCACAGGGGGTTGCTGGGACGGCCGCGATCAAATAAAGGAAGTGGCGCTCATCACGACGTTATAAACCCTGTAAGAATATGCAGATTTCAGCACTAAAACTCCTGCCCAGAGATTAGCAGCTTCCGGTTTAGATATTCTGCCAGACAAGACGGCGCGCGGCAAAAACTGGATGGAAGGTAGTGTCGCGTTTCTTGCACTATAACCAGCCACCGGATTTTCATGGGTTTGACCTCTGTATTCACCCCCTTGCTTAGGAGGTTGTCAGCCGAGTGGTGGGGGCGTGAGATGATGTTAGTAATGCAGTGAGAGTCTTTTTCCGTCGAGATGATTACGCTGGAGGGTGAGAAAGGTTTTGTTCTGCTGTGCTGATGACCTAAACACCACGCTCCACCTAAATGAAATAATCTGGCACGGCTGGGAGCGTGAGAAGATTCAAGTGATGACGCGAGAGCTTTTGTCCGTCAAGGCGCTTACGTTAAAAGGAAGTGGGAAAAGTTTTGCTGGTGCTGCTGCGTTGATGATACACTGATCCAATCTCTATGCTTTGCAGGTTATCAGCGGAGTCGTGGGAGCGTGAGACGATGCTTGTAATGCAATGTGAATCGTTGTCTATCACAGTGCTTATGCTGGTAGGAGAGGGAGGGATCTTATGTTGATGTTGCTGTGTTGTTTTGATTATGTAACCCCCAACTCTGCAGAACGTGAGACGATGTTTGTCATGCAGTGAGGGTCTTTGTTTGTCATGTCGTGAGTCTTTGTGCGTGGAGGTGCGTACGTTGGAAAGAGATAAAGATTTTGATGCACAGACTGAGACAGAGTGTCTTCCCAAAGTTTGACAAAGACATAGCGGAAAAAGTGAACCATCTGAAACAAGTACTAGCAACGACAGGGTTTTTACTGTATTCCGCCAGCTGTAAATTGTCTTCAGACGGAACAGGGTAGATTGTTTCTTTGCCTGTACTGGTGAGAACAGAAGCGTGCAGTTTTCGTCCAGGTGTATGTTTAGGCAGGAGGAGTCTGAACGTGAGAGAGAGGAGAGGCTCTGTTGGTGCTCGTGGGTTGTAATTAGGAAGTAACTCCCTTGCTGTGGAGACTGTGAAGTGGTGGTGGTGGTGGGAGCGTGAGACAGTGACCGTGATGCAGCAATGATCTTTGTCCGGGGAAGTGACTACGTAGGAGAGGCAGGAGGGTGAGAAAGGTTTGTGGTGTTGTTCTGACCTAACCACCTGAACAACTGAACAAAATCGTCTTGTGAGAAATGGAACGTGAAAAGATCCGAGTAACGGAGTGAGATTCTTTTGTCAGTCGAGGTGTTTATGCAGGAGGGGTAAGGGGGCTGAGAAGGATTTTTTTTTTTTTTTTTTTTTTTTTTTCCCATGGCTGGCCCTCCTCAATGTGGTATTTCTTTCTCAGCAGAAGTAAAACATCCTTAGTGCGACTGTAACCATAAGATGATCTTAGTAATACCGGTGTCTACTTGAGGAAGACCTTGGGGAGAAATGGCGGTGAAGTGGGAAAGAATTTGCTGGTGTTGTTATGATGGTTTAAATTCCATCACACTGGCACATTTATTTACGTGTTTATGTATTTTCTTTTTTCTGTCTATGCACGATTTTATTCAGATTTTGGAGAATGCTGAGGAGGTCTTTGTCGAGGGAAATGCGTAAGATTTGTTGTGTTACCTCGAAGAACTGGATGTCAACACGGAAAGATTTAGCTGCTTAATACTGTCGTTTTTGTCGTTCATAATGTTACACTTCCTTCTGCTTATGAAGTACTGTACTGATGTTTTCCTCTCTCTCTCTCTCTCTCTATTCCACTCGTCCTCTCTCCAATCCATGTACTCCAAATTACCATTACAGACTAGGGGTTAAGAGGCACTTCACGACTGCAAATGACAGTAATACGACGCAGCGAGTGGGAGGGTCCACGCTACCTCAGATCCCCTGCAAAATGATCCACAATAATGGGAACAGTAAAACTGGCTCGGATGGGGTAAGCTGTTCTTCGTTGTCCCTCATCTCGTGTTTGGTCTCCAGGCGAGGTTACTGCTCTTGCTCCTTCACTACGGGGGTTTCTCCTGAGTTGCATAATAAGTAATAGTGCTGAAGTGGGACGCCTTCACGCGGTGGCACCGATATACCCGAGCGGCTCCTCTACCCAGCTATATAAACGTTCCTTAACTCCCCCTCTGTTCGCCGAGAGAAGCTGATGGAGGGATGGAGGACTGTAGGAAAAAAAGGGCAAATTTAGCCTGCAATCCACCGGGTTCGCGTCCACATGAGCCTGTGACCACAACAACAGCATAAAAATCGTGCTCTACGGGATGCTGGAGACTTTCAACTCCTTCACGATAAGAACTTCTCCTAATCTAGTGAAACAGCTTGGAGGCAACAAGAATAAGAGGAATGCCCCCAAAACAGGGTCCAACCGCCCACTTGCGCCAGGCTTCGTTCCATAGCAACGTCCCTGACCTTCCGCCTATGACCTTCCCATCCAACCATGACCTTGATATGCCTGATAGTTCTAAGCCAAAAATAAAAAAAATAAAAAAAAAAATAAAAAAAATAAAAAATATATGCTTTTAAGTGAATGCTATCGAATTTTTGAACAAGAACACACAGGTAGAGACAAACATACACTGCAGAGACAAGCCCAAACATTACCTAACTGGTAAGCAACAGGTGAAACAGAGAGAGAGAGAGAGAGAGAGAGAGAGAGACTAATGACACCCCAAGATGCATGGTTCCGCATACACTCTTCACCCTTCAAGGTTGTTCTCTCTCTCTCTCTCTCTCTCTCTCTCTCTCTCTCACACACACACACACACACACACACACACACACACACATCCTAAAAGTGTCTACGGGAGATAGAAGAATCTCTCTCTCTCTCTCTCTCTCTCTCTCTCAGTCTCCACGGCAGGAGGGAGGAGAGACCAGAAAATGAATAACCTGCCCTTCTCGTCAACGCCGCAAACCGCAGCTACGTGAGCCGCATGCGGACCCTGTTCTGTACATGTAGGGTCTAATGGCCTGTGCTTGTGCCCACTCTCTACCCCCGGAATGCCTGTGTCGTAGTCTCCTCTTCCTTAGCGATTTATTTTCCAAACTATTTATTGATATCCCCTGGTTTGCTTCTTATGTCTTCTCAATATCGACATAAATTGCATAACACAAGATAGTAACGAAGCAAAATCAGAAATAAATCGGTAAGGAGGAGGTGTTAGTAAGCTTCCTAACCGTACTAGAATACCGCCTATACTCCTGTCATACTCCTGTCGGGTAAGGATGTTCCGTAACACCTCTTCCTCAGCGATTTATTTTTGGATATGGCCGGGTAATTGCCTTTCGAATGTTATTTATTCAGATTATGGCGATATTCGATGGATTTATGTAACACAGAAGAGAGCAGAAGCAAAATAAATCGCTTATGAAAAGGTGTTTGGGAGTTTCCTTTTCCGACCAGAAAAGAAAGGTAAACGATCAAGGCCACTGGGCAGTCAACTCAAAACAGAGCTGATTTGAATGAAAGTGGGCGGATGGGTTAAGGATCAGGCAAGAACAAAGCAATCCGATTTTGAGAGTAAACTTTGGAAGGTTGCGATCACACGACAGTCAAATATTCGGTCCCAGGATCAGCTGGTGGTCGCGGGTGTTGCACTCTTTAAAGCCTCCTCCTTCCTCTTTCCTTCTTTCTTGCTACTGACAAACGATTATATTCAGATGAAGGGATACACCGCACAGTTAAGTGGTAAGGAGTCCCATCGCCTTGCACCCCTACACTCATCCCTCTCTTACCCTCGACGTTTTGTTTTGGTTAGACTGTGTTATGATAGGACACAGACACTAAAAGGCGAGGGTAGGTTCGGTTCAGAAAGGTCTCTCGTAACGAAAGGGTTAAGAGGGCTGCCATTTGCCCCTCATTCTTTCCGCTGTTGTCACATACTCAAGTAATAGTGGGGTACGTCTGCCACAGTGTGCTAATAATCCATGGTATTCACTGGGGTCTCTTTGCATAATGCCTCGAGAATTAACTATATTTGTCGATATTATCAGAATATTCCGAGAAATGTACCAGGATATTACAGGGATTCCACGACATGCCACTGAATTAATTCTTTTTTCCTACATTAAGCCATGGTTCTCATCACTGGAATCATTTCCTGAGGTTGTGATACTTCGAATTCGAGGTGAATCCACGCAATATCCTCGTATATCATCTGTAATAAATAGCTTCGAGTCTGACGACTACACTCTCCTCAAAGGATACATTATATATATATATATATATATATATATATATATATATATATTAGGAAATGGTAGTAAGAAATTATATTTACTCTTGTTACACCAGAATCTGTGGAAAACAACAGTTCACCTAATATTTCATCACTTCTACTTGTCACTGTCCCCTGTTGACAATTATTCTTACCCTGAGAGATACTTGGTGTTTCCCTGCCCACAGATGACTCTAACAGGATACATGAGGAAGGGAGGGACTGACATACCCTAAACGAAAAGCAGGCAGACTGGCACAGCAGAAAGAGGCTTGGTACATTTCTCTGCCCATAGGTGATACCTTTCAATACCAAGCGTCAGGGAGGAAAGTGACGGACATGAAATAAGTGGAAAGTGAATGAAGTGGACTACCAGGCCAGCTTTTACCCTTAAAAGTACTGCACGACCAGATTAGGATGGGGTGAGGCGAAAGAGGGTACTGCAATCGTCTGGAGGCAGCAAGAACAAAGTAATGTAATGTGTCATCGTGGAAAATGGAGAGAGAGAGAGAGAGAGAGAGAGAGAGAGAGAGAGAGAGAGAGATTGTACTGTAGGTAGGGTCAGACGCCAGATTACGTGTACGCCAGCCTCATTTTTCACCATAATTCAGGGGGGGGTGTAGTCCGTCCTGGGGTGAGTGGTGTGTCCTGGGGTGAGTGGTGTGTCCTAGGGTGAGCGGTGTGTCCTGGGGTGAGCGGTGTGTCCTGGTGTGTCCTGGGGTGAGCGGTGTGTCCTGGGGTGTGTGGTGTGTCCTGGGGTGAGTGGTGTGTCCTGGGGTGAGTGGTGTGTCCTGGGGTGAGCGGTGTGTCCTGGGGTGTGCGGTGTGTCCTGGGGTGAGTGGTGTGTCCTGGTGTGTCCTGGGGTGAGCGGTGTGTCCTGGGGTGAGCGGTGTGTCCTGGGGTGAGCGGTGTGTCCTGGTGTGTCCTGGGGTGAGTGGTGTGTCCTGGGGTGTGCGGTGTGTCCTGGGGTGAGTGGTGTGTCCTGGGGTGAGCTGTGTGTCCTGGGGTGAGCGGTGTGTCCTGGGGTGAGTGGTGTGTCCTGGGGTGAGCGATGTGTCCTGGGGTGAGTGGTGTGTCCTGGGGTGAGTGGTGTGTCCTGGGGTGTGCGGTGTGTCCTGGGGTGAGTGGTGTGTCCTGGTGTGTCCTGGGGTTAGCGGTGTGTCCTGGTGTGTCCTGGGGTGAGTGGTGTCCTAGGGTGAGTGGTGTGTCCTGGTGTGTCCTGGGGTGAGCGGTGTGTCCTGGTGTGTCCTGGGGTGAGCGGTGTGTCCTGGTGTGTCCTGGGGTGAGCGGTGTGTCCTGGTGTGTCCTGGGGTGAGCGGTGTGTCCTGGTGTGTCCTGGGGTGAGCGGTGTGTCCTGGGGTGAGCGGTGTGTCCTGGGGTGTGCGGTGTGTCCTGGGGTGAGTGGTGTGTCCTGGGGTGAGTGGTGTGTCCTGGGGTGAGCAGTGTGTCCTTGGGTGAGCAGTGTGTCCTGGGGTGAGCAGTGTGTCCTGGGGTAAGCAGTGTGTCCTGGGGTGAGTGGTGTGTCCTGGGGTGAGCAGTGTGTCCTGGGGTGTGCGGTGTGTCCTGGGGTGTGCGGTGTGTCCTGGGGTGAGCGGTGTGTCCTGGGGTGTGCGGTGTGTCCTGGGGTGTGCGGTGTGTCCTGGGGTGTGCGGTGTGTCCTGGGGTGTGCGGTGTGTCCTGGGGTGTGCGGTGTGTCCTGGCTGCAATGACGGTACGAAGAGTTGTCTGCGGCACTGAGCTAAATGAACGCGCCGCCTACTACCACGAAAAGACAGAGAGAGAGAGAGAGAGAGAGAGAGTACTTCACCTAACATAAATCAATAACGCAGCAGACTAGCCTAAAACACTCGCCTAAATCTAACTCACTAACGTAACAACCTACGCAAATCAATTCTACTCATCCTTCTCTCGTTATCAGTAAATACAGGAAGATCAAGAAACATGGGAAGACTGCGTTCTCCTTCCCTCGTCCTTCCTGGTAATCCAAAGCACAGGTAGGACAGAGAATCGATTGAACATATGTCTGAGAATACCACCACTTGTTTACCCCATTGTCGATTGCATTCTAAGCATCTGGACCCATTCTGGTATTAACGTGATATACAGGGAAAATACATCCTAGTGGTGAAGTGTTTAGCCTAGCCTCGGGTCCACCTACGCCCTGGGCCCTCTGGGGAGCGATAGAGGTAATATTTCGTGTCCTGATTACAATACCTACGCGCGTCCATGGCAAGGAGACTGGTTAATCAAGGTAGTTTTTAATACAAGTTGACTCTCCTACAAATATTTACATACATGATGGGAGAACAATATCTTCGGAGGATAGGTTCATTAAGCATTATCTATCATTACGCTGATATCATTAGCGAGGACCTGTAATATATGAAGGAGTATAAAGAGGAAGAAAAGGGGGCACATCTTTGCTCTTTACCGAAGGTCCGTCATGGCTTTATAAGATCCTCCAGGCAGACCAGTTTTCCATAACTTCCTGTATCCAGTATCAAGAGAGGAAAATAAAGTCACTTCCTATCTCTTTAACGAAGGTCCCTCAAGACAAAACAAGTCATCCTTACATTCTCGTGCGGGCCACCTCGACCTGTTGAACACGCTGTCGGTGACCTGAGGCTGCCTCTGAATTATCATATTATAGAGCCGTCTGACTTATCGTATTATGGAGCCCGGTACTGGCATGATAATAAGCAATCACATTAATATTAGGTACAGTTAGATGCACAGTTTACCGCTTCCCTGATAACCTGATACAGACAACAGCAGGAGCAGTGGTGTGGGCCCCCTGCTTCCCTGCTTAGCCCCCTGCTTGCGGGAGTCTGTCTACACGTTATGCACGCTAATTAGTCTGATCTTAAATGACGTGTTTATTATTCTACTAAGGCTACCACTGATGATCTGAGTTAATGAGGGCTCTCTCTATCCCCTCCATTCCGTAGAGTCTATCCTTAGCTGAATAAAATCGTCTGGCGACATTAAGAACAAGCAGGAAAAAATAAAATATATAAACGATTGAGTGAGTGAGTGAGTGAGTGAGTGAGTGAGTGAGTGAGTGAGTGAGTGAGTGACTGACTGACTGACTGACTGACTGACTGACTGACTGACTGACTGAGTAAATAAATGAATAAATAAATAAATAAAGGCATCACGTACTACAATCGCATACACATTCATGATTAACTGGATCCTCAATAAAGCAATAAAGACGAAAAGTTACGTATCCATATAAATCCCTTGAAACAGGTAACATAACCAAGTTTTTTACTGATGTAACCTCCAGATTTATTCACTGTCGAGATGAATTGCTTGTAGTACCGGTAAATAGCCTGATAAATCCTACAGTAAATCCCCCTAGTCCTAAAAGCCCCTCCTGAGCTGAATAAAATCGTCTGGGGATAACCAAAAAGATTAAGTTATCAGTATGGAGAAATTTATCTATTAATATTTCGGTTAAGGAGATTTGTCGGACACTATACTCTGTTCACATCAGTCTGGCCTAAAACTCTCTCTCTCTCTCTCTCTCTCTCTCTCTCTCTCTCCAATACCGACCTGTAACACAAGATTTAACACTAGAATATCATGCTAATCACGAAGCAGTGCGATGATGAGGACGCACAGAGCCTTGGCACTATCTCTTCTGCTGTTGGACTATCGGGAAACAGGCTGCAAGGGGACGAAAATGCCAAGTTAAGGTGAACGAACTATAGAATCCTCCATTTTTTGCCCTTTTTATGCAAGAAAGAAGGAACCAAAGGCCAGACCCTAGACTGATGTGAATGCAAAGTACTGATTGAATGCAGATGGAGTTGTTACCCATGCATGTAATTTTCCCTCCAAATTTGGGGTACCTCTCCTCGCTCCACTGGGCAAATGGGAGGTAATTTGGAGAGGCCACTGAAAACCCCTGGCAAAAATATCGTAGAAGATGATTATTCTCTTCTCCATTAATATTAACCCTGCACGTGAGGTCTCCCCCCCCCCCTCACCACACCCCATGATGAGTAATATCATTTATAAGTAGTGAAATTTAAGTATGGAAGACTGTAAGTGGTGAGAATTAAGTATGGAAGATTGTAAGTGGTGAGAATTAAGCATGGAAGATTGTAGGCAGCGAGAAATATGTATGAAAGATTGTAAGTAGCGAGACTGATTGTAAGTAGTGAGAATTAAGTATAGATGATTGTAAGTAGCGAGAATTAAGTATGGAAGATTGTAAGTAGTGGGAATTAAGTATGAAACATGGCGCCTAACCTCTTCACTACCGTGGCTCACTTCTTTCATCTCGTCCCAGGTCCTCGTCTTGTTGCAGCATATTTCACGTAGCTCAGTGGCAGACAGAAGACAATACTACGGCCCTACATCTTAACCACAGCACTTCCTCGTGAGTAGTATCATTACCTCGGCCTTCAGGACGGAGAGATGGCAATTCTTGGCCAAGTTAGAGTATGAAAGATTGTAAGTAGTGAGAATTAAGTATGAAACATGGCGCCTAACCTATTCACTACCATAGCTCACTTTTTTTATTTTGTCCCAGGTCTTACGCCTTCACGTGGTGGCATTGATGTAACCAGGAGGAGAGGATGCGGAATGAGGAGGAGTTAGATGGATGAAAAACACGAACAGAGAGGAAGAGTGTGGAATGGCAGGTACGGTATGATGACTGAGGCAAGGTGTGGAGTGGAAAGAGTGACTGAAGAGTGATGCATGAATCAGAGTAAGGCGTAGGAGTAGAGTGGTAAGAGAGAAAGTATATTCCAAGCTGATGTGGCGTGGGAGGCAGAGTATGGTGTACGTGGCAAGGTGTGAAGTGGAGGGTGCAGAGTGAGAAAAGAGTGAGAGGATAGCGTGGACCGTGAATCAGAATGAGGCGTAAGAGTAGAGTGAGCGGTGGTGAGACAGTAGGTATGTAGCTGGTTGGTGTGGTGTGCAAGGCATGGTAGGATGCATGAGGCAAGGTGTGGAGTGGAAGGGAGTGACAGAAAAGTGAGAGGAGAATGTGAACCATGCATTAGAGTGAGGCGTAGCAGAGTGAGGAGTGGTGAGGTAGGAGGTATGCTGCAGGTAATGAAGTATGCTGCAGGTAGTGAGTGGTGAGGTAGGAGGTATGCTGCAGGTAATGAAGTATGCTGCAGGTAGTGTGTGGTGAGGTAGGAGGTATGCTGCAGGTAATGAAGTATGCTGCAGGTAGTGAGTGGTGAGGTAGGAGGTATGCTGCAGGTAATGAAGTATGCTGCAGGTAGTGAGTGGTGAGGTAGGAGGTATGCTGCAAGTAGTGAGTGGTGAGGTAGGAGGTATGCTGCAGGTAATGAAGTATGCTGCAGGTAGTGAGTGGTGAGGTAGGAGGTATGCTGCAGGTAATGAAGTATGCTGCAGGTAGTGAGTGGTGAGGTTGGAGGTATGCTGCAGGTAATGAAGTATGCTGCAGGTAGTGAGTGGTGAGGTAGGAGGTATGCTGCAAGTTGGGTATGGCATCAACACAGGCAAACAAACCACGAGGCTGCTGTTGCTGGTGCTCTTCCCCAGCTGCATTATTGATGGTGGCTGTGATAAGGAGATTTATGGTGGGGTGCAGGCGGAATCATCTCCCCCCCCCTTTCTCCCATTCCTACCTCACCCCCTCAACACTCCTCTCCCCATCCCCCACCCCTTCTCTCCGCCCTCATCATTCCTCCCCCCTTCCCCCACCCTTAGCACTTATCTCCCCCTCCCTCGCCCCTCTCCCCACTCTCATCATTCTGCTCCCCCTTCCCCCCACCCTCAACGCTTCTCCCTCGCCACCCACCTCCCACCCCCTCACTTCAGTACATTCGCCACCACCACTACTACTGCTACTATCCCTACCACTACTACCACCACTACTAAAATCACCACTTCTACTACCACTGCTACTGTACACAACCCACTTTAACTTGGCCTAAAATTGTCTTCTTTTCACACTGAATACTAAGCCTTAGCAAAGATTTAACACTGGATTATGGTACTAGTCACGAAGAAGTGCTATGGAAGGGATGCAGAGTCGTATTATTGTCTTACTCTGTGACTGACCTATGAATAATAAACTGCAAAGGAACGAACGTCTCTGTCAAGTTAAGGTGATCCAAGCCTGCTACCAATCAAACCTTCACTACTACCACTACCACTCTACCACTCATACTCTCACTACTGTCACTACCACTCATACCCTCACTGCTACCACTACCATTCACACCTTTACTACTACCACAACCCTTCACGCGACCACTATTACCAACATTATTACAACAATGAACACTTCCATCAACAGCAGAACATACCTACAATTGCCCACCCCTGCCACCTCCACCCCCGCCACCACCCCTGCTTTCATCACCACCCCTACTGCTACTACCCCATCAAGACTACCACTATAAAAAAAAAAATACCACTGCCACCACCACAACTTCTATTACCTCCATTACTATCATGGAAACTCCGAGCACCACCCTTCCATTACCACCACTACCATGAACATCACTGCTATACCCTTTTCACCTGAACTTGGCTCAGTCTTTAGTCTCGCTGATGCTTATTTCACGTAGCTTAATCATGGATGAAAATACTACGACTCTACATTATTTACATCACACTTCTTCGTGACAAGCATCATATTCTAATGTTAACCTACTGTCACAGCTGAGCATTCAAGACGAGAGATGGCATTTCTAGGTCAAGCTGAAACGAAAAGAGTATACAGTCCAATCAAAGTGAGGTGGCGTCCGCGTGGCATAAACCAGTCCTTGATGACGAGGTGGATGTAGGATCATAGGGAAGAGCTTGAGTGGGTTTGAGATAGCCCAATGGGTGCTGGGTACGAGGTGAAACATGGGGACTTTCCATAAGGTGGCAGCTGTGGACATAATGTGGCGCAATGTGGAATGTATGAAAGGTGACACTTGTGGATGTAAAGTGGCACAATGGGGAACGTGCGGAAGACGACACTTGTGGATATGAAGTGGTACAATGGGGAAAGTGTGAAAGGTGGCACTTGAGGATATGAAGTGGTACAATGGGGAACGTGTAAAAAGTGGCACTTGTGGATATACAATGACCCTTCTTTCAGTGAGAGGTGGCTGTGAAAACCAAACAAATATGGAACGAGGATTAATTTCTGAAGACGAAAGGCGAACTTCACGTCACTGTGATCGTCGGCAACCTGTAGCTCAGCATGGAGTCGACAGGGGTTCAGTGTAAGCAACGCATGCACCACTTCATCCCTTGTTGTAAAGAATTAACAGGGGTTGGCCGCGCGTGTGATGGTAAGGCAAAACACTGTCTCCTTCTTTGGAAAGGACATAGTCTAGTGGTTTTTATATACTCCACACACACACACACACACACACACACACACACACACACACACACACACACACACACACACGAGTCATCTGTTTAACCTAGGCTGATTGATGGGCTTACTTACTGAATGGAAGTTGTTGGCAGGGCACGACTAATGAGAGTTTAAGTGTATTTATAACTTATCACCTAACACGAAGCACTGTCATGCATGTCGGTGTGTAAATTCAACAAAAACACACCACAGAACGACATGAAGGTCAGGGCTGGTTTTCAACTATCATTCACAAATCCTAAACAAGACTTCCTACACTTATTAGGGATATTAAGCATTACAGTTAATTACTATACGATGTAAGTGTTAGGATGTATGATAAAGGAAAAATGAGATGATTATTTTCCACACACCTGTTCGTTTACCTACTCACAGTAATCAGAATTCACTGGGGTACTAGACTCCAATCCTCCTAAAACAAGAATAATATTTCATACAACTCCTAAAGGTAGCTCAATGTAGTGATTTTTTTTTTTTTAACAGATGAAGAGGGAAGGAAAAACAAATGAATAAAAAAATAATAATCCTTGCACCAGATTACAGCGTCCTCCATATATTCTTAACTCCTCCATTAATTTAACCCACGCAGTATTATCATGAGGATATTGCTAGGTTATTTTTTCCTTTTTAATGTTAGGAAAAAGGAACCAAAGGCCATGAGCCCGCAAGACTGCTCCCTCCAAGAAGAAGTAAAAACAACATAACAGAGAGTCAATTTCAAGATCCGTTCAATTCGAGATGCCTGAACACACTGCATTTGAAAGACTGGAGGTATTAACAGCATATTGGTATAAGAAATCAAACCACATGGCCCTGTACTATTATCAGTAACACAGTATTAGCAGTGATGAATATTCCAAGGCTTTAGACTAAATCGGATCATGGGCCAATTTTAAGCCAAGTCTGGACTGGGTTTACGTTGCAACTAAAAACACATAAAATAACTGGAAATCTCGCAATAAACTTCTCTTCGCTCCATGATATAAGCCAAATATTAGAGGATCCAGTAAGTAAAATTGTTCGTGTTGATTATGTTAGTGAATCTTATCTGATAAATTATGACTCTGCTGTAGGAACAAGGCAAATTTTCCTCAGGGCATTGCCTAATAGTGGTTAATATATATATAAAAAAATGGGCTATAAAAAAAACCCACTGCATTCATTCTGCTTCCAGGAATTGAGCCAAGAGACTGTTCATCCTTCCAGTGGTCATCATTTTTAGCTTTCAGTCTACATTCATGCTATTTTACTCAGCTTAGGACAGACTTCACGTACCGATGGGAATTAGCAAGACTCTATCCAGCCCCTCCAGTTCAACGTCTCCTAATATGAGTAAGTAGCAGACTAATGACAAAAGACGTCAACTGAGTGAAGGGGTTTATGGAGCTTGTGGGTTATTTTCACATATTAATGGCCTCAATGATAGGAGTGGCTTTCTTGGGAGGGGGTGAAGGACCGTGCATCTCCCTAACTAAATCCTACCTTCTTATTTACTTCTTACACTGGTTAGATGTAAACCCAGTGCCTATTTACGTCTTATATTGATCAGATGTAAACTCAATAATGCAAACCCAAAACATACCGTGGCGTTCTTAGCATATTCTATCCGCCTCTTAGTTTCAATGGATACCTGAGTTTCCATTTAATTAACCTAGTTGTCTATGAATTACCTGTCATACCAAGAAAGTTACCTGCCCACAATCATTTATGCATTTTATAATAAGTGACTGGCTAATATTCCTACTTTCCTCTGTTCCCTTATCCACGAAGCTCACTTTTTCCCTCTCAACGTGACATATAATCCTTTCCAGTCGTCTCTAAAGACTATTGAATTTAAGTTCCAAGGGTTTTGCTAGACTCCAAGTTACCGATCAGGAAGGACACACTGAAATAAAAATGATGGTGGTGGTGGTGGTGGTGGTGGTGGTGGTGGTGGTGATGGTGATGGTGATGATGATGATGGTGGTGGTGGTGGTGGTAGTGGTGATGATGCTGCTGCTGCTGCTGCTGCTGCTGCTGATGATGATGATGATGATGATGATGATGATGATGGATGTCGGTGTGAGGGGGGGAGGTGTCACAAGAGAGTCGGTGTTAGGGTCAATGTACCATCTTTACAGCCTTACAGTAGCATTTTCAGTACCAAGACATGAATCAACTGCGTATAAGAAGCTCAAAGTATAGCCTGAAACTGGTGTGAGACATGAATGGCAGGTGGTACATGGAGAAGGCTGTTGGTGGTGACTGGTAAGAATGGCATGCTCAGGGTGTTGAATATTGCACACCTGGATGATGAGTGCAAGTGGCAGTGCAAGCGGCAACCTTACTGAATCTGTTTGACCCCTTTCAATACGAGTATTTTAGTGCTGCCATCTACACACGATATTATGCTGCTTCCTAGGCTTTTCATACTGAGTGATTAGATAATGGATGGATGGATGTGATTATGTGGCGACCTTACTGAACCCATTTAACCCTTCAGTAGGATTGCTCTATTTCACTGTTGCCATCTTCAGACGATTTTATTCAGTTCAGGGGAGGCTTTCATACTTCCTTATTCTCCTACTACAAGGTGGGTCTCCTCAGATGAGTAAAATCGTCTTGTAGTTGCAAAAAATAAACCCCTGAAAGACGTCACTGAACTGGAGGGAGTTAACGAGTATATAAAAATCTAAGCGGATAAAATTACGCCACTGACTCTTATAATGAAGCCAAACGATTGAATAAAGTAAAGTCTCTGTCATCATATACTACTACTGCTACTACTACTACTACTAACAAAACAACAACAACAACAACAACAACAATAATAATAATAATAATAATAATAATAATAATAATAATAATAATAATAATAATTAATAATAATAATAATAATAATAATAATAATAATAATCATCATCAATTCATCTATTAATTATCTATCTATCTGTGTGTGTGTGTGTGTGTGTGTGTGTGTGTGTGTGTGTGTTACTATCATTAAACGCGGTGCAAAAATGACGTAAACTTTGCCCTAAGAAACTGCAAAGCCAAGAAGCTGGTGAAAAGTATAGCCAAGTTTACCCACATAAACTCTCCTTCCCTGACTCGACAGGCATGAAGTACAACCTAGCAATAGAGAGGACGAAACCATTAGCTCTAAGTACACGAATAGAGCACATCTGTACGCCCCTCAGCTGGTACAGAGGTGGTGATTATAACTCATTGTGTACTCACTCTGTACGGTGATGGTGTTCATTGTGCTCCGCCTTGTTAAGCACATATATCAAGAAGCTCAGTGTCCAGGCGAGGGTACGTTGAATGTGCTACGTGTGCTATGTGCTGTGTACTTATCAACAATGAGGTATTATTTAGCTTTGCTTCTCCGGACGTACTTGGCTTCCTTATTCAATTTCACGCAAGCTGACACTGTTCACTTGAGACTAAGCCCATCAATCAAAGAGGGAGGCGGTGGCTGAATCAGGAGAGAACTGGTCTGCACTCCTATTGGACCCAGGTTCGAATCCCGGCTGGAGTAGGGTACAGCTTAAGATTTTGAACTTCAGAAGAAAGCAGACTTTACTGCTCTACCATACGACCCGCCGACATGTCGTACAATAACTCCGCTAATACCAATACACCAGTCCTGAATGAGACAGCCCTAACATGTGTTTAATGTGGACGGGGGTTTTAGAGCCGAAGTGGTGACATGGAATGCAGGAGGATTATTAGGAACGCGCTGGGAAACCTATGCCCAGAGTCGGATACATAAAAAAAATAAATAAATAAATAAATTTTTTGATGCTACGGACACACTAAAGTGGTTAATTCAGGCTGCTTTGAAATGATCGTGTTGGACTGGGAGAAAAATCTGATCAACGAAAAGTTTCGTGCCTTTCATTGACACAGGGCCTTCCTAAGATAAATATGGTCGTACTGTGAGAAAAAAATAACATCATAATCAAAAGAGTACTACGAAAAGTAATTCACTGAACTAAAAAAATAAAAAAAAAATAAAAGATTCCCAGGGCGCAATCTGAAACACCTAAGCGTTTCAATACTAATGACGCCATGGCAGTGGAGCAGTTAATGAAGGGACGAAGCCTGGTTCCGCGTCAGGTGTGGTCACTTAATTATGCCATCAGAGGGGCTGAGACGCGACATGACGCTGTGACGCCACGCACCATTAGGGCTAGCAACTCTCAGGCTCCTAGGACTCAACTCTCAGCTGAATAAAATCGTCTGGCGTTAGCTGGGATAAAATACTACTGCTGCTCCAACCACACGAGAGGGTTAATGGGGACGGTACTTTCACTCAAGGTCTTTTGACTCACTCTCAGCTGAATTAAATCGTCTAACGTCAGCAGGAATAACACTAAATATTTTCCCGTTCTTGAGACAATTAATGGCGATAATATACGCTCAGATTCCTATAATTCATTCTCAGCTGAATAAAATCGTCTGTGTTTGCTGGAAGAATGTACGAAAATTGATCCAAGAATGCGAGCGATAATTATCTCATCCCAGAGCCGAAACGCGACATGACATAGCTATGGCACGCTTAGGGTTAACCTCCACACACTGATCACCTCTCTCTCTCTCTCTCTCTCTCTCTCTTTCTCGTTCCTCCTTCAATTCTCTCCTTCGCTGCATGCTGTTCTCTCACTCACTCAGCCAGATCTCTCTCTCTCTCTCTCTCTCTCTTGGGAAGAACAACAATAGCCAGAGTTACCTCTTGCCACTCAAGGCTTAGAACGTATTGTGGAAGGAGTGTCTACAACGATAACAGTACATATGAAAGCTGAGATGTTGTGGTGATTGTTTGTGTGTTAATCTGTACATGGTATCAGCATAAACCATGAGGATGTCAACAGTTCCAGGGATAAAGAAAGACATAATCGTTGTCAGTGCAAAAATAAAGAACAAAAGACAGGAAACAGGCAAAAAATTGTCTCTTCTGGAGGAAATTCAACAAACCAGGACGATATTAAAACGTCAATGGGAGAGAGAAATGCAGACTGACGAGTATAGTTCCAGAGTCGACCAGCTGTGATCATGAAGGAATGTGAGTATCGGTTAAATCTTGCATTAGAGAGATAAGCAGAAAGTGGGTAGCCAAACAGGTGTTTCGTGCCCACCGTAAAGAGGGAGAGATGAAAAAATATAGTTCATTACAAGTAGTGATCAATGAAGTCGCAATAGTAATGGAAAAGATGCACCACTTCAACGCATACTGAAAGGCTAAAGGGAGATAGTAAAGGCAGAGGGGTTGATGGGATGAAAAACCTTTGACTACCAGCTCCCACTTTTGTCTGCACGGTTAGGTCTTCCAACTTTAGATTTGGGGCACATGCAGACCGGGAGACAAGCACGCCACCACGAAGCCACGGAGGTTCCCCAAACGTTTAAATGATCGCTACAAATAGCTTGGATTAGAGACTAGTAGCTGAGGGAAGAGAGGGATGCCAGGCTAATTGTGGGGCGAGTAGTCATGGAGGGTACTTATTTCTCAATCATTAACCTGTTGCAATAAGAACATCACTTTTGAGATAAGGAACATGTTTTATCGCAGCGATGGCCAGATACCAGAGCAGTTTGCCTGACGCTCAACGGGTGCTACGTTGATGGCAAAGCATGTCCAGCGATTAGCCAGTGCGTGGAGGCAACATTCATGCCTGCCAACCCGGTGCCATAAACAACATTTGCTTTGCCTTGCACGGGTCAACCATAATACTTCAGTTCCATGACGACCATCTTAGTTTATACTTCCTTCTACAAACTGGTCGCGAGGTCAAGCACACTCAGAAGTCACTGGCTAACGTCAGGAACGGCATCAGGTAGCAAAGGGTTACAGGCATCAGCAAAAGTTCTCTTAACCCCTGTTCTGGCTAACGCCAGACGATTTTATTTGGCATAAGAGACACCGCCTAGGGATAAAGGGGTTGTTATTGTTGAGTAACCCCGGTCTGTCGTGGCAAGCTGACCTCTTCAAGCAAACAATCGTCCCCACAGTGCCGTCCCGTGAAGTGAACCGATGTTCCCCTGCAGCAGATAGCGTCTCGCCACAGCGAGTCTCGGGGAAGTGTGGAGGCTTGGTTCCCGAATGGGCGTCGCATTTGAGTCTCGACCCAGTTTACTGGTGCACCATAGTATGCTTCAAATCACCCCGTTATCTGGCAAAATTGTTACCACACAGTGTTATAAATGGTTGTCTGGATTACAGGAAACAATTAGGTTTGTCACTCAGTGTAGACCCACCTGAAGAGGCAGGCAAGGTAATAAAAAATGACCGAAAGGACGGGAGAAATAGGAAAAGTGGAAGGCCGACACAGAATATCACTGATAAAGGTGAAAAAAGATGTAGGCAGTACTACATCAAGTGAGTGGATGATGGTCACTACCACCTACCACTGGATAAAGCTGATAAAAGGGGCAACGCATAAGTTCTCCCCGAGATGCAAGAGCCACGGTGTAAAACTACATCAATGGTTTACAAATATTTTCATGAATCTCTTCTACTTAATGTCTATAGCTTATTAGTTTTATCGCCAGACGATTTTATTCAGCTTGGGAAACGTCTCTCGTACTGAAGAAGCTAAGGTGAGGAGAGGCAGCCTTTCAATAATGCATCAGACCAGCAAAATACAACCCAATAGATTTTCTTTGGATTTCCAGCGGTGTGTACTTTTGCCATCAGTCGGTATTTATGAGAGGGTTAGATCAGCTCAGGATGGTTATTAGTTTGAAGCCGATGAGAGGTACGAGCAGGAAAACATAATTCTAAATCCCTTCAACACCAAGCAATTTTAATTAGCTTGGCCCCTTCAGCCCAATGACGATTTAGTTCGACGTAAAATTCTGGTCACGACAGGGCGACGTGAAGATTTGTTTGTGGCCACCTCATACGGGATTGAAGCGTCTGGCAATAGATAGACAGAGAGATAGATAGACAGACAGACATCCTTTTCGTAGGTGTACTCGTATAGTTCCAACCCAACGCCCATCTGAACGTGAACCCAGTGAATTAAGCTAACCCTGAATTAAGTTAACATTTTTCTGGCAATCCACTATTCTCCCCTTTTCTGCCCAAACAGACCCACTTGGTCCTTTTATTGTCCTCAGCCATAATTCCAATTTCAATTCAGTAGCTTTCCAAAATGCTGCTAACAGGAAGAGAAACAAATCAAGCCAAATGTATAATCCTCTCGCGCTACGTGTGCGGGTGTAACAAAAGAACTCCAGTGAACGAACACACAGACACGTGGACATAATACGTAACCTAAACTAGAAGTGCAAAAAGAAAGCTACAGAAAGCAACGTTGCACATTTTGACCGAATAATAATGGAACAATAACACCATTCTGAAAAAGTCTGTTAGGTTCCGAAGATTGCCCTATCGAAAATCATTGCTCACTGTCTCTTTATTTATCGTTGTGAAGTGAATCAATATTTATGTCCGCAACTGTACGTAAACAGGTAAAGCAGAAGCATATACACATAGGTACGGTACACAGACACCCAAGGTAAAGAGGTATACAGACACAAACGTACCGTACATGATTTCCTGAAGCTGAGAGGTACGGTACACACAGCAATAAAGTAGGGGTTACATACAGACAAACAAATAAGGATAGTAACACTGATTTCCTTTCTAGCTGAACAGATATGAAATTTACACACACTTATTACAAGTCTGTTGGGTTCCTGAGATCTCACGAGTGGATTTAGTCCCTGCCCACATCCCCCTTATTTATGGTAATGGAAGGAATCGATGTTTATGTTAGCAAAAGTACATATACACCTAAAAATGAACCATAAACAGAGACAGAAGTACATAATCACTTAAAAGAGAGGGGTACGGTACACACACAGCCAAGAGGTACAATACACAGAGTCAAGAGGTAGGGTACTCAGAGCCAAGAGGTACAATACACAGAGTCAAGAGGTAGGGTACTCAGAGCCAAGAGGTACGGTACACATAGAGCCAAGAGGTACGGTACACATAGAGCCAAGAGGTACGGTACACATAGAGCCAAGAGGTATGGTACACATAGGCAAGAGAGACGGTAGTGACAAGAGGTAAGGTACACATAAAGCCATGAGGTGCAATACATAGTCAAGAGGTACGGTATAGAGCCAAGAGGTACGGTACATACAGAGCCAAGAGGTACGGGTCAGTAAGTCGCAAGGGAAGGACAACAGAAGGTAACTGACCTGCCGAAGGAGAGGGTTGCTGACTCTAGCCCCTGGTATGCCCGCCCCGTGGTGCTCTGCAAGGGTAACAGGTGTAACGAATTAGCATCAACGCCTTCACCTACGACACGGCTTTGGTCTTGTTTTTCATCTCTTGCTGCTCTGAGATGAGTTTATTCCCTTTAAAAGAGCCCCTTAGTACTGTAACCCCTCCAGTCCAGAAAATCCCCCCTAAACTGATAAAATCGTCTGGAAGCATGAGGAATAAATTAAGTCAAATGTCAAAGAGGCCAAAGAGTTAACATCTTCCTAGGCCTACAGTCAGTATTTCAACCTTTTTACTATTTGAAGTCTCCTTTAAAGATGAATGATATCACCTGAATATAGTGAATAAGCTTAAAAGAAATAAAGTAAAGATGTCAGTGTGCCTTGAGGGATAGCAGACACTGCCTAGCCCATTAGGTTAAAGATAAACAACACTTTTAACTGCAGTCATCCATTTCTCATAACTGGCCAAGGTAGACATCTATTCACAAGGCGAAGATAATTAATGTCTCTTGACTCAACACCATTATTTTCGAGGGCATCGGCGGAACGAGAAGGAATTTCAAAACATTGCGGAGTATGTAAATAAGGGTAGCGTTGTATACGGGTGTAACTGGCCACTGAACCCCAGGCAGACCCGGTTGGTTGGTTGTCCTGGGAGGTGCAGGTGCGATGGTCTGGCTCAGCGGGTGGTGCTGCCTCCCCCGGCATAACCCGTCTTGGAAGTGAGAACAGGAGCCCAGGGTGAAGGTAGGTGAGGCTGTGGGCAGAGGTAGGCTGTGTGGAGAGGCGACAAGCTGTGTGGAGAGGTGACAGGCTGTGTGGAGAGGTGCGCTGTGTGGAGAGGAAAGAGAAAGCCAAGACTAGGAGAGGTAGGCTGTGCTGAAAGGTACCAGGCAGGCTGTGTGGAAAGGTAACTGAGGTAAGCACTGTACAGCGGTAACAGACTGTGCGGAGAGGTACGCTGTGTGAAGAAGAAAGGGAGAAGGAAGACTGAAAGAGATAGGCTGTGGGGAAAGGCAAACTGTTTAGTAACGCAGATAAGCTGTGTGGAGCGGTAGACTATGTAAGGAGGTGAGCTATCCTGACAGGTGGTATGAAGTGATTGTATGATGCAAGTTGTGTAGAGGGAAATGGAGTGGTGTTTTCTCTTCTGGCATAACCCTTCCTCGTCACACCCCCTTCCGTATTCATAATAAGGGAAGAGGGTCGGGGTGAAGGAATGTGTTGAGAGGTAGAGGGAGGCTGTGTGGAGAGTAAGGAGTGGAATGACGGAGTAAGATGGGCTCTGTGGAGAGGAGAGGTAGGCTGACTGTGTGACGAGGGACGCTGACTGTTGGGATGTAAGTAGGCAGGATGGAATGGAATGCTGTGTAGACAGGAAACAGGTAGGGGGTGGCTGAAAAAATTAGCAGTTTGGAAATGAAGGGTCTGGAAATGGTGCTCCCTCCTGATGTATAACCTGTCCTCGCCAACTTCCCTGCAACATTCACAGGGCGAGGAGAGGGCCGGGTTGAAGGGACTATGTGGAAAGGGAGAGAAAGACTGTGCAGAGGAAGAGGGAGATTGAGTGGAGACATAGGTATCTTGTGTGGGGAAGTGGGCTGTTTGGAGAGATGGAAGGGGATGGGGTTGTTGCCGTTCTTGTAACCCCAGGGTCAAAAGTTGCCCCTCAGTCTTGCCGTCCAACATCCTCCTTTCGGGGAACATGGAGGGAGTTGTAACTGAAAGTGAAAAGCTGTGTGGAGAGGAAGGAAGGGAAATGATAGCCCCTCCTGCTGCTAAACCTGTCTTCGCCACACTCCTTGCAAGAAAGATGGTGCAAAGAGGGGGTCTGGCTGACGGAGATGCAAACTGTGAAGAGGTGGGTTTGTGTGGAGGTAGGACTGAGCAGGTAGCAAGGCGGTGGGGTGAGATGAAAGACGAAGAATATGTTGGAATAAAATGCTGAAGTGGGAAAAGGAAAGGAAATGGCTGATTCAGTGGGAAGAAAAGCAGTGGAGTGGTGGGGAGGGGCGGAGTTCAAGAAGAAGTAAAAAGATAACAGAGTGAACTGGAGGAGTTTGCAAGTAGACTATGAAGGAAGAAAACGGGGTGGAGTGAGTGCTGAGAGTAAGCTGATAAACAAGGCAGATAAGAAAAATGGTTCAGGGAATGAGGGGGGAAAAAAAAAAAAGGAGGGTTAGAGAGTGCAGAAAGGCGGTGGAGTGGGCGTGGAGAGAGAAGCGATGGACTAAGTAGGATGAGAGGTGGTGGAGTGGCAATGCAGAATGGTGGAGAGGGTGATATGAGTTAGACCTCGTAGGAAATGAAGTGGTGCAGTGGATAGGAAGTGGAAGATAGGCTCACTGGGGAAGAAAGGAGGTGTAGTGGATAGGATGTACAGGAAGCGGAGTAAACAAGAGGGAAAATGGAGTGGGTTGGAGGAGCAAACATGTAAACAAATGATTAGTGAAGTAAGTATATAGTCAATAGGAATGGTGGACAGAGAGGTTCAGACAGAGGCTGAGTGCTATATTACCACTGGATGGGAGAAATTAATAGCAAATAACGACCCATCAGGATATGAGGGAGGAATATACTCCTGGAGCTCTGATGGGCAGGGGGATGAGATGGTCTGGAGGGAGGAAGGGTCATAGGCAGAGGAAGACTGATGACCCAGAAGACATGATACTAAGGTCAGGACTCACCCCATTAACAACGTCTCACATCCACTGACGCAGTCTTAATGAACATAGGTGTACTTGCTAATTAGTTTGAGGTTTGCACGCGCGTGTTTAGTTTATGAGAGGCTCGCCAGACGGTGTGACGGGCCCATGCACTGCGGGACTCCAACTCATCAATCAAACGCACTGATTAAGTTGGAAATCAATAGTCATGTGCAAACTACAGCAACGTGCATAATGTCTCCTTCCTCCCCCACTCCGTCTCCTCCTCTGACACTGATAGATGATGATGTAATACCGTATTTTCCTGATGATAAAGGGCTTCCGTAAAATGACTTCTCGTATTACCACCTGCACTGAGAGTAGGTAATGTTTTTGGTCCAATTTGCCTGACCGTCTTCACTCCTCACTACAGCAGATGGAGCCGTCCCCGCAACACACAAGCCTGGCCAGTGCAGTATGTGGTCCACCTTGTATATATGGGTAATAAGGATCGGATGCCATGTGGAAATTAACAGTTCTGCCAATTTAATAGTTACTGAGAAACTGGAGGCTTGGAGAGAGAGAGAGAGAGAGAGAGAGAGAGAGAGAGAGAGAGAGAGAGAGAGAGAGAGAGTTAATAAGGACTGACACCAGACGTTTTTCTTCAGTTGAGAGAAATCCATAAAACTACTAATAACCCTTTCAGCCCGTGGACGTCTTTTCCATTTCTTTACTTGCAACCACCTTACAGTTTCAATTGAGATTTGGGAGACCGTTCGTGTTACTGATGAACCTACAACAACAACAACAACAACTATTACTACTACTACTACTACTACAACTGCTACTATTATTATTATTATTATTATTATTATTACTACTACTACTTCTACCATTACTACTACTACTACTGCCACTACTACTTTATTCAGGCCAGCAGCAGACGAATTTCCTTCTGAGCTGTCTCACCTGATCAGAAAGAGCAGGTAATTGCCAGGTGTGTCAGTCAGGTGTAGCTTTGGAATGCTGGGGATCCGTGCACGATAACACTCCCCCCCCACCCTAATTCTCTCTCTCTCTCTCTCTCTCTCTCATATTATCAGAGCTCCTTATTCCTTCCTTTCACTCACTTCATGTCAACTCTCTCTCTCTCTCTCTCTCTCTCTCTAAGAAAATTAATCAGTAACGGGACAAGACAGGAGCCTCCACAAAAATATGCACCAAAATATACTCCAAATCTGGTCATTTTTTTTAGAAATAACTCAGCAGGCATCCACCTTACCTTAATTTACACGCTTTCACTACGATGACGGCTTTTTATATTTTTTTGTCTCACTACCACTACTATTACTACTACTACCACTACTACTACTACTACTGCTAGCACTACTACTACTACTACTACTACTACTACTACTATCTTGCCAACTTAGGACAAATCTCTCAGTAGGAGTTAAGGAGGGCTATAACTAATCTCTCTCTCTCTCTCTCTCTCTATCTCTCTCCCTCTCCTGAGCTGAATAAAATCGTCCGGTGGCAGGAAGACTATGATGAAAAAACACGTCCTCTTGGGCTCCCTTGCACCTCTTCCTTAGCGATTTATTTTTGGCTATGGTTGGTTAACATCATTTTGCACGTTATTTATGCAGAGTATGGCAGTGTTTGAAGGATTTTTATAACACAGAATAGGGCCGAAAAAAGCAAAATAAATCGCTCAGGAAATGGTGTTAGGGAGCTTCCTTGGTGACCGGGCTAAAAAGTATATTAAGTCTTGTGTATCAGCGTTCTGACTCTTGTTCTGCTATGATACTCATAGAAAACAAACGAAAAAATATTCCCTTAAGTTCCATTGCTATCTATATATAAAGGTAATTTGCCACATATGAAGGTAATTTCCCACTTTACATTTAACTATACGGAAAGGTAAATCGACACTTTATAATAGGTGATTTGCCACTTTCTATATAAAGGTAATATGCCACTTTATATACGAAGGTAATTAGCCACTTTATAAAGGTAATTTGCAACTCTATATATATAATTAATTTGCCACTGTAATTCACATCACTAATTAAATGAAAAAAGCTATGATATTCTAAAGCTGAGTCTATGATATAATGAGCACAGGTATTTCCATTCTAATTAGTGATTCTCATACCTATCTCTAATGGAATCTTGAACCCTGATGAGAAGCCAGGCAGCTGGAGTAAACCTATTCTTTAAGCCACGGCAATTTCCAAACCCGTTCCCGGAATATTGGAAGGCCGAAGGTAATACACAGGTGTTTTTAATTATGCAGGTGCACGGGATGAGAGCACCGTCTTCAAATATTCCCTCAATCTTTTTAACCTCGGACGAAAAATGAAAATCCTGCTTTATTCTTAACTCCTTTACTATAAAAAGGATTTTTTTTTCTATTCTGGCTTATGACGGCAATATCTTCGATGCAGAATTAGTTAAGGATATACCTAATCATTCCAGGTCGAAAAGAGTCTAGTAGTAGTAGTAGTAGTTGTAGTGGAAGTAGTAGTAGTAGTAGTAGTAGTAGTTTTTGTTGTTGTTGTTGTTGTTGTTGTTGTTGTTGTTGTTGTTGCTGCTGCTGCTGCTGCTGCTGCTGCTGCTGCTGCTGCTGTTGTTGCAGCAGTAGTAGCAGCTACAAACCCATGCTCATCTGAACATGAACCTAGTGGACTGTAGGCTGGAATTAACCATCCCCTGCAGTCCACCAGCTTCCTTCTGGGGGGACAGGGAGGGGACTGAGGGACGTTTGCACAGCTTCACCACCCAGTGTGTTGAGGCAGCTCCACTACCCAGTAATATCGGTGCCACCACTTGAAGGCATCCCAATCCAACACCGAAAAGTCTCTTAAAACGTTGATATTATGGCCACGAACTAGACCTACACAAAGCCATCATTACTTATACTTTGGTCGAGGACGAAAGACTTTGTATTTTATCACATCTGACACTTGCCAATTTCATCCAGCCCAGAGAAACCCACGGTGGTCAAAGGGTTAGTGTCTCAAGGAAACTGATCCCTTTTACACTTCGTTCTTGCCACTCCCATAAGATTATATTTAACTTCAGTAAGACAGATCAAGAAATGAAATCAGAAATAAACTAAAGGCTTAAAAACGAGAAGGAAACGAAGCAAAAAGTCAGTGCTAATGGCCTGCTGCACTGAAGACGTTGGTCCAGCTGGCGGTTTGTTACGCGTTATGCTCGAAGGTTTAGAATGATGGCTGGAGGGTTACTCATCACGATATACCACCAGGGTCATTGGCCACTCATTTACCTTAACCCCTTTGGCACCACTGCGTATCTGCGTAGTGTTAAAACTAGAGGGAATACTTTGAGATAGTTTGGCAATGTGAAGAGGATGGAGAATAAGGTTGACTAGAAGAGTGTACGCGAGAGAGTTGGAGGGGCAGAGGAGGAAGGGGAAACTAAGGATGACACGGAGGAATGGAGTGGAGAGATATACGGGAGAGGAGAGTGTGAGTTGGAGGACGGACGGCCAAATGGCTGAGGACATGATGACGTGGAGGTGATTTGTTCGTGGATATCCTCTCCTTTCTCTAAAAGACCAATAGTCGCTTTCTGTTTTCCTTTGTACATCTTCCTTGGCTGACCTTCAACCCTTCTGCTAAGGCCAAAAGCAGATCAAAACTGTCTGAGTTAAACTGTTCACATTGTAACAGAGACGGACACGCTGTGCAACAGAATACAGTCTAGCGTTCGGCGCACGGGTAAAAAAAAAAAAAAGAAAAAAAAAAGAAAGAAAAAAAAAAAAAGGTTTACGGCTGGAGTTAGCCATCTGAAAACTGTAACTTCTGTCAACTGATCAAATGTCTGATTTTAACCTGAACAGAGTACGTGGATGCAGAGCAGCGAAAGGGATATTAACTGCTACAATATTCGTCAGCCTAAATAAAACACCCACATAGTCTAGAGCATATAAAAGCTAATTAAAGCCGTGGTCAGTTATGTGGAGCCACAGGCCTAGTGGGTGGTGGTGGTGGGAGGTCGGGCCGCTGCTGAGATTCCTTAATTGTTTCCCGCGGCACCGATTAACGCTCGATACATTTTCCAGTTTTTACCTCACGGTCTCTCGGCTTCTGGTGATGAGGCTGCGTTGGGGAGGGAGGCGGGTGGCACTATAGCATTGTGTCGGCCTGGGTGACTCAAATATCTACTGGTATCCTGTTTCTATCAAAGCTCCAAGACGGGCAAGGTTACCCATATTACCTGTCCTTCATATATGGTACCCAACTCGTCAACTCTGGATCAGCCTTCCATAGTCTGTCTTCCCTCATACCACTGTCATCTACCCTCAAAAATGCAATGTGTTGAGACATCCCAAAATCAACGAATATTTATTCTGACTATTTTGGTTGAGTTTGGGGAGGGGATGAATCTCGTCGGCTTATGCCCTTTGCTTCTTTTTCTTTTACATGAGATTTTTCTTTTTGAGGTCCTGAGGAGGGTAAATAATCTTCCCAGAGTCGACATCCCCCTGAGTGGGCAAAGCATATGAAGGATGCTTTCTCAGGCATGGAGGGATACAATTTTTTTTTCCTCATTCATGGACAGATGCAAGTTATTTTTTTTTTATTTTCAATTTTTTTACCCATTTGACTCCTCTCTTGCTTTAATCCCATTCCCTGACTCTGCCCACAGCCTGAAATCAGATGACCTCTTATTGTTTTAATCTTTCAGCCGGAGTGTGTATCATTTTATTCCTGCTGCTTCCAGACGATTGTTTTCAGGTTAAGGGAGCCACCTGGTTATGAAGGGGTTAAGGAAGGTCATAATTAACGTCTAAAATAATAATAATAATAATAATAATAATAATAGTAGTATTAAATTCCTAAGCTGAATAAAACAGTCTCGATATAGCAAGACTTCAGTCAGTATTACGTTCTCGTACTAAAGGTGCTGAGATGGTATAATTCTGGCGACGTGGAGGCGGGTTGTGCTGGTGTGTGTGTGTGTGTGTGTGTGTGTGTGTGTGTGTGTGTGTGTGTGTGTGTGTGTGTGTGTGTGTGTGTGTGTGTGTGTGTGTGTGTGTGTGTGTGTGTGTGTGTGTGTGTGTGTGTGTGTGCGTATTGTTCACGAAAATAAGAAAACAATAGAGAAAGAGCCTGTAAAACTTGTCCCTTCTTAGAAAAGTTACATTAAAAAAACAACCAATCCACTCCCGTTCATTTTGAGATCCCTGTGCATACAGTCAGGAAGAGAAATTAAAGAAAAAGAAAAGGAAAAGAAAAGAGTCAAGAGTTGGCCTTTAGCGTATGAACGACTATGAGCACCAGATGTTACCATGTGATATTGCTACTTATTTTTCTGTCATCCATCTCTAGCCATATGTAACACAGTCCAATCCCTGAGGTTCACCATTCCTCCCACGGGAAACAGATGGCTTACACAACCTCACATGTCACCACTTGGGTATAAATATCGTACCGTCTTTGTGAGGAGTTCATGGTATTACCGGTGTGTTTTTTTTTTTTTTTGACATGGTGGGTTTTGTGAGTTTCCTTTCATTTTTTCTTTCTGTATTTCTGTCTGCCTGTCTGTCTGTTTGTTTGTCTATCTGTCTGTCTTTCTTTTTACGCAATTCAAGAGCTTAAACTGGTCCCTAACTTAGCCTAGGATCCATCTTGTGTCCTAACCACTCGCATTCCACTACTCTACGCCTCGCCCACATCCTCCCTCTAACCACACCAGCCTTCTTTTATCACACAATCGGGGTCGTTACTCATCCTTCAGCGTGGTGCCGCTTGTCTAGCCTCTTAGTCAGCATTCTCAGCAGCATAAACAGCTCAGCATTCGAGACATCAAGCAAGGTAGCACGAAGAGTAAGACATTCTCGAGCCACAAACGATGCAAAAATGATATAAAGATGAGCAGTGGTGCAAGTCTGTCGTGGTAGCTGCAGCATCGTCCTGGTTCAACATATACTTGATTTTAGAGCGGCTTGTTTACGATGGCGATGATCCAGTTTTTGGGACCCTGAAGATGACCTGGGCCTCTCCACACACCTGAAGACACACGGGGGTCAGCTACAAGACAGTTCCGAGAAGAGGCGAGGTTCTTATGCCTTAAAAACGAGTCTACGAGATCTAGCGGTGTTTACGGGAGGGAGCGGGGCATCATCGGCTATAAACAAACGAGTTCTGAAGGCAGCTACTCAACCAATTATGTCCTGTTGGTAATTATTCGCCGATTCCCAGCAGCTGACCACGAGCTGTTGCGGTCAGATGGTAGGGTAAAAGCGGCAACAGAAGCAACAGAGGCAACAGTGGCAACAACACAAGAAAGAGGCAACAGAAGCAACAGAGGCAACACAAGCAAGAGGCAACGAAGGCAACAACGGCAACAGAGGCAACACAAGCAAGAGGCAACAGAGGCAACGGAGGCAACAGACTGGCAGGAGGTGGTAATCATGGACCAGCGGTGGGATTCTGGACCGTATTTACGAAAGAATCAATGTCGTAACTTAGGTTCGTATGCTCGGCGGTGGAGGAAGCCCTAACACCCCTTCCTAAGTGATTTAGTTTGCCTATTACACCTTGCTATGCTCCTCCTCTGTGCTATTTACATCATCCAAATACCACCACTGCAATACCACTCTGCATAAATAACGTACAAAAGGATATTAAATACATATATCTAAAAATAAATGGCAAAGGGAAAGGTGTTAGGAAGCTCACTAACTGACCAGTATACGGGCTCTAGACTCGATGCTCCTTGCTACCAGACGATTTTATTCAACTTAGGAAACGCCACTTGGTTCCCAGATGGACGACGCATTTGCGTCTCTCCACCCAGTTAACAGGGGCACCATAGTAAGCTCCACATCACGCTGTTATTTGGTTATATGGTTACCACCCAACGTTGTAAATGGTTTACTGGGCCGCAGAAAACCATTTGGATGAGAGAAACAGGAAGAGGAAGCCAGACAAGAAAAACAACAATAAAGGTCAAGGAATCAGCAGGTAGCACCACATCAAATGAGTGGATGATGGTCGCCACCACCTACCACGTCATCTGAATGAAGTAGTTAATCATCTCCACCTGAATCACTAAACGCAATCACCTTATGGAATGCTGACGATGACCCAAGTTTTTAAGGCCAATCTAGGCTGACAGGAAGGCTCCACGGGGCCGACCTTACCTGCACATCCCGGAACAAGAATTTCACCTTTTATTACACCGCGTCTTCTTCACACTAGGGCACGATCGACATTCTCCCTCCCAACATATCTAACATGGCTATTTCATGATCGTTTCTGTCGGTTTCAGGCATTTTCAGACTTTTGTTTACAGTTTCACCTATTTTCAGGTTTCTTGGAGGTTTCAACAGTTTCAAGTAATTTCGTGAGGGCTTCTGTCGTCCCCAGCCATTTGATGGTTTTTGCTTCACTAGAGTTTCAACCGTTTCAAGACTTACCTTGGCGGATCAGATCGAACCATTTGTCAGGGAAATATACCGTGTCTCTCGAAGCTGGGGAATATTAGCCACCAACAGAAAGTGGTACGTAAATATGGTGATGTTAGGGGAACTTGCATCCCCGACTGTAGGTTGGGCCGTCAGCATCGGGGGCAGCTGTTCATTAACGAACAGTTAGTGACACCTTAGTACCCGACAAACTGGCACTGCCTTGAGCAAACCCGGTGACGTTGGCTCAGGCGAGTTATAAGAACGGCTAGCATTGGTGACTCATTCACTACAATGACGCAGTGTTAATATTTCCTTGTTATCTCCAGACTATTTTTAATTAAATTCCTTCACTAACGAAACATCCTCCCTACGCTGAATAAGTATCTGGAGGTAACAAAAATAAAGTTGATGACGTGACCGCAACGAAGGCGGTAAACCTCCAACAACTGAGACTTCTCTCCATTGAACAAAGTAGTTCAGCGAAAGTTCAAATAAAATCTCTGGGAGTAACAGCAACACAAAGACACACTCGGGGTAATTTCTGAAGCCTCTGAGCATTAGGATTTCCCTCAGTTAAACAAACTCTTATCGTATTAGCCTGAATAAAATACCAGCCGCTGCCAAAGGATTAATGCGCCTGCCACCATTCGGCCGCGGCCCATCCCTGTAAGGTGGTGCTGGCCACGAGCCCACTAACTGTTCCACGAGTTGTGGTTCACACTCCGCAACGCACCACCGCCCCGCCACCTGGGGCGCCCTCCACCTGTCCCAAGGTGAAGGTTGAGGCGGGGCAAGGGAAGCTGCCCCTGCCTGCAGCTGCTGTGGCAGGAGCTAATAGACGGATCAGATTTCTTTACCCATCGGCAGCAGAAGTGAGAACTTGAACCGTGTAAGCATCCGCGGATAGAGACACTATAATCTCCATTTATGCATTTGTATGTTTCTTGTTCTCTTAACAGACACCTGCTGGGCTTGACACTGCTGGTCTGAGGGTCTTACGGCTCTACTACCGAGGATGGTCATGTACTACCCGCAGATTCGAATATCCACGTGGGGTCTGGAGTCCATGTGATCATAAAATGCAACCAAGGGACGATGGCTCCCAACCAATCCTAAAATTTTCTCAAAGTGGGTTACATGAGGCTGGGGTCTAAAGTCTCGTAGGGTAAGGAGACTCCCTAGCACCTCTTCCTCAACGATTTATTTCCAAACTACCCAGTAATATCATCTTTGTGCTTCCTATGTCTTTCCAATATAAACACAGATCAAAAACACACAGGAATATACTAGCGGAGCAGAATCAGAAATAAACCGGTACGGAAGAGGTGTTAGTAAGCTTCCTAACCACACGAGAATACCGCCTACCGCCCTAGATATTACCATTTTCAACATCGTTCCCTATGGATTGGGAGACTGCAGAGTACTTTTCCATAGTGGTTTCCTTTGCATATTACACAGAAATAAAATAATCTATCTACCTATATATCTATTGCCAGACGCCTTAATAAAATAATGAGTGTATTTATTTGTTATTTAATTACTAGATAAGGCTACGGGGCCACATTAGATTTTAGTTACATTTAGCGTCAAAGTTTAATACAAAAAATAAGTGAGAGAGAGAGAGAGAGAGAGAGAGAGAGAGAGAGAGAGAGAGAGAGAGAGAGAGAGAGAGAAGGTATTCGGGTAATATTACAGTAGCAATAGTGGTATTACCCTACAACGATCTCTGGACCTACAATGATCTCGGTACTGTTCGTGTGTGTGTGTGTGTGTGTGTGTGTGTGTGTGTGTGTGTGTGTGTGTGTGTGTGTGTGTGTGTGTGTGTGTGTGTGTTCGCGTGCGTGTGTACATCAGATTTCTCTACCCTACCGTAAGTGCTGTAAACAATAGCAAGGAAAAACTTATGTGTACCCCAATATGACGCTAATTCAACTTAAATATCCATAATGGGACACAGACACTAATCAAGTACCCACACAAAGAGGCACAATTCTAAACTGCATATTGGAAACTACACACCCATTACCCCCATTCTTTACCGGCAGAAAATGGAGTGTGTTTCCAAATGACGTCGGCATGAAACTAAATATCCGTAATGGCACACACAAACCCTCTTCAAATTACAGACACGCTTCAAAATTGGAAAATATTAGGAACAACAACCTTCATTCCAGCCACGAGAAAATGAGAAACACACTGAGGTGGTTTGGCCATATGGAGAGAATGGAGAGTGAGAGACTGACGAGGAGAGTGTATGTGAGTGAGGTGGAGGGGGAGGCCAAGGATGAGATGGAGGGATGGCGTGGAGAGGTACATGAGAGAGGGGGGCGTGAGCTGGGAGCAGGGCAGTGAAGTGGTGGGGGACAGGGAGACATGGAGGCGATTTGTTTGTGCCCACCCCTTACGGGATGAATAGATACAGTAGATAGACAGACAGAGAAAATGAAGTTTATTTACAAACGCCTGTTGCAAAAAATTTTCGTAAAGGGCTGGAGATACCGTTTCCATTGCCATACAAACTGCTTTCACTGACCCTACAAACTGAATTAATCACAACACAAACTCAGAATCCAAACAAACTGATTTCAGAGACACACAAACTGATTTCAAAGCCACCCAAACTGATTTCAAAGCCACACAAACTAATTTCAGTCACCCAAACTGATTTCACTGCCACCCAAACTGATTTCAAAGCCACCCAAACTCATTTCAAAGCCAAACAAATTATTTCAAAGCCACCCAAACTGATTTCAAAGCCACCCAAACTGATTTCAAAGCCACCCAAACTGATTTCAAAGCCACACAAACTTATTCTAAAGCCACACAAGTTATTTCAAAACCACACAAATTATTTCAAAGCCACACAAACTTATTTTAAAGCCACACAAATTATTTCAAAGCCTCACAGATTACTTTCATAGTCAGTACAAGAAGCTTACCTCTAAAATTGGATAACACCGTGGCTAACATCCCCCATTCTTTCCCAGGAGATGACCCACACCTGTTTCTCCACAAAATGGCTGGGTTGATCTAGCGTTATTAACATTATTCCATGGAGGGATTAGCTCCACCTCCTCTGCACTGATTACGAGGCAGGGTTAATTAAGAACTGCACGCGGTGGGTGAGTTACAGACGGGGGAGACGGCGAGGGTGTGAGGGAAAGGCAGTCACTCCTACCCTAGCCAAGGTCGCACACTGGAGGTACTCAGGGTCCCACATGTCTTTTTTTATTTATCTTATTTATTTACTTTTTGCTATGGACAAACAAAGCACCAATGGCCAAAAACTTTCACACACACACACACACACACACACACACACACACACACACACACACACACACACAAAATGCCCTTCCCATAGAAAAATCGGACAAAAGAAAACCAAGATCAAATCCCATTATTTCCAGATGCCTAGACACATGGATTATAAAGACTGGAGGTCACTGACAGAAAGACAGACAGACTGATGAAGACAATTCCAGACAGACTGAGGACAAAATTCCCTGAGTTTGTTAGTTCCGTAAGTACAAGAAGAATGAGATGTATTGGTTAGCTTTTGCATGAGAAAGTTCGACAGAAAATTGGTGAAAATCTGTAGTTGGATGAATACTGTGTGCCCGCCGTAATGGGAGAGGAATGAAAGAGGATTTATCAGAAGACCAATGACCATTAAATCAGTGACAGTAAAGAGACAAGGGAGAAGCAACACTCCGGCGAAAGGAGAAAGGCTGAAGCGAGTCAAAGAGGAAGGAAACTGGTCAATATCCTTTCCTACGTTATTTATGCAGTGAATGGCGATGTCTGAAGGATTTACATAACACAGATCAGGACAGTAAGCAGCGATAAGCAAAATAAATCGCTCAGAAAAAAGTGTTAGGGCGCTGTATGAGGGCAAAAATAGCAGGGACACATCGAACTGAAGGGACTTATTTTTTTATTCATAAGCACCTCTCTCAGTTGAATTAAATCATCTGAAAGTGACAAAAAAATAATATGGCAAAGTCTGACACGAGTAGCTATGTTTGAGTGCTTGGTTGGTTGCCTCAGCCTCCCCGTTGTGTTGCTTCAGCCATGTTAATCAGAGCTCAGCGTGACCTGTGCCGGAGCTGCTTAATGAATACAGAAGTGATGTAGGGCTGGCGTGCACAGACTCCCACTGAAGAAGAGGTTTTAGTGGTGAGTTACGAGGGTGTGTCATGCGAGGTTCCTACTACCGCTACCACCACCCCCACAACTACCCCTACCACCACCCCCACGACTACTCCTACCACCACCACCACTACTTATTAATCCCTTTCCATCACACCCACCACCATCATCATCAACCGTACTCAGACCAGAGGATGCATTTTTTTTTAATCTCAATAAAATCTACTTATTATTGAGATGTATCCCAATTACTTCCCCACCTGAGTGCATGTTTGTAGTCATGTAATTAGTATGTTGTTTCAATGTCCCTTGAATGATTAAACTGAATGAATTATATCCACAGACTTAATTAAAAGTTATTCGGCTGTGTGGGTACAATTCATTCATAAGAAATTAACTCCCTTCAGTACAGTATCTTCTTCATCTGCCTTGTACCAGACGATATAATTCAGCTCGGCGTAGATATTTCGTGGAGCCTCAGGTGGTCGGGTGGGTAACGTGTGCGTCTACCAGTTCTTTCATTCTGATCCGAATTCAGTCCCATGGGGGGGTGGGGATTTATGAGGCTGAAGTAGTATGTCCTTACAGGTGTTCATAAATATTCACACCCTGTCAAGATTCCATCAGTGGCATGCAGACTCTTATTCACAAACATAGCCACTCCAGTACAATATCCACATGTCTATCCCACACCTATACATGTAGTTCCCACACCTATACATCCAGTCCCCACACCTATACATGCGGCTCCCACACCTATACATGTAGTTTCCACACCTATACATCCAGTTCCCACACCTATACATGTAGTTCCCACACCTATACATGCAGCTCCCACACCTATACATGTAGTTCCCACACTTATACATCCAGCTCCCACACCTATACATGCAGCTCCCACACCTATGCATGCAGTTCCAACACCTATACATGTAGTTCCAACACCTATACATGCAATTCCCACACCTGTACATGCATTGCCCACATCTATACATGTAGTTCCCACATCTATACACGCAGTTCCCACACCTATACACAGCCACTCCAATACCATTCCCACATGTACGGTAGTTCTCACACCTACAACCTTGCTTGAAGCACTAGGTGGGGTGGGGGTGGGTCACTTCTATAACAGGAAGTGGTGTGTGCCTTGGCCCTACGAATCAGTTGCCCCGCAGGACTCGTAAATCAAGTCTTGGATATATCTAGTATCGCTGCCTGCCCATGTAAATCGGGTACGTGTAGACGCTACAGAATGCATATACTGTACAAGCACTCGTATTGGCATCTCGTAATGGAGGGATTATGATCTTTTCACGTGCCCTGACAAAAGAATTACGTCTTTTTTAATTATACTTTAGCTACAAGATGGTATAATTTAGTTAATAAAGAGGCTAGCCCCATCTCAGAGTTTGTCTTGTTTAAATTTATTCTTCCTATCAATATGTGATTTTAATTTATGGGAAACCTATCGTTGTGATGTGGTCAGAAGCGATCTCCACTACCCTCCTGCAAGCGTGGCAGCAAGAGGGTTAAACCAAGTACGTATGGATAAGCTGTTCCTGACACTGTGACGAAAATATGCAAAGGCGCCGGATGTGGGAGGGGGGGGGGAGAAAGGGGGCACTTACCCCTCTTTAATTCTATGTTGGGGACAAACGAAGTTTTTCTTCCCCCACACCCTGTCCATATCCCGCTGTGAACCCATTACAAACATGCGGTACAGCACTAACAAGAAAATTGAGAACATATTATGCTATGGTATGTTATTCTTCACAAAAGCGTGATGATACAATAATCTGTCCAACCAAAACATTAAGGACGATGTGTTAGTTTCTAGGATAGTCTCAATTTATATGGCCAAGAATCTCAAGATAAATACAAGAGTCATTTACGAGTTGCATAACTGCTTTATATTTCTACCAGTGTCGCATCGTTCCCTCCGGCCACTGCATCTAAAGGGTGGCCACATGGCGCAACAACCACCAGTTGTCCTTCCTTAAATATCCATTCCTACACCATAATCTCTACATCCCCCCCCCCTTATTGTATCTCTTTATGTAATTTCCACTCGGTTCTCCTAACATACAGGAGATATCCCTCTCCACCTGCCACTAGAGATTTACTTTTATATACTGTAGTCACAAAATCATTTCCAAATCATATATATTTGGTATAATCTGTACTTTAACCCACACTGCCTCTACTTGGCCTCGTACCCACCCACCCACCCAATCTTTAAATGCTTCCGGCGCTACTGCAGACTGGAGCTCAATTTATAAAGTACTTTGAGCTTAAATTTGCCTGACATTGTTGGTTTATACATGTACCTTGACTCATCCAGCTGCCAAACTCTTCACTAACAACCCACTGTGAATACTTAGGCAAAAATACGACCCAACAAAGTGGTTCATGAAAATAATTTAGTTTTATGGAGACTAATCATTGGGAAAATTGGCCAAGGGTTTAAATTCTTTCATGGATAATTTTCAAAATCACAAAAATGAAAATATGGAGACGGGATGCTAGAACAGGAGGTGGGGGAGAGAGAGGGGGTTAGTGGGGAAGTAGGGGGTTAGCAAGGAGGGAGGGGGTTGGCAAAGGAGGCAGAGGGTTAGCAAAGAGGGAGGGGGTGGCAAGGAGGGAAAGGATAACAAGAAGGAGGGGGGAGTTAGCAGGAAAGGGGTTTGCAGGGAGAGGGGGGGATTCTCAGTAGGAGGCCATCAGGAAATTATTATATTCTTGTATCTATTCATATATGCATCCTTAAAATGTCCGTGGAAATTGAATCTGAGAAGTTATATACGCATTACTGATAAATTAACAACGCGCGCTACTCACCTGCTATTTTCCTCACACACTTCGCTGCTACTCCTCTCAACACAGCCAGGCCAGGTAAACACAGGTGGCCAACTTGCTCTCAGAAGGTGATAGGAATATTGCACACACACACACACACACACACACACACACACACACACACACACACACACACACACACATACACACACACAAACCACCTCTTGAGTACTGCTTAAAGTTGGTAAAAATATCATTCCTTGGTGCTAAGTCAATTTCACAAAGACGGCTAAACCTACTATAAAAAGGTTAGAGAGAGAGAGAGAGAGAGAGAGAGAGAGAGAGAGAGAGACAGACAGACAGACAGAGGGAGAGGGACAGAGAGAGAGAGAGAGAGAGAGAGAGAGAGAGATCAACGGGACCACTAATTCACACTGGTCACAAAAAATATATGCCACAAAAACGACAACAGACGACCCCATATGACCCAATCCTAAGCTCCCTAACACCTTCTCCTAAGCGATTTCTTTTGTCTACTACACCTTGCCGTCCGCTACTTTGCTACTTAAATCATTCTAATATCAACATACTCAGCATAAATAACGTACAAAAAGATATTAGCCAGCCGTATCCAAAAATAAATCTGTGAGGATGATGTGTTAGGGAGAATTCGGACTTTAGTAGCTGAAACCCAGACTCATATGTGTGGACACGGTGGACTGCAGGCTGAAGTTACCCTCCTGCAGACCACGACTCTCCTTTCGGGGGATAGGGAGAAAGTTGAGGGACGTCTGTATAACTGGGGAAGAGAAGCCGACCGGTAATAGAAATGCCACCGAGAGAAGGCGTTACCCTGAATCACCAGCCTAAAACCACAATAAACCTTTTTTCCTCCCGTGCATGACCTCCCTAAGACCGCTAGTTCACCCCCATGTCAGACAGAATGTAAACAGGCACTAAATTATAGGTGTAAATCAGCAGTGAATTTATAAGTGCTGTGAATTATACGGAGTTATATACATTACCTGGCCGTCTGGGTCTTTAATGCAGCCCACTTTTTGTCCCCAAGCACATGTAGTCCTCGAGCAACAGAGATTTGGATGAAGAAGATGGCGAGGAACGAGATATGAGGGTGCTTGGTTTGGTGCTGGAATATTTGACTTGACGAGAGGTCCTGGGTTCGTATTCCTGTTGGTCCAGGAAGCTCCCTATCATCTCCCCCTCGGCGATTTATTTAGATACGGGTGGGAAATATACACTGGTACGTTATTTTTGGAGAGCATGGCCATATTGGAATGATTAAATAATACAGAACAGGATTAAGGTACAAATGTATGAGAGACAGAGTTAAAGGACACCAGGAATTTAAGTGAAGATGGTGTGGTACGTGATGAATACATGTTTTAGAGGCGACAGTAAGCGCGTTGGGGCATATGATTTCTTTCTCGTCTGCCTCGTTTGGCGAAATTATATTCAAAGATGTTGATTAAATACGTTCAATCGGTTCATTCAGGGTGTATCCGAATCTCAACTCTTCGTAGTGCGTATGGCTATGGACTAACTATTGACGATGAGTGTATCTGTTTTAAGGCTAGGAAAATACATGAGGGTACTTTCTTTTTCAGTTACCCCACCCGACCCTAGAGTCAAGGCAAGTGATCTATAGGCTCAACCGGTTCATTTAGGGTGTCCGAACCTCGACATTTGACGGGACGAACCTCTGACCGCGACTGTGCCGTTGAGAGGGCATTAGGCACGTGGAGGCTTATTATTTTTTTCTCTTGCCCCGCCCGAACCTATACTCAAAGATGGAGATCAATAGGTTTGGTCGCTGATGGGCTGTTCGGAATGTCGCTGGGCCTCTCCGACTCACTGTCTTGTTTCTGAGGCCGTCCATCACGTGTTTAATGACCGTTCTCTTGTTTCTAACTGCTTCTTATTTACATACCGCCAATTGGTGCTCTTAACTGCTGCCTGCTTCCACTGGTTATGGGCTCTCCTCTCATCTGGACTCTTGGTTAAGTCAGTCCCCCCTCCTCGCCCTCTTTCTCTTCCCCTTCCGCTTCCCCTTCCTGCCTCCTCCCCCACACTCCCTGACCCTATGCCACCTCCTCTACCGGCTATCCTTTACCTCTACGGTCATTATACAAAAGATCTCGCTTCTTTAATGGTTTCTCATGTTCATCTCTTTTCATTCATCGTTTCTTCTCTTCAAATGTTTTCTTCTTCACCTTCTTCTTTCCTTGCTTCATCATCATCATCTTCTTCACCTCCTTCTTCTATTTCTCTCTTCTTTCTTCATCTTCTTTTCTTTAAACAGTAAAAGTACGTCATGCTATATCTTCCTCTGCCTGCTCCCTCCTTTCCTCTTTAATATGCCCACTTCTTCGTTTTTACTTCTCTCATTCTTCAACATTCTTATCGTCTTCAGTTTCCTGCTACTTTCCTTCTTAAACATCTACCATATTATTTCTTAATCACCTCTTCTCTTCCTTCCTTCATAAATTCCTCCTTCTTCCTTCCGTCATTTCTTTCACCCCTGATTCCTACATTCCTTTTGCCATCATTTCTTATTCATTTTCTCCCTCAGTTGGAGTCCATTGCATTACTTCCCTGGAAAATACTCGTCCTTCTTCCTCTCCTTCTCTCCTTCCTTACTACCCCTTGCCCTTCACTCCTCCTTCCTTCATTTCCTTCCTTTCTGATTCCTACATTCCCCTTGTCTTCACTTCCTACTCCTTTTCTCCCTCAGTCGACGTTCATTATATTATTCATAGCCTCTCTCCTTCGCTGCTAAACAACCTTCCTTCTGCTTTTCCTTCTTTCCTTCCTTCCTACCCTTCGCCCTACGTTCCCCTTGATTAACTTTTCCTCAATCTCCAACCTACGTCAACATCTGTAGGATTCCAGAAGCTTATATGATGTGTTGATGAATGTGTGGCCCAATTTTAGCCTTTGGATCCTTCTTCCTCGCATTAAAAAAAAAAAAAAACTGGGAATGCAGTTGATAGGTCTAGCACTTAATGCATTTTCTTTCCTTATTCTTAGAGGAGGAGGAGGAAGATAATGATGAAGGTATAAATGATGACGATGATAATGACGACTAGGGCGATAATGATGAAGATGATGATGATGATGATGATGATGATGATGATAATGATGATGATGATGATGATGATGATGATGATGATGATGATGATGATGTTCTTCGTTTCATCCACTCTTTTCTTTCTTTCCTGTTCCCTTGCTTTCTCACAGTTCTTGCTTTTTCCGCTATCTATCTATTTTTTTCCTCCACGTCCCCTCTTCCTTTTCCTGATAACTATTCTTATTCTTGCCTTTCCTTCCTTCTCTTTTTCCTACATTCCTCTAGCCCTTCATTCCAGCTCTCTCTCTCTCTCTCTCAAAAAAAAAAAAAGGCAGTTTCTACAACCCCATTCAGAATACTGACGTCTCTCTCTCTCTCTCTCTCTCTTTCTCTCTCTCTCTCTCTCTCTCTCTCTCTCTCAAAAACATCACAGACGATCTTTTTTTACCCTCCGACTTAGAGACAGTCGACGATTTTCCTTCTTGCTTTCAACAGAGGATTTTTCTCAGCTTACGACGCACACTCTCGTAGAAAAGGGGTTGAGGAAGCTCCCTAACACATTTTCCTAAGTGATTTAATTTGGCTTATTACGCCTTACTCTCCTGTGCTAAATAAATCCTTTTCATAATCGCCATACGCTGCCTCAATAACGTACAAGAGGATATTAACCAGTCATAGCCCAAAATAAATCGGTAAGGAAGAGGTGTTAGGAAGCTTCCTTACCCGACGAGAATGCCGCCTCAGTACGATGTGTTCAGTAAGAATTTTCCTTGTTCTTCCTGGCCCATCGTTCTTATGCGGATGAAGTGTTTTTTTTTAACAATTATGGTGGCGTTCCTCTCAAGCTGTTGGTAGGTAGGTAGGTAAGTAGGTAGGTAGGTAAGTAGGTAGGTAAGTGGGTAAATAGGTAGGTAGTAAGCAGGTAGGTATGTAGGTAGGTAGGTGGGTAAATAGGTAGGTAGTAAGTAGGTAGGTAGGTATGTAGGAAAGTAACCATGTAGGTAGGTAGGTTAATTAGCAAGCAGGTGGGTAGGTAAGCAGGTTTGTCAGCCAGCGGGATGGGAATTTAGTTAACAAGCCGGAAAGTAGGTAGGTAGGTACGTAGGTTAGTTAGCAAGCAAGTAGGACGGTTGGTAGAGGAGTAAGCAAGCAGGTAGGAAGGTTAGTTAGCAAGCAGGTAAGTAGGCAGCTTTGTTAGTTAGCAAGCAGGTAGTGTAGGTAGATATGTTAGTTACCTAGCAAGTAGGTCGGTAGGTAGGCAGGTTAATTAGCAAGCAGGTAGATAGGTAGGTATGTAGGTTAATTAGCAAGTACGTAGGTAGGCTGGTTGGTTTGCAGGCATGAAGGGAAGTAGGTAAGTTAGTCAGCAAACAGGTGGGTAGCTTGGTAGGTAGGTTAGTTTGCAAGCAGACAGGTAGGTAAGTAGGCAGGTAGGCAGGCAGGTAAAGTGACTGGTTGGCAGGTAGATAGGTAGGTAGGTAGTTAAGAAGGTCGGGTTTTCTTCACTAATTTGGGGCTGTAGCTTGCCATCGTGTGTGTGTGTGTGTGTGTGTGTGTGTGTGTGTGTGTGTGTGTGTGTGTGTGTGTGTGTAAAACATTGCATTTATATTATACACACAACAAATCCACTTCATTTACTATGCTGACTCACTGATGACAAATGAGTGTGCTGGTGTGGAACTGAAATTCATACTGAAATGTGGCCGTATTAGTTTTTCAGGCAGATGGTGTTTGTGTTGTCATTGTGGTTAAAATGTATGGTTGTGGTGGTGTTAGTGTTGTTGCTGCGGCTGTGGTGGCGGTGGCGGTAGAGAGAGATTCTGTCCTTATCTACATCGTTCATCTTATTTATATCGGCTGTTGCTGGTGCTTCTTATGCTCTCTCTCTCTCTCTCTCTCTCTAATTTATGCATGTCTATCAGGCTAAGACTCTTCCCTCACTATTCATTTAGCACTGTCTTCAATTTATAATATTTCATGCCTCTCGCACATTCTTCTCTCTCTCTCTCTCTCTCTCTCTCTCTCTCTCTCTCTCTCTCTCCTAGGGCATTCATTTAGCAGCGGCACATATTTTAATCTGTCCTGCCGTAACTCACTGCCACCCATCCTTCCTTCATGATCTTCTAGCAATATAATGCCTCTGCAACTTATTACAGATTGCAACATTGCTTACACACTCCTCTTCATCCTTGCTTCGTCCTGACCATTCACCTCTTCATGATCGTGTCAACCTCAGTATTCAATTGCAGTTGATGGTGGATTTTTTTTTTTTTTTTTTTTTTACTGTCAGAAGTAAGGTTAAGAAATGTGATGAACAGGGAGCAGAGATGTGTGTGTGTGTGTGTGTGTGTGTGTGTGTGTGTGTGTGTGTGTGTGTGTGTGTTTTACTGTCAGAAGTAAGATTAAGAAATGTGATGAAAAGGGAGCAGAGATGTGTGTGTGTGTGTGTGTGTGTGTGTGTGAGAGAGAGAGAGAGAGTGAGAGAGAGAGATCTAACTACAACAACTACTAGGCAAATCAATAATACCTGTAACCCTTTCCCTGTTACCCCTTGACTTCTCCTAAACATAAAATAATCGTCTAATACCAGTCTGAACCAGGTACCGTACCCTTAATAGCTACAGGTAGGGATTATTCTGAGATTAAATCGTCTGCTGCATTTGTCTATAGCAGATCTGAGGTTAATTAATCGTTTGTATGAGGTTAATCGATAGTTGGCAGCGCAATGGCAGCTGTGAATTTTCTCTAGATAAAATCGTCTGGTGTTGATCTGAGGAAATTAAGTAGGGGTTCAAACAGCAGGGGGAGAGTAGAACCTTTCGGACCGTATGTAGTGCACTTTATTCACGGCATTAAATGTAAGAACGAGTTTATCCTTGGCGCATTTCGCTTGGGATTAGCATAGACTAGAGGGCTGGCTGGCTCATCTCACTCACCAACCTTGTAATCTACCTCTAATCAAGCTCAGACCCTCAGCTTAACCCTTCCTGTGTGCTGACCTCTTCGTTTCACTTATTCCTGCTACTTTAGTTCCTTTACCTTAACTTGGCCCAGGTTTTCGACATTTCGTATCTTATTTCACGTCGCTCAGTGGCGGAAAAGGACACCTCTACGGTTCCACATCCTTACCACAGCGGTTCTTCGTGACTAGCATCATATGCTAGCATTAATCTCTCGCTACAGCTCAGGATTCATGAGGGAGGGATGGTAATTTTAGGCCAGGATGGAGTAAAAACGGTCTATCTGTCTCACATAATCCCAGACTTCAATTATGACAACTACTATATACTTGCCACCATCAGACGAATTTCCACCTCCCCCCTCCCACTCGCCACAACAAGGAGCTGTTCTACCTGAAGGGAATATCGGTTCTCAACACAGGACAGTCATGCAGGGCGATTGCTTGTTTGTGGTCGATGGGTTTACTCAGTCAGGCAGACCATGGTTACACAACAACAACAACTATATGAGGTCCTTGTCATATAAGTAAAACTGGATGGTTCGCAGGAGTACACTAAGAATTTCAAAAATCGAAAATTAAAAGGACTCCTCTATTTCCCCCCTCCTTAACAAAGCCATTAATCAGTGCTTTGAACGAGACTCTCTGGTGTTGGCAAGAACAGACTATAAACTAAAAAGCAAAAAAACAAAAAACAAAGATCCATTCGTAAAAAAATATAAACACGCAAAAAAGAAAAAAAAAAAATCGTCCCTCCCTTCTAACAATGCGTTGAACAAAGTCGTTCGGCTGTATCAAGAACACGATAAAAAGTAGGAAATAAGTTAAAAAAAAAAAATCCAGTGGTCTTTCTCTACGTACCATTACACCCTGCGTAGAACAGAATCATCCGGCGTTAACGAGAATACACTAAAAACTAAGGAATGAAAATAAAAGGGATTCCTCTGGTCTCTCCCTCCCTCACTTAGCCATTAATCAGTGCCTTAATTACCAGTAGGAAAGATGGCGAAACAGATACTGGACGTGATAAAGATAAGAAGCTTCATGGCGCACAGGGCTGGCGGAGGTGGGGGGCAAGGTGGGAGGTTAGTGGGGTGAGAGAGGTTCGTGGGGTTATGGGGGGACTGAGTGGGGTTGGAGGGGTGAAAAGTGATGGGAGATTGGTGGGGTGAGAGAGGTTCGTGGGGTTATGGGGGGACTGAGTGGGGTTGGCGAAAGGAAGGAGTGATAGGGGGCTGATGGGGAACTGAGAGGGATTGGCCAAGGGGAGAGTCGATGCTGATTGAAGGGGAGTTCTGGGGATGGTAGGGAAATCTGTGGGAGTTGATGAAGAGGCTGGTGGGGGGACTGAAGGGGGATTGGTGAGGGACTGAAAAAGATGTGGCACAGGAACTGGTGGAGGACTGAGCAAGGAGGAGGTGCGGATTACGGAGGGGACGATAAGGGATTAGAAAGGGATTTTGGCGACGGGACTGAGAGGGGGAGTTGGTGAAGACGCTAGTGGTGATGTGGGGGGGAGGGGATGAAAGAGGGATTGGGTGAGAAGATCAGGGGTGCTGTAGGGGTCGACAGAGAGGTTGGTGAGGGACGGGAGGGGCGTAGGAGGGAACTGGTGGAGAGATTCGTCTGTAAGGGGGGTTATCTAGCCTCACCCAGGCTGGCCTCGTGGTGGTCTCGCCTCATTCCTGGCATGTTTCCTCGTCCTCGTTAAGATTCGGTTGTAAGATGCAGAGGAGGAAGGGAGTCTTAAAATGTCCTAAAGATGTAGTAACCCTTCCGTTGCTATGAATGTAGGATTTGGTGTCAGACGGTTTTATACGCCATGTCTGAAAAATGTCTTCCAAACTTCAGGAGGTTATCAAATTACTGAGTTAAAAATACCATATCTACACAGGTCAAATTCTCAACTCTTAGAACTGCAATTAATGATGATCGTATGGTTGACAAACGCCTAATTCACCCAGATCGCCAGTAACTGTAGCTGATATTTCCTCGGACACCCTGTTCTGCGGAGAAAAATAAGAAGCTGTGATGTGTGTGTGTGTGTGTGTGTGTGTGTGTGTGTGTGTGTGTGTGTGTGTGTGTGTGTGTGTGTGTGTGTGTGTGTGTGTGTGTGTGTGTGTGTTAAATAACCCTTCGACTGCTATGGACGCACTAATGGATATCAGACGAATTTCCTTTGTAGAGAGAAATGACACGATGTGGTGTGCCGGGGGAATGAGGATGCAGGCTGTCAGATGTAACTCTTTTTTACTGTTATGAAAGCACGTTGGTCTCTCATTTACGCTAACGGCACGATTATACAAAGGGCGATTAACCTTTTTGCTATTTCAGACGCGTTTAGGTACCGTATTTTATTTAGGCTAAAACCAGACGATTATCTTGAGAGGTGATGTGATGGCTTCTTAAATTTGGATTCCTCTTTGTTCAGTTGTTACCGAAGAGGAAACATTCTATAAACTGTCAGCCTTGGGTTCTTTCTCTGTATTCCTTTTTACATTAACAAACAACCAGAAAAACTAGAGGGCTTCAAGGATGAGCTTTACTCGTCTGGAACTACCAAAAATGAAATATAAAAGACGACATCACAGTGAAAGGGTTAGACGAAAGAAGATGACTTTTTTTTTTTTAATCTCTTCTCAGTCAAGGATCTCCTATCTCGAGTCAAACACCCAGGCGGTAGCGAGAAGAAAAGAGTCCGGCGGTGGTAAGAATAAACAGAAAAGAAAAGAAAAAAAGGTCGTCATAATACTCAGTTAAATACACCTCATAAATTTCACCCTTCATTACAAGAGGACTCTCCTGGGACATATAAAGTAGTCTTACGCCAAGAAATATAGCATGAATAAAAGTGGGCATGGCAAGCAAAAACTGAAAAATGAAAAAAAATCCTGGTATTAAATGAGCTAAAGGAAATTGCTTCTAACCATTTCATTCCCAGTAGTCTTGCTGAAGGTTTAATTACAGTCGTTTGGTGGTGGCACGATTGAACGAATTATAATCCATAGAGCCATTGCACAAGAGGAGTTAAGCCCTTCACAACCATGGACCTCTAATAAACTGACCAAAATCGTCTGGCGATGGAAGAACATAAGTGCTAGGAAGAGGTCAAATGGCGAAGGAAGAACGTAAGTGCCAGGAAGGAGTCAAATTAATAAAATGAACTTCCTTTTATTGAAGTGGTTAATCATATTGCTCCTACTTCCGTCACGCAACAGATCCTTCATTACATCAATAAAATGGTTCAGCTTCAGCAACAATGAATAACTAAGCGCTACCATATCATGTACTTAACTCTCTGGACACTACGGACGCGTATAGGTAACAGACACTTCCTCTGGTTACCATCGAACGATTTTACTTACCTGAAGGAAATCGAAGAAATCAATAGGTTATCAAGTACGGTACCCGATGAACCCTTTCCCTGGTTTAGGTACTTAAATCTGACTAACTTCTATCGATTTCATTCATCTAAACGACTTTCCAACAGTCAAGAGTTAAGTATGAAAATTCTGATCACTTAACTAAAGCATGCTAATAGGAATTTATGTACGCTACTGTACATTAATGAAGGAAACACTAAATATATTGAGTCTGTTCGTTACTATCGCCAGGATACAAGTAAAAGGGGCACACATTCTCTAAGTCAACTATAATCCCCAATTCTTCGCATATAGAACACTCGTTGACATAGCATTCTCTCAGTCAGCTACTCCCGCACCCCGCCCAAATTCACTGTATATTAGAGGGACCCACGACATCCAGAGACACAGTTTGACGTGTAACAGGAGTATGGACAGAGTAACCCCAAAATTCTCTGCCAAATCCAGCACGTCCATCTCATAAGCTGCCTTTTTTACGTCGTTTTTCGGTTAAAGTCAAGAGTAGTTTACGGAAAAATATGCCTAAGAAAGCTCCACTGCCACCCATAAATCTGATGTGCCAGTACCAATTTACAGTACCAAAAGAATGGGGATTGTTGGGATATTTTGGACCACATCCCTGGGTGGTGATAAGGACTGCCTGAACCGATGCGAGTCTTCGAGATCAGTGGAGTTGTGGCGTCATCCAGAGCTCCAGGTATTCCAATGTCCACTCATTAGCCCATGGACTCGTCTGGGTGATGGCCCCTCCGACATCTTACTTGCAGCTTATATCACAGTCTGGAATCCCATAGCGACAACTCGGAGTCCCCAGCCTTGAGGACCGTACAGTTATGGTCAATATTTCCTTTACGGCAACGGTAGCGGTCAGTTTCACCTTACCGCCTTCGAGGTGAGGGACCCCGAGGACAGGCTACCATGCTTATGGGTAAATGACCTGCCTGCGCCCGTGGTGATGTTACTGCACGTGAGTAAAAAGCCTCCAACCTCCTTCGGGACTTTTGAACTCAGGAACTTTGGTGTCTTTAAAACCTAGCTCTCATATTCTCGAAGGCATATCAGCACTTAAAGATACCTCGCCTTCGCTTCATGATTTCTCTTTTTTCTTTTCTTATTTTAATGTCAACAGAAGAACCAAACTCCAAGAGCCTGCAAAGCTGGTCACTTCCGTAAGGGGATGAACACGCGAATACCAGAATCAAAATCCGTGTAGTTTGAGATGAATAAACAACTTCCGTTCAAATGACCGTGTGTGTGTGTGTGTGTGTGTGTGTGTGTGTGTGTGTGTGTGTGTGTGTGTGTGTGTGTGTGTGTGTGTGTGTGTGTAGGTAGGTACGAGTAGAGGAGGTGGCTAGACGTGGGTGTTGGGGGGGTCGGTACGCACACACAGCCCCAGATCAAGTGATTAAATGCTAATTAACCACCGCGATAACATCTTCATTGCCCCTGGAACGATTACGGGAAGGCTGCGGGGTAGTGAGGAGTCTGGCTGCTGAGAGAGATCATTAGAGCATTCCTGGCCCTAGTCAAGCTTCATCCTCAACACGTTATTGCACAAGAACCTCCCTGTACTGTAAAGGCGCGGGCGAAGAGGGTTGATAAAAAGGAGCAGGCGTGTATACATGAACCCATAAACTGAGAGGGTAATCTTCACTGTTTCTGTTTAGGTGGATTATTTGGTGTGTGTGTGTGTGTGTGTGTGTGTGTGTGTGTGTGTGTGTGTGTGTGTGTGTGTGTGTGTGTGTGTGTGTGTGTGTGTGTGTGTGTGTGTGTGTGTGTGTGTGTGTGTGTGTGTGTGTGTGTGTGTGTGTGTGTGTGTGTGTGTGTGTGTTTTATCTATCAGTAACTAAACTCTGAAGGCTCACTGCTTTCAATCTGACATCCAAACCACCTTGTGTCAAAATATGCAAAGTAATACGTAAAGCAACTCAGCCATCAAAACACCGATTAGTTCTGAAGAAAAAGATCACTACTTTTATCTGTGGCCATATTTAACATTCATATATAAATTGCTTCTGAACTTGGCAGCTACTGACTCTATTCTAAGCCTTCCAATGTTAAGATATTATTAAGCGGAACATATTCATAGGGGAAGCCTTAATAGAATTCATATACTCGTACACCCATATGAGAGAGAAGAGGATTGAGTCATGCAACACAGACTCAACAATGCAACGTTGCTAATCCCGTGTGCAGTACATAAACTATAGGAATTCACTGGGATTACTTGAGAGAGAGAGAGAGAGAGAGAGAGAGAGAGAGAGAGAGAGAGAGAGAGAGAGAGAGAGAGAGAGAGAGACAGACAGACAGACAGACAGACAAACAGACAGAGACAGAGAGAGAGAGAGACCTACACCACGCTGATCCCTGTTTCCTGTATACCGCTCCTATGTACACGTCATTTTACTCATGTCAATAAACGTGTATGTGAGTGAGGTGGAGGGGTAGGGGGGGACCGAGGATGAGATGGAGGGGCGGAGTGGTGAAGGAATATGAGAGAGGGTGGCGTTACTTGGGGGGAAGGCAGTGTAATGGGAGGGGACAGGGCAACATGGAGGCGATGTGTTTGTGGCCACCCCTACGGAATTTAGGCGTCTGGATATAGATAGATAGACAGACAGAAAGACAGATACATAGACAGATGGACAGAGAATAAGTGTCTATCCAAATGCTGGGATTAACTCTTCCACCACTACCGACTTTTTTTTTTTTACTACTTAGTGCACATGCATATTTTTTGAACTTAGAAAATATTAATTCAACTCATGATTTTAATATATTGTGTTACCTACTTGCTACACTAATCAGGTTACCAACTTAGTCTGACATTACGTAAAATATATAAATCTGCCGTGTGGTAAATAAATGCTCGTGCGAAAAGGGTACATGACACACGACACATGATACACGGAGAATGACACATGACACACGGAGAATGACACACGATACATGACACACGGAGAATGACACACGACACATGATACAACACATGACACAAGACACACGGTGAATGACACGACACATGACACACAGCGAACAACACACGACACATGACACACGGAGAATGACACACGACACACGGCGAATGACACGACACATGACACACACAGCGAATGACACATGACACACGGCGATGCAGCTGTTCCGCCTTCAGTAGCGAAACACGGGGAGGCAAAGGAGGGGGGTGTAAGTGAGTGCAAATCTCAGTGTGTGTCAGAATCCATACTCAGCCTTTGTTTTGATCCGAGACACCAAACCCAGTATCTCGCATCCACGCTTTTTTTGGCTAACGACCGTAGATACTGGGGTGTGAATGAGTAGTATTTCACGTCCAGTATTGCTCACAGAGGCCAGAATTACAAGGGGAAGGCAAGTAGGGAGGGGAGAGGAGAGGGGTATTGGAGTGGTGAAAGAGTATTGGTGAGGGTGCAAAAAAGGGGTAGGGTATTGGTGGGTGGTGTAGTGGGGGACATGGAAGTAAAAGGGGTGGTAGTGGAGATGGTGGTGAGGGGAGGGTATTGGTGGGAGGTGCACTGGGGGGCATGGAAGTAGAAGGGGTGGTAATGGAGATGGTGGTGGGGGGAGGGTAATGGTGGGAGGTGCGGTGGGGGGCATGGAAGTAGAAGGGATGGTAGTGGAGATGGTGGTGGGGGGAGGGAGGGGGCCAGGGAGAAGGAATGGTACTGGTGGTATTTTGGGGGAAAGCATTAGTAGTAGGTGCAAGGATGGGGTGCAGGGGGATGATGGAGTGGCTTTAGAAGTGGTGATGGGGGAGGGGATGAGGGATGAGGACATTGAAGAAGGGGTACGAGAGAGACGGGAAGCAAGGGATGTACTGGTAGGGGTGGTACTGGGATTTTTTTTTTTTTTTTTTTTTTTTTTTTTTTTAAGGGTTGGTATTAGGTGGGCGCGGCGTAAATGGACCAGATTCTAATGACCCCTTCCAGCTGAAAAACCGTCTAATTAGCAACTGTACGTCAAGATTTAATTAAAGAAATTTCACTTTACACTGGACATTACCCGGGCATGATGATACGCGCTCCATGACTGACAGCCCGGCAGGTGCTTGCTCGCCTCTCATCCTCGTTACAATTATCCCTTGCTCTAACACTCTCACCTACCTGCTTTCTCTCTCTCTCTCTCTCTCTCTCTCTCTCTCTCTCTTCTCTCTCTCTCGGTGCAGAGCAAATCGCCAGGGAAAAGGTGCTGCAATCTTTTTACTTTGTCTGCCTATCTATCTATCTATAGTCAGACGCCTTAATCCCATAAGGGGTGGCCACAAACAAATCACCTCCATGTAGCCCTGTCCCCCGCCATTTCGCTGCCCTACCCTCTGCTTGGTCTAAAATTGCCATCCCTTCATCTGGAAAACTGAGTGATAACAACACAGTAACACTAGAGCGCTGTGCTAGTCACGAGGAAGTGCTATGGAAAGGAGGTAAGCCGCAGCACTGACGTTTTCTGAGCTACGTGAAACAAGCTGCAAACGGACGAAAATCTGGGCCAAGTTTACGTGAAAGAACTATGGTAATCTCCTAAGCATATGAGAATTTCGGCCTGAGAGTTACGCTACGAGCAGATAATGGCACACTGTGAAAGCTACTCTGGGTCGAGGTTCACAAACTTACGATTTACTCCCTGTCGTAAGATGTCTTTTAAGAGAATGGATAGGGAAAGGAAAGTGAATCATTCTTCCCATGTCTTCTCCCTATACTTATACATCTTCCTCAGGTCATGTTTCTGGTACCGGGCCTCAGAGGAGGAGGAGGAGGAGGAGGAGGAGGAGGAGGAGGAGGAGGAGGAGGAGGAGAAGGAGGAGGAGGAGGAGGAGGAGGAGGAGGAGGAGAAGGAATAGGACGACGACGACGACGACGACGACGACGACGACGACGACGATGTAAACGTTCCATTACTATTCGACTAAAAAGAGGAACAACAATATTGTTAAAAATCTGAGTAACCTAGTACAAGTGAAGCAGTTATCATTATCCACAGCTGTTCAATAATGCATTTTCGGTTGCAGAATCAATAAGCAGCGTTGGTCCGTGTGATGTAGCAATTGCCGGGGCTAGCGGCTGCCCTGTTCTGTGAGTAGCAATGGGAGATTATGCTAATGCTGGCCGTAATGATGGTTATGGCGATAATGGAGGCTGGATGATGATGGTGATGGAGAGTGCCTTGTTCACCATTAAAGCAGAGGGCCTCGTACCGCAACGTCCGCACCGCCAGGCTCATCGTTGCCAAGTTAGCGTTTTTTCCTGCTTGATCTACCTACTCACACATCCAATTAACGACGATCTTTTACGACGAGCGACAGTAAATCTAGCAATATTTATAAAAACTACAGGGTTTGGGGGATCTTTTAGAAACAACACCCTTCTCTCCAATGGTCTTCTTCAGATTTTTTTATATATTTTTTCTAGATCAAAAAATACCGGTACTGATTTCCATTTAGTCAGAACTGTTAAACGGGTGACTACAAACGATCCAGCGATATTTGAAGGGATCTGTACGAAATTTTAGAAAGAGCTATGTTGATTTTGGTTTTTTCTAGTGATTTTCTGTATTAAATTTAGCGATATTAGTGAAATTAGCTTTGGCAACTCCACCTAGAGCACAGTATTTATTCGCACCGCTGGTAATGGTAGTAATGAGGCTTTGATGGGTGAGGAAGGGGGTGGTGGTGACGGTAGAGCTTGGAGAGGAAGAGATTGAGGGGAAGGGAGGGGGAAAGGGTAAAGCTCCAGGGAGGGGGTAAGAGAGAAAAGGATCGCCCACCTAAAGTCGCAAGAAGGTAGCAGGGTAAATAAAGACATAAATAAAGGGGTGGTAAGTGAGTGTGGTGATGGTGACTGAAGAAGGCAGAGGGCAGGAAGAGTGAGGGTGAGAGTGCTAGGGTGAGAGTGCTCGGGATGGGAGCGCTAGGGGTGAGAGCGCTACGGTGAGAGTTCTAGGGTGAGAGTGCAGGGTGAGAGTGCTAGGGGTGAGAGTGCTACGGTGAGAGTGCTAGGGGTTAGAGTGCTAGGGGTGGGAGTGCTAGGAGTCGCTCACGTGATGATAAAATCGTCTGAAGGTTGCAAGAGTACAGACGGAGAGGGTGTGTGGCGAGTGACTGACAAGATGGTGACAAGGAGCATGGATACGGGAGAGGAGGGGGAAGAAAGGTGAATGGGAAGGGGTAGATGGGATTATAAAACCGCATGTAAGTAGAAAGTAGAAGCAGATATAAGTGTTGCAATAAGGGAGTTTGGAGGACGTGTTAAGGAGCTTCACTGACTGACAAGAATGCGGGCCAAGGTGTGAAAAGCTACATTAATCACATAGGCAAGAGGTGCTAGGGAGCCTTACAAGCCCAAGAGAATGCAACCCCTTGGACGCTCTGACGTAAGTTGCCGTTCGCTGACCTGAACATCCCTCCCCCCCCCCACTTCGCCCACATTCCCTCCCTCCTCCATCATGCCTATCCTTCCATCCTCACTCCCTCCTCCACCCATCCTCTTCCCTTCGTTTCACCTCCTATCCTAACAGACCCCTCTCACGTTCCATCCTCATCCCATCCTCACTTCTCTCACCTTCCTCACCCTCCTATCTTCACGCCCATCTTTCCTTTCATCTTGACACTCTCTCCTTCCATCCTCACTCCCTCGACCCACCTTCATCATCTCCTCCTCCTCCTTCTCCTCGTCCCACTTGCCATCCCGTTCCTCTCGTCCCATCTTCCTACTTCCTACTCATCCCTTCCATGCATCCCACCCCTTCCTCTAATCCTCAGTCTCTCATTCTCCTACTTTCCCTCTTCCATTCACCGTCATGCCCTCTCTTCACATTCCATCCTTACCCCATCCTTCATCCTACTTTCATCCTCATCTTACTCTCCCCAACCCTATCCTCGACCCCCAGCCTCCTCTCCCCTTTTCACCCCCCACCTCACCCTCCAAGTTTATCCTCCCGTCTTCATCCTGTTCTTACACCTTCTTCTTCTCCTATCATTCACCTCATTCTCTCCTCCCATCTTCAACCTCTCCCGCATCCATCTCCAAGCCTATCCTCTCCCTTCCATCCTCTCCTATCACTCATCCCACCTCCTCCTATCATTCTGAGCCTCTCCCCCATCCATACCCCTTCCATCCATCCTCCTGTCCTCCCCATGCCTATCCTCCCCCCTCAACTCGCTCTCAAAACTGGGTTACTACGAAGTCGGTATTGCTCGCGTTCAGTGGCTTCTCCCCACTTGCCCTAAGCTACGTACAGGTTACTCAACGCTTGGCTGCTCGAGCGGACTTAATCTCGTGCGTTAACCTCCTCACTTTGGGCACGAGATTCTGTGTTTCACCATCATCCAAACACAGATTCCCTCCCTAGAGTAAGGAGTGAGGTTCGATCCAGAAGCAATGTGAGTGAATGCACAAACGCTGCTAAACTACGCTACCAGTCATCATCATCATCATCATCATCATCATTTAATATATCAATGGATCCAGAAACAATGTCAGAGAAAGCACGCAATCAGTTGAACGACACAAGCATCATCATCGTCATCATCATCATCATCAACATCATCATCATCATCATCATTATCATCATCATTATCATCATCATTTATCTATGGAACGTGAAACAATGTGTGAGAACGCACAAAATCAGCTGCACTACACAAGCATCATCATCATCACCATCATCATCATTTATTACACCTACCAGATGGGGTGGGGCAAGAAACAGATATTTATATAAGAAAAAGCCAAAAGTGCATTTTAGCAAAGCAGGGATCCAAATGAAGCTGTCTACACAATCAATCACACATCATTCAAGTTTCCTATGTCCTAACTCAAGCGATTGTACGTGGAATTTGGTATATTTTCAGCAACTCTTCATCATGGAAGGTGTCTCCCAAACTGAAGAGAAACGTTTGGAGTTTGCAAGATAATGTAAAAGGCAGTGTGTGTGTGTGTGTGTGTGTGTGTGTGTGTGTGTGTGTGTGTGTGTGTGTGTGTGTGTGTGTGTGTGTGTGTGTGTGTGTGTGTGTGTGTGTGTGTGTGTGTGTGTGTGTGTAATAATAACAATAATAATAAATAATAATAATAATAAAAACAATAATATGAGAATAATAATAACGCAACAACAAAACATAATAATAATAATAATAATAATAATAATAATAATAAAAAACAATAATAACAATAATAATAATAATAATAATAACAACAAAGGTTCGGTTTAATCATTCATCGCGGCCAGTGACTGAAAACACACAAGACCTTAATTCAGTACTCTAACCTCAGGGGGTCACGAGAAAGTAATTACTGAATCCTCTAGATGTCTCGTTCCTCCTGCAACAACAAATCTAACTTACGAGAGGAAAACTATCTTACTTTATCCACTGCGTCTCATCATCGTCATGGTTGTAAATTGAGCCCTGGTAGTAATTAAGGCTTATTTTTTACATGATGGAGATGGACAGGAGCGTTTACAAGCTTCCTATATACCTCGTCCTTCCTGCAAAACCATATTAATTCCGTCGTAAGATTTTTTTTTTTTTCGTAGGAAAGAGAACGAATGGAGGGCATACAATCTTCCCATATATCTCCTTCTACCTGTGAATACCAATCTTAGCTACGAGAAGAAAAACTATCGTAAGTCAATTTGTACATCACGGGATCGTATTTCAGGTGACGTAAAAGGCTGCGTGACACCTTTTCTTCGGCTGTTTATTTCTATTTATTTGTTTATTTATTTATTTGCACAGTACATCTTGACCTTCTCTCGTATGCTATTTATAACACATTAATATCCATTTAGTTTCTTTCAATAACACAGGAGGATAATGAAGTGTAAGGCCAAAATAAATCGCTAAGGAAAAGATGTTAAGGCTAGAGAAAATCGCTAAGGATGAGGTGTTTAGGCCAGAATAAATCGCTAAGGAAGAGGTATTAAGGCCAGAATAAATCGCTAAGGAAGAGCTGTCGAGGCCAGAAGAAATCGCTACGAGGTGTTAAGGCCAGAATAAATCGCTAAGGAAGAGGTGTTAAGGCCACTTGGAACACAGCCCTCAGCCCTAAGAGAGGAGCCTGATGTGCAGCTCTGGCCTCGGCTGTAAATCTCGCCCTCTTAGTCCATTTGCATTGGCAGTCATAAATGATTTACAATAATGGCCTCGTCTAAATCAGTTTATTATGCGGTCTATGTACAAAGCGCTATATCATTCCTTAACGCCTGATAAATGACACCACAGCCGGGATTCTGGCCGGGTGAGGAAGCCCCCTAACACCTTTTCCTTGGTGATTTATTTGGCTTATTAACACCTTACTGTCCTGTGTGTTACATAACTTCTTTCAATATCGCCATACTTTGCGATAATGACATACAAAAAGATATTAACCAGCCATATCCGAAAATAAATCGCTAAGGTAATGGTGTTAGGGAACTTCATTACCAGACGAGAGTACGGGTTTACACTATCGAGACCATTTGGCGAGATGCAGCTTGTGTTTTGAATGAGCACGGACGCCCCCTAACACCTCTTCCTTAGCGATTTATCGATGGGTATGGATGGCTAACACTCTTTTATATGCTATTTACGCAGAGTACGGGGATAATGGAAGGATTTATGTAACACAGACGAGGACAGTAAGATATAATAACCAAAATAAATCACTTACGAAGGGGTGTTGGGGAGCTTCCTCAACCGAAGACCGGAAATGGAGAGAAGGAAATCGAAAAGACGTTGTCGGATTGAAGGGGTTAAGTATACAATATAACAAGACCTAAATTAACCATCTCTCTAAAGTAAATGATAAGCTGTAAGTAGATATCAACACTAGAATATGATGATAGTCACGAAGAAGTGCTATGAAAGGGATGGGGAAGCTTTACCATATTTTAAAACTGAATGCTAAGCCGTAACTGTATATCAACACTAGAATATGATGATAGTCACGAAGAAGTGCTATAAAAGGTATATAGAGTCCTAGCATAGTCTTTTTCCGGGAAGCAGCTACGTCAAACAGGCTGCAAAAGAGCGAAAATCTGGGCCAGCTTAAGGCAAACAAACTGTAGGTACTGAACATGGTAGGTATGGACTGAAGTGAATAAAATCGGCTGGGGTATAGGCTGATAAGGTCTGATACGGCTGAGATAACACGCTCTTATTAATATGTTGACCCTCAAGATGTATATTAGATAGCGAGAATGTGCTAAGGAGTTTTACAGTGGGTTTGTACGTGGGTGAATAAACTCGCTTCTTGGTGGCATGCATAAAGACAACGTTGTGTACTGTAGGGCACGTATTATCCTCGGGCAAGGAAGCTCCCTAACACCTCTTCCGTAGTAATTTATTATTTAGTATGGCTGACTAATATCCAATCGCACGTTATATATGCAGAGTATGGCGGTATTGGAAGGATCTATATAACAGACAACAGGAAGGTGTAATAAAATCATTCGCCTGCGAAAAGGTGTTAGGGAGCTTCCTTAACCAACAAGATAAGGTATTTTTAAAGCAAATCGTGTCACCATCAGACGATTTTTTTTTTAAATTTGGGAAGGATTTTTAGTAACATGGGGGTTAATGACGCTTGTAACTAACCCCTCCAGAGTAAAAAAGCCTCCCTTATGCTGAAGAAGATCGTCTGGTGATAGCAGGATTAACACAAAAAATACGCCATCGGAGTGAAGGGGTCAAATGACGCTGCAGGTGGGATAGCGGGGGTTATGCTAATAAGGTTTACGGTGCGTATATACCCAGGTGAACAAAACCAGCTGGAGGTAGCAGGCGTAAATAAACCCAGACGCCCTTGTCGATATCAGTATGTTCTGCGTCAAAGAGATAAATGGCGCTGGAGATGGGGTAACGGTACTAAGCCTACGATGATGATGATGATGATGATGATGGTGATAAGAACTTTAACTTACAAAGAAGTACGAACGAGTGCAAAGGAGTACAAAGGATAGGAAGCAGTAGCAAATATCTTGGTCCTTTCGAGGCTGTTTGTTATACGATAGGATTATAACTGACGTAACTAATCTAAGCCACAGACAAGGAGAGCTGAAATGATTAAGACCTTACGAGAGATGGCCTAATACTAATCCCTTCATTACACGTCTCTAATAACTCCTTTTGTACGACAGCTCTATAAGGGATTTAATAAAATCGCCACGGGGTTAACCTAATCCAAAAAACACGTCATGGTACTAATGAGGCTAATGTTGTCCGGGCTAGTACATTATGAGCTAGTACATTATGGGGTGGTACATTATGGGGTAGTACATTATGGGGTGGTACATTATGGGGTGGTACATTATGGGGTGGTACATTATGAGCTAGTACATTATGGGGTAGTACATTATGGGGTGGTACATGATGGGGTGGTACATGATGGGGTGGTACATGATGGGGTGGTACATAATGGGGTGGTACATTATGGGGTGGTACATGATGGGGCAGTACATTATGGGGTGGTACATGATGGGGTAGTACATTATGGGGTAATACATTATAGGGTAGTACAGTTGGGGGGGGGGTAATTCCACCTCCTTCATCACAGACCTCCATACAGTTAACCTCTTCTGACCAAGGACATCACTGGCATTTTCTTCTTGTCTCTACCAGAATTATTTCGTCTAAGAGAGTACCGTAGAAGGTGGGGGATTAATGAGGGCTATAGCTAATCCCTCATGTTTTAACAGTCCACTTTAAGCTGGCTATCGTCCTGTGCAGGTAGACACCAAGAATAAAAGTTAGTGCTTTCGTTGATCGCGTACCTGCGTCGATCCGCCAGCCGCTCTAACCATCAGAATAACAACTGATATGTCCAATAAGCTCAGTCTCCTCCACTAAGGTCATCCATACAGGTCAGGTTAGGTCCATCATAATCGCTGGGTATATTTCAGACATATTTGGTCCCAAGTAGATGAATTAAGAATTATGATCTAACATTTCAGGTCCTTTCCACTAACTTCACGTCCTTCAACTCCACAGAATCGAGTCAGGTCACGCCTATAAGTGCACGTGCCAATATCATCCCAATCGCTACACTGGTTTTAGAGATGTGACGTTAAATTTGAGGTGTTTTAGTACCGGGTAGGATGGGAGGAATGAGCTGGGATTATGGTTGTTGAGGGACCACGTCTGGATAAGTATACCCTGTGAATATGTGCGCGTAGATCTGCTGGTATTAGTTTTTTTTTCCATCATCATCATCATCATCATCATCATCATCATTATTATTTCAACTTAAAGAAACAAGGATAGAAGAAGTAAGAAAGAGGGAGAACTAGCAATGGCATGCCTAGTGAAATGGACCACATAATCATTTACACATGATTCAAGCCCCCGGAATCCTCCCTCCACCTAGAAGACCAAAGCACCTACACATATATTTGGAGGTACTACAGGGGATGGAATGATGATGATGATGATGAACTAAATAGGTTAATGGCGTTCCAGGTAGCATAGCATAGGGGCCTCTTCACAGCGGGGGCGGCCCTCTACCTCCTTCATCACCCTAGACCCCCGTATAGTTAATGGCCACTGTGAGGGTATTGATCTAGAGGGGCTTGTTAGTGTACGGGCCACTGAGCTGCTACAAATGAAGTTCGTGCTGTGGGTGTGGAACGAAGGGGGAGCCAGGCCAGTCAGGGAGCCCACCGTACCATGCCCGACCAAGGTGCCTACACAATACCCTCCCCTGTGCACACAATACCCTCCCCACATACCCCTGAACACCCATTAGCCCACACTACCACATAAATACACCACAGTATATTGGGTGGGAGGAAATGCAAAGTAAACACCTACATTCAGCGGGAGAGAATGCATAAGAGAGAGCTGTCTGCGTGGGATGCATAAGAAAGAGCTCTGAGAGGGGGAGGGAGTGTATGGAAAAGATTTACACGAAGTGGGAGGGATTCGTAAAAAGAGCTACACTGGCTGGGAGGGAATACGTGGCAAACAGTACATTATGTGGGAGGAAATGCATAATGAGAAGCTAGATTGGGTGGGAAGGAATGTGTATGAAACAGTACACTGGGTGACGGAAAATGTATAAGACAAACGCACAGGTGGAACAAAATGCATAAGAAAGAGATGCAGTGGGTTGGAAGGGAATGTAAAAAGCTACGAAGAACAGCACAACCCTTCCTCAGAGAATTCAGCCAGCTCAGCTCTGGAAATCCCACCTCAGCTGAATAAAATCGTCTGGAACTACCCAAAACAGGGATTAAATCTTTGTGTTCTTTCCTAACCAATGTATCGATTTATCATTATGGGTCAGTCACATCGCCTAGCATTCATTTTTTTTTTTCCTTCCTACCACAACGAAGTCTTATTCAGCGTAGAGGAAATTTCTTATGGTATGGAGCAAAGGAACCGAACTTTATACCAAGCAAGACTTTGTTAATTAAATGTGGCAGAACAGCAGAACAAGGTGATCTGTGTAGCTCTTGTTCTGTTGCACTTTTAGCTTGTTCAGTCACAGCTGCTGAATCCGGTTCTTTGCTACACCGCCACAAACGAAAATAATGAGTGAATCATAACATATTCCTAGAAAAATGGATTCCAGTACGTGAAAAGTGAATAAATAATGCAAAAGCCCAGTGGATTATGAAAGACTGGTTGGAAGATGTTGGTGGGCCTCATTCCATCCGCGTGCCGATGGCTGGGTATCCCTTGTTATTAAGGCTAAAAAAAAAAACAATCTCCAAATATCCACTTTAATACGATGACGCCTATGTTGTTCACCATGGAAGAAGCCCTTGGTACTGAGAGGTTAATATGAGAAGCTGAATTGCAAAGGACATCCAACCTGTGTGCCGTAATGTTGCGGTTACCAGGGCTGTGTGATTAATGTGTTAGGGGTGCAGGCTACGAGGGGGGCCGTGGGATGGTCAGTATGCATGGGGTAGGTGAGGCCTTTTCTACTGTAGGGGTTTAATGAAGGCCATATACATACAAGGTAAACGTCTCTGTATAGACTATCACCGAACCGAATCATTATTTCACTCCCTTAAGTTCAGGACTTCTCTCCTTCGTCAGCTTACTACCGTCGCTTGGTGGAGCACGAGAGAGAGAGAGAGAGAATGTCATCAGGGTGAAAAGGTGATCGTCTGAGTAGTGGGGTCTTTGTGGGTTGTTAGATGAGGGATATTTTACCAAACCCCTTCCGTGCGAATAATCTCTCTCTCTCTCTCTCTCTCTCTCTCTCTCTCTCTCTCTCTAAGCTGACTAAAATCGCCTAGTGGAAGCAAGAGTAAAATGAACAGTATTTAACCACACTATATGGAATCGCAAATTGTGAGGGGGGAGGGGAAGTGGGTGTGGGGTCTGGTGGCTGTATATTGTAGGGGTTTATTGAAGACTATTTTTACCACTCCGAAATTTAAGAAACAATAAAGAGAAAATAAATGAATAAATGAAAATCCTACCCCAACTAACTCAAACTGCCTAAACACATCTCGCCTAAATTGGTGGACTCTTTCGTCCTTTTGCAGCTAAATTCACGCAGCCTAATGACAGAAAAAGACGATGCAAAGGTTCAACTGTACATCGCTTCCATGGCACTTCTTCGTGACTAGCAGGATATCAGAGTACTAATCTACTGTTAAAACTGAGCATTCAAGATGGAGAGCTGGAAATTTTAGGCCAAGTTCAAATAAAAAGGGTACAACGGTAGTATGGAATGCGGGGGTGAGTGTGTAGGCTGTGCAGTAAGTGTGTAGGCAGTTCGGTGAGTGTGTAGGCTGTTCAGTATGCAGGTGTTGGCAGTGTGTTGTCAGATGAAGGGCGGGAGGCGGGGTGCAGGGGTGATGATGGATGGTAGGCTGCCCTCCCTTATTCAGTACCCGCTGCCACCAACCCTACCGGTGGTGGTGGTGGTGGTAGTAGTAGTAGAAGTAGTAGTAGTAGTAGTAGTAGTAATAGTAGTAGTAGTAGTAGTAGTAGCAGTAGTAGTAGTAGTAGTGGTACTCCTAGAAGTAGCAGCAGTCAAGTAGAAGTAGTAGTCAAAGTTGCAGTACCGTGGTAGTAGTAACAATGGTAGTAGTAGTAACAGTAGTCCAACTAGTAATAGCCCAAGTAGCAGCAAAGTAGCAGTAACTGCAGTAGTAGTAGTAGTAGTGTAGTAGTAGAGGTTGTGGTGGTAGTAGCAGTAGTAGTAGTAGTAGTAGTAGTACAGGTAGTAGTAGTAGTAGTAGTAGTAGTACAGGTAGTAGTAGTAGTAGTAGTAATAGTAGTAGTAGCGAGCCAGGTCACTGACACCAGACCATAACCATCACCATCATCATCATCATCATCATCATCATCATCACCACCACCATCATCATCATCATCATCACCATCATCATCACCACGAGAGCTTAAGAGGGACCCGAACCTCTCGAAGTGAAGGGGTAAGACTAGACCGATATCGTCTTATGTAGCATCTTAAGTGGCAGGTAAGTGGAACAGTCAAAAGAATCTGACGTTAACTATACTCATTTCACTCTAACTTGGCCTAAAACTATCCTTCCACCTTGAATGCTGACCAACAGCATGCGGTTAGCACTAGAATACGATGCTAGTCACGAAGAAGTGCAAAGAAATGGATGTAGAGCCCTAGTATTGCCTTGTCATTGAAGTACATGGAATAAGCTGTGAAAGGACAAGCATCTGGGCCAAGTTAAGATAAAAGCAGTATAGAAAAAAGTCGCGTTCCCGTAGGTAAAAGGTGCGTAACGGTTGCCTGTCAGCGAATTAGTTGCGTACCTGGTGAGAGCGCCTCGTAGCCCCCTGATTTGTGGCGCCGGTAAGGGGGGAGGGGGGAGGGGGAGGCCAGGTGATACGCCCAGGTTTTCATTGCGTATACTCACTGATTTATTTATTTATTTAATTATTTATCTATTTATTTTTATGTTGTGCTGTCTGGCGTGTAGATGGATTACCAACCTATATTCCAAGTCTATATTAATTTTTTTATTCTATTATTATTTATTTATTTACTTTTATGGGTAAGGATGATAAGGTAGTCTGCAGTAGCCTCAAGCATCAACACCTCTCTCTCTCTCTCATCAACACCTAGCAAAGGGTAGCGAAAGACTAGCTGTTCATGGTCCCTCTCCCCCCCCCCTCTCTCTCTCTCTCTCTCATCAACACCTAGCAATGGGTAGCAAAAGACTAGCTGTTCATGGTCCCCCCCCCTCTCTCTCTCTCTCTCTCTCTCTCTCTCTTTTTACGCAGTGGAGGGGACAGCGTGGCATGGGGTTCACAGGCCTCCGGTGAATCAACTTTTCCTACTACACTTAAACACACACACACACACACACACACACACACACACACACACACACACAGCCCGGCCAATTTTGCTACAGGGTACTTTAGAAACCGTTCAAGGAAGTGAAACCGAAAGAGCATATAAAGGAACCTTGCATTGTTGAAGGGGCATATGAGAAATCTTGCATTGCTTAAGAGGCATATAAGAAATCTTGCATGGTTGAAGGGGCATATTAAGAAATCTTGCATTGCTTAAGGGGCATATTAAGAAATCTTGCACTGCTTAAGGGGCATATAAGAAATCTTGTAAGGCTAAAGGGGCATATAAGAAATCTTGCAAGGTTGAAGGGGCATATGAGAAATCTTGCATGGTTGAAGGGGCATATGGGAAATCTTGCATGGTTGAAGGGGCATATGGGAAATCTTGCATGGCTGAAGGGGCATATAGGAAATCTTGCATGGTTGAAGGGGCATATGAGAAATCTTGCATGGTTGAAGGGACATATTAAGAAATCTTGCATTGCTTAAGGAGCATATGAGAAATCTTGCATTGCTTAAGGGGCATATTAAGGAATCTTGTACTGCTTAAGGGGCATATAGGAAATCTTGCATGGCTGAAGGGGCATATAGGAAATCTTGCATGGTTGAAGGGGGATATAAGAAATCTTGCATGGTTGAAGGGGCATATAAGAAATCTTGCAATGTTGAAGAGGCATATTAAGAAATCTTGCATTGGTTAAGGGGCATATTAAGGAATCTTGCATTACTTAAGGAGCATATAAGAAATCTTGCATTGTTGAAGGGACATATTTAAGGACTCTTGCATTGCTCTTGAAGGCAGGAAGGTACAACTGGCAACACATGAACCTGGGACAGTGTTTGAGGTGAAGGTCTAGCTATAATTTCCGATGCTCATGGATCTTAGTTACCTGGTATATTTTGTTATATGTATACTGGACATGGAGTACTGTACGTGACAAGGTGGGAGAAGACGAGGGAAAAGGTGAGATGAAGGAGGGGGGCGACGACAACTAGGGGGGTGTTGAGAGGAGGAAGGGGAAGGGAGGGCATAAGCAAGAGGGAGAGAAAGGGGGAAAGGGGTGGGGACATCGACAAGGAACAAGGGGATAAGAAAGGGAAGAGGGGTATCAACAAGGGAGGGGAGGACAGCCAAGAAGGAAAGGCTGGGGAGGTGGGGCACTGACAAGAAAGAGGGAGCATCGTAAGTTTCAATCCTTGAGGTATGAGACTTACCATAAAAGTCACTATAAATACTGCCTTATAGGTGTGGAAGCTGATAATATACACAACAATACACTGTCAGGAGAAAGAAATTGGGCCCAGGCTGATATAATGAGTCAGTCAAAACACAAATACACAAAGCTATATTAACCATCGCACTGCTGTTTCTACTTCACATAATGTAGTTGTTGGCTTGGACCAGAAGATGGATAGGTTAAATAGGAAACTGGAAGGGAAAAAAAGGGAAAATATATACTCAATACCTGGGAGTGTATAAAGATTTGCCAGTAAAAAAGAAAAAGGAAAAGGTAAATGAGTAACAATTCGGTTTAACACAGCATAAAGAAAATAAAAATATATATATAAAGTGACTACCCAGGTGAGCATAAAAACTTGCCTGTAAAAAATGGAAATGCAAAAGCAAAAAGTGACTGAGTAACAGTTTGGTTAAATACTGGATAGGAAAATGAAAATATGAAACGACTACCCGACTGAATATAAAAGCTGGTCAGTAAAAAGGATGAAATATTTGTCAGAAGAAAAAATATAGAAGTGATAAGTAAGGATATTCATCTCAGTATCTCAAGGCTCTATCAGATAAGATGCTTCTACAACACACACTCTCATCTTGGTTTTTCCGCACCCTCAGTTCGCTATTCTTCTATGACGAGGCCTTCGCTGACTACACTAATATTCTCTCTCCCTCTCTCTCTCTCTCTCTCTCTCTCTCTCTCTCTGTCTAGAGGTAAGTACTTTATAACTGTTTCCCTTCCATGACATCTTTTTCCTTTATTTTCTTACTCTTAACATTTCTTAGCCTCAGTCCTAGTCCTAGAAGTGGGCCGCTCTTGGAATTATTGCCCATAAAGTCTTTCTCAGCCACAGAAGCTCCCTCGTATGTCATTCCACGTCAGAAATTTGGCTCAGTAAAATTTTCTCCTCCTGCCATGGCCTTATCCACCTCATCCTGCCTCTTGGTATTGTTAATTTTTCTTTACTGCCCTGTTTTTAATCTCCCTTTTCTCTCTCCCTCATCCACCCTGCCTGTCCCTTCCTAACTATAGTTCTCTCTCTCTCTCTCTCTCTCTCTCTCCCTCTCTAAGTACTGCCACACCTGAAGGATAATGCAGGAATGATGAAGGATATACCTGAAGAGGCCAAGTCTTCAGGTGTTAATGACTAAGTCTTTAACACATTTTTTACGAGACACTTATTACTATTCCTGGCCTATGTTAAAAGACGGAGGTGTGTGTGTGTGTGTGTGTGTGTGTGTGTGTGTGTGTGTGTGTGTGTGTGTGTGTGTGTGTGTGTGTGTGTGTGTGTGTGTGTGTGTGTGTGTGTGTGTGTGTGTGTGTGTGTGTGTGTGTGTGTGTGTGTGTGTGTGTGTGTGTGTGTGTGTGTGCTTACCTCTTGTTACAGCTCTGCAAGCAAGGTGGAAGGATGGCAATTTTAGGCCAAGTTAAAGTAAACAGAGTATAGCAGCTGGTGAAAGGGATAATGAATATCCTCTGAAACTCCCCTAAGCTTAGTAAAATCTTCCCTTCTTAGCTAAATAAAATCGTCTGAAGCCTGCAAGAATCCATTAAAAACTACACCACCAAAGGGAAGATATTAAAAAGCTTCTCCTCCCGGTCTGCAGCTCCTCCCCTTGCGTGTGTGTTCGCGATGCATCCTGAAACATTTATGGGGGATACTAGCCTATTCCCCTGCTTCAACTGCTTACCACTGGGATGATAATGTTTTTTTCTTACGGCGATGCAAGAGGAGGGTAACGGTCACAAATCGTACGGACCGGTCTAGCTCATATGACTTGCTAGCATTTGCACCCTCACTTACCCTGCTCACTCCTCACTCCCATCTACTGGATCATCATTTCTTTACTCCTCAGCCAAACCCCCGTTCCTGAGTCCCTTCTACTGCTTCATCACTTCTTTCCTCCTCAACCAAACCCCCGTTCCTGACTCCCTTCTACTGCTTCAACATTTCTCTCCTCCTCCTCAACCAAACCCCCGTTCCTCATTCCCTTCTACTGTTTCATCATATCTTTCCCCCTCAACCAAGCCCTTCTTCCTCCATTCCAGGTCCCACCCTTCCCAGCTGCTCTCCTCTCCAAGGTTATTCTTAAGGAAAAAAAAAATTAATCAAAGGTTGGAGGCCAGCAAAATCGTTCCTTCAAAGTAAAATCAAGCAAGTCAGATCTAGAATAAGGATGCGTTCATTTTACGATGCCTGACCACACGATTGAAAGACTGGACCGGGTGTATGTAAGAGAAAAACAAGAGGGTGAAAAGTTCCAGACCCCGTTAGTAGTGTACATGAGGGACAAAATACTGTACAACTCTTACCACAGAAAGCTTGGCAGAAATGGGGTGAAAACGTGCAACAAGACGGGTGCTGCGTGCCCGCCTTAAAGTAAAAGTCTCGGAAGCAGGAAGTTAAAAAAGAAAATACTCTCAAATATAAAAGCACTAGCAAAGAGTGTGTGTTAAAAAAATTGAATAGAGTAAGACTTAAATGGAATCAGGTAAAGGTGGCGATCGGAGGGGACGTGAAGCCTTTGCCATAACCCTGTTTGAAAAGACCTTATGAAGTGAGATTCTTCCTTAATCCTTTCCTAATCCCTCCTAATCCCTCCCTAATATATGACAGCTGTACCGCACATAAGAGAGCATATGGTCCTTCTACAGAGTCTTGTTGTATTTGTATGATGAGGGGATGGGCGTGAAGCTCATCTTAAAGGACGCTTGGTCAATATCGTGTGTGTGTGTGTGTGTGTGTGTGTGTGTGTGTGTGTAGCGGGGGGGGGGGGAATGTAAGGAGCACTGTCTGGCCGTGTTCTCTCAGCGGTCAGTCTCCCTATCTGATATTTAGAGAACTGTACTGTCAACGAGAGAGGTGTCGTATAAAACAGGCACCGTAAACAGAACTGTTGTACAGAGAGAAATATCGAAGAGAAGCATCGTAAAGAGAGAAGCATCGTAAAAGGGAGAAGTATTGTACAGAGAAACATC